>NC_134801.1:21495842-21573342 GCF_046742065.1 Oratosquilla oratoria
ATATATATACATACATATATATATATATATATATATATATATATATATATATATATATATATATATATATAATGGAACGATTCGCTAGTAACAGCGATATAATTCAAATAATCAACCCAGCCGTCGCAAGCTTCATTGTGGCGGGATAGTAGCGAGCGGGATTCGCGCTCTGTGGTCTTCGGTTCGAAGCTCGCGACGGCTGGGTTGATATATATATACATATATTTATATATTGTTGAAGGCATACGAGGTCGAAAGATATGGTACACTGCTTTCTGCACATTTTCAATATTATGAAAAAAAAAATTAATAACCTCTTTTTTTTTCAAAAGCACTCCAAATCCAAGCAACGTTTCAGAAATCTTTGGTTCCATCTTCAAAGGCTAATGTGGCCTAATAGGAGGTAGCGTCTCTTAGATATTTGTTGTTGGCAATGCTCAAGGGGAGCGCACGAGCTGCTATAGTCTGTGCGCCACAAGGAGTCCGTTCAGGATGTGGTTAGCGTCGTGGTTTACTACTAGCCATTCTGCCAAATCAACCTTAGTACATTCCTCTCTCTCTCTTATTTCCATTCTATGAGCTATTTTATTTTTCAATTATTCTGTATATGGTAAAGGAAGTTGGATAAAATAATGAGTATCATTATTTAGGAGTATAGTAACGGTTTGAATGAAATCTTTGGGCCGTATTCTTAAAAAAATTATTTCCTTATAGAGATTTTTCTTTATATTTCTCCTTATATAAAGATTCTTTTAAGAATACCACCGTAAGAATCTTACGGTGGTATTCTTAAAAAATCTTTCCTTAAATAAATCCTTCCTTTCCAAGGATTCATATAAGATTTATATAAGGAAAGTTTTTTTTAATACCATCGAAAGAATCTTACGGTGGTATTCTTAAAAAAGATGTCCTTTAAAAAATCCTTCCCTTCCAAGAATTCATATAAGACTTATATAAGATTTATATAAGGAAAGATTTTTTTAAGAATACCATCGAAAGAATCTTACGATGGTATTCTTAAAAAATTTGTCCTTATATCAATCCTTCCCTTCCAAGAATCTATATAAGATTTATATAAGATTTATATAAGGAAAGATTTTTTTTTTTTTTTTTTTTTTAAGAATACCACCGAGAGACACTTAGCTTTGTATTTTCCCGTAACACCACGCCGGGGTGTGACATGTGGGACAGGGTATAGGTCAGTGGTTCCCCAATTTTTTTTGGCCGCGACCCAAATCGAGATCTGGTGAAGATGTGGCGATCAAAGTATCAAAAAGCAATTTAGTTTAGCTTAGTTTGGTTTTATGCGTAAGTGTAGGGAGGCTTTTGATTGAAATTATTTTTTTCTAACAATGTCTCGCGACCCATTCTTGAACACTTCGCGACCCATAGTTTGGGAATCGCTGGTATAGGTAATTATTGTCTTAATCCTAAAAAGTGATACTAATTCTATTATAAAGCTTCCTTTACTATAAAAAATATATATATAAAATAAGATGGTACATAGATGGGAAATAAGAAAAAGGCATCTACTAAAACTGAATTGGTAGAATGGATCACGACGTTTGCCACACTATGAACGGACTCCTTGAGGCGTACGGAGTATAGCCCGACCTCAAAAGATATGGTGTGAAAATACCGTGCTGCTGCTGGTGTGGCTATGGTCCTATGTGACGATGCAAGTAGTATCTGAGATTTTTTCCCCTTTGTGTATGTAATGTCAGTTGTTTCGTCACGACAAGTACGGCTTCTAAAAATGAAAGTAGATGAGGGTCATGTCTACTAGACCTTAGCTGTGAGGGGAGATTCGTGTACTGTGTTATAATGTTGTAGGAGACACGTCACTTATCAATCTTGTCCTCCTCAGACCAACGTAAGAGGGAGGTCTACTCCTTATCACTGTGATTGTATTAAGAGATGAAGCGGTTGGTCCTCTTGAAGGGGCGTCTTTGTCAATATGGATCAGTACAAAACTCCAGTTGTTTTTTTAAGTCTTGAATAAGAGGGTGAAGGTGATGGAGTGATTTTCTTCTGCCTATAGTTGTTTCAAAGTTGCTGTATCGACGGTGCATAACTGTACAAATGCGGCCAGGAGAATTGCTCCACCCCCCCACCTCCCCCAACGAGGAACTGTTCACTAATGTTATAACCAACGTGGAGACAGTATAGGAACCTTCCAGTGGAAAATAAAGGTTCGCCCCAAAACACACGCACACACACACACACACACACATGACTCGGTGGCACGGTTGGTATAGTCCCCGACTGTCACTACAGCGGTCCGGGTTCGAATCCTGCCCAGGGCTGAAAATAATTTCAGTATCGCTGCGCTTCGAGTCGTTACTCCAACTCTCGTGGGCAGGGAGTTGGGTGTGTGTGTGCGTGTAAGGTCACAGCATTACTCATAGATCGGTCATACGAGCTCTGAGCTCTCTTCTGAGAGGGAAATAGCTGTCGATCATGGGTCCAGCACGTGATCCAATGACCAAGGTGAATCACACACACAAAATTCAAAAGGAAATTTAGCCGACAGAGACAATACCCAATGACAGTTACTCTATTCATGTATATTACGAGAAGGTAAACTCGCCATGACGCGCGCGTACACACACATACGATACATAAACATCATAACCTGTGGGAACTGTGTCGACCCCGTGAGACCCTGACGGCGGGCATACTCATGATCTTCTAGTGCTCCCTAACAATTCCAATTCTAGCTTCTTTTGCACAGTACTGTTCTTCACCTCTTCGTGACATAATCCAAACTGAGGTCGACGGTCAGGGGACGAGATTGGGGAACCATTGGTGGCCGTACTTCATTCCCCGGAAGCTATCTGGTCCGCTCGAAAGCTGGCCGCGTTTATTTGGTCCGCTCGAAAGCTGGCCGCGTTTCCCTTCTCCTCACAGATGAAGCCTCGGGATTTAGGCTTCATACTCTAATACTGGATTCAGACTATGATGTCTCCAGTTCACAGCCGGTGGCACTCTCTCTCTCTATATATCTCTCTCTCGTTCTCTCCGCTCGAAAGCTGGCCGTGTTTCCCTTCTCCTCATAGAGGAAGCCTCGGGATTTAGGCTTCGTACTCTAATACTGGATTCAGACTATGATGTCTCCGGTTCACTGCCGGTGGCACACACACTCTCTCTCTCTTTCTCTGTCCGTCTGCCACCATGCCATTTATTTAATCACTACGGTACCTCCTTTATGCATAATTGGAATTACTGGTTAGCTCAGGGTTTCTGCTGTTGACGGTACGTGGACAATTCCATCTTTCTCCTTTATGCTCATTCATTCACTCCTTTATTCCTTTTAGTTGTCACCCTCAGCGAAGGACCGACGATGACCACCTGCACGTGACTGGTCTTACGACTAACCAGTGGAGATCTGGCGTCACACCCGAAGACTTTATTCTCGCTAACGTCGGGCGATTTCATTGAGCTTCCTCTGGAAGGGAAAATCCAACTCACGGCATGCAGTGGGTGAATGAGGGAGTGAGACAGAAAGAGAAAAAGAAAGAGAAGGATAGAAAGGAAGAGAGAAAGAGAGGGAGAAAGAGGGAGGGAGAGAGAGAGGGGGGACAGAGAAAGGAAGAGGAACAGAGATAGAGAAAGAGAGCGAGAGATAGAAAGAGAGGGAGAAAGAGGGAGGAAGAGAGATACAGCAACACAGAGAGAGAGGGGGGACAGAAAGAGAGAAAGGGGGGCAGAGAAAGAAAGAGGAACAGAGATAGAGTAAGACAGAGAGAGAGATAGAAAGAGAGGGAGAAAGAGGGAGGGAGAGAGAGATAAAGCAACGCAGAGAGAAAGGGGGGACAGAAAAAGAAAGAAGAACAGAGATAGAGATAGAGAGAAAGAGGAACAAGGGGAGAGAAGGAAAGATAGAGGGGGAGAAAGTGAGAGAAAGATAGAGAGAGAGAGAGGGAGGGACAGACAGAAAGAAAAAGATAGAAGAATAGAGGGAGAGTCACAGAGAAAATTACAGAGGGAGAGAGAGGGAGAGAGAGATAGAGACAGAGGAACAGAGAGAGGGAGAGAGTAGAGAGAGAGAGAGAGGAGAGAGAGAAGGGGAGGGTGAGAGAGAGGGGGGAAGAACAGAGAGAGAGAGAGAGAGAGAGAGAGAGAGAGAGAGAGAGAGAGAGAGAGAGAGAGAGAGCGAGAGAAAGATAGAGACAGAGGAACAGAGAGAGGGAGAGAGTAGAGAGAGAGAGAGAGAGAGAGAGAGAGAGAGAGAGAGAGAGAGAGAGAGAGAGAGGGATAGAGTGTGAGGGTAGAGAGAGAGAGAGGAAAGAGAGAGAACAGAGAGAGAGGGAGAGAGAGAGGGGAGAGAGAGAGAGAGAGAGAGAAGAGAGAGAAAAGGAGAGGTAGAGAGAGAGAGAACAGAGAGAGAGAAGAAGAGGTAGAGAGAGGGAGAGGGAGAGAGAGGGAGAGGGAGAGAGAGGGAGCGAGCGAGAGAGAAAGATAGAGATAGAGGAACAGAGAGAGGGAGAGAGTAGAGAGAGAGAGGGGTAGAGAGTGAGGGTAGAGAGGGTATAGAGAGAGAGAGAGAGAGAGAGAGAGAGAGAGAGAGAGAGAGAGAGAGAGAGAACAGAGAGAGGGGGGAGAGAGGGAAGAGAGAGGGGAGAGAGAGGGGAAGAGAGAGAGGGGAGAGAGAGAGAAAGAGAGGGAGAACAGAGAGAGAGAGAGAAAGAGAGGGGAGAGGGAGAAGGGGCAGATAGATATATAGATAGAGAGAGAAATAAGGGGGGAGAGATAAAGAAGCAGATCGAGAAGGGGGCACACACACACAGAGAGAGAGAGAGAGAGAGAGAGAGAGAGAGAGAGAGAGAGAGAGAGGGAGAGAGAGACAGAGAGAGATAGAGAAGCAGACAGAGATGGGGGCACAGAGAGAGAGAGAGAGAGAGAGAGAGAGAGAGAGAGAGAGAGAGAGAGAGAGAGACTGAGATACACGGATAGATAGATAGACAACGATAGACTCAAAATCCTTCTATTACGGTGGCGAAACGTCACAAGTTAAACCCTGGTAACGGCCACAGAATCTCCCCCAGCTGAGGACGGGACCCTACGATGCTAACGAGTGTTCAGAGGCTCAAATCAACTGTTCAGCAAGAACATATCAGCAAGATGATTAGCCTGATTCAGTTAAGGAATGCGGGTCCATAGGGGCGCAGCAGATGGAAGTTATTTCTCGCCGAGAATCTTCTAAAGATGATCTGAGGGAGGGAGGGAGGGAGGAGGAGGAGGAGGAGGAGGAGGAGGAGGAGGAGGAGGAGGAGGCGGCGACGGCGGTGGAGGCGGAAGAGGAGGAGGAGGAGGAGGAGGAGGAGGAGGAGGTGTAGAGGCAGAGACGAGAGGTGTAGAGGCGGGGGTCCACGCTCATTAGCGAAGCCTCCTCGCTGGCTATCCAAACACACACTGTGGGGGGCACTCTCATCCCAGACCGTCGCCTAGCGGCGCCTGTAACACTTCGCACCTGACAGTCAGGGGTCCATACGCTATCAAATCCCATACACCCATTTGCTTTGACTTCTACAGCCACACCCACAGACACTTCACCCCACGAGTCATCCTTGGCTGTCCATTTTAAGGTCCTGGTGCGAGGTAGGGAGTCAGAGTTAGGAGTCCCGAAGGTGACGCGACCTTGGGCGCACCTGAGCGTCCCCAAGTTGCTGTGGAAACCGGTTCATGCCAGCAGGTCGCACGCACCACGGTCACACTGCAATATCCTCCTCCTCCTCCTCCACCTCTTCATCCTCCTCTTCCTCTCCTCTCTCGTCATCACTTTTTACCTAATATGTTACTCCTATCTTCTCTAACTCTTCTATTCTCTTCTCCACTTATTCTTAATCTATATTTCCACTTTTTATTTGACCTACTCCTTATACTCCTTCACTTCTACGGCTGTTCTTCTCTCCCTCCTCCTCCTCCTTCTCCTCCTCCTCCTCTTCCTCGTTCATCTTATTCTGTTATTATGTATACATTTCTTCTACTCCTTCTCGTTCGTCTTCTTCTTTTATTGTATTTTTTTTATTTCTTGGGTTTCACGACATCTTTGCTTCTTCCTCTCCATCTCTCTTCTCCATAAACTCCTCCCCATTGAGGGATAGCCTACCCGGTTCTTTTTACGACTAAAGCCCAAACCACGGTCAGACTGACCACATCGAGGGCAACACAGACACTCCGTCCTGATCGACTGCTGTTCCCACTCCCTCACTCCTGTGCCTTCGGTGTTGAGGGAGCCCAAGGGAGTCCAGTGAACACAGGAATACAAGAATGAAGGAGACTGCAAGAGACCATAAGGCCTACACTAGGCAGTTCCATGTCCCTTACCATCTTTCGTCCCTATCCAGCTATCTCATCTTCTATCTAAAACAACCGATTGTTTCATAGTCGTCTCCTCAGCTGAATAAAATCATCAGGCGACGATGACTTTAATAAGATATACAGGTGACGTCACCAGTTGTGAATAGCATACGAAGACAAGAGCACCTCACCTTTACCCTATATGCTACGACTGCACAGCCAAGTTGGCTGTTACTAGTAGCTACCAGTAGCGCTCAGCGAGGTCGAATCCTACCCGCCACTACTGCACTTACGAAACCACACTCTTATTGGTCCAATGCAGGGCCATCGGCCTATCCTCTGGAGCAGCGTTTCTCAACCTTTTTACCCTTGTCGTAACCTTTATAATAAATTGCATGTCTCAAGGAACCCCTGCGCAAAAAACATATACCATATCTTTCCCATTTTATTTTCATTGTAATAACAGGTTAGATAGGATGATGTCTATATTACGTTATTACAATAACCAATAATATGTGCGTGTTTAATTATATTACGTATATGGAATGAAATAAAAAAAAATCAAAAGTGCATTAGCTTATCTCACTTGTTCTCGCGGAACCCTTAGGGACCTTTTGCGGAACCTTAGGGTTCCGGGGAACCCTAAGGTTGAGAAACGCTGCTCTGGAGGGACCTTCCAGCCTTTGTGCCTCATCACGCCTAAAACAGTCGGGCAATCGAGCCTTCATGATCCACTGCAGGACCGAGGGCCTATCTCACGGCGGCAAGAGTTCAACAATTAGTTACTGGGATGGTCCCGTTGGGCTTCGATCTCACCTGGAGAACGGCCCGGTACGTCCCACAATGACGGCTTCGGCCGTAGGTAGGCGGCAACCTAGCCTGACCTAATGGACTTGCTTCTAGATCAGTGCATAGAGAGGAACAGGATGAGGACCCTACGCCAACAGGCGCATTGCTGCGGCCGAAGCCGTCACCTGTGCCCTATGCGCTTAGACTCTTGGGGCAGGTAACAACCACTGATGGGAACCGGAGAGGAGTGCGGGATTCGAACCCACAACTAAGCGAATGCACGCTTCCGATTACGTCACACACAGAAGGAGAGAGAAGGAAGGATGGGAAAGAGAGAGAGAGAGAGAGAGAGAGAGAGAGAGAGAGAGAGAGAGAGAGAGAGAGAGAGAGAGAGAGAGAGAGAGAGAGAGAGAGAGAGAGAATCCCATTCTCTCTCTCCATCCTCGTCTCCCTCCCACGAACGTAGGACCGGACGAACAAACGAACGAACGAACGAGGGCGCGCGCGCACGCACGCATGTTCGGGCATCGAGACACGGCGTTTGAGAGGCAGCAGCAGCATCATCGTGCCACCCACGAGGAGACGACAATCCGTCTTTCCAAGTTCTCAGCTGTGGATTAACCATTCAACGCCACGAAGAACTTTATTTATTATGCTCAGGCGAATACCAGTATATCGAAATAAGATATCGCGTCCTTGGTTATGGTGTTGAGAGAATGGACTGCTTCTGATTTATGATGGAGATATCTTTGCGATTTTAGAGATAATACCTCCACAGACCAGATTCGTGCAATATTATTTTTTTAAGACTGGACACTAAAAAAAAAAAAAAAAAAAAAAAAAATGATTATCACTTTTAATTTCTATTACCCTTCATCTCTGCTACTCTCCCCAAGGAAGGAAGTGCTGGTTACCACCGACAATTTTATCAAAAATTTTGGTACAAAAAATAAAGACAAATAAATCAATAAAATATACACAAATAAAACAACAATAATATAAACTATGTACAGCGGTCTTGCTGTGGATGTGCTGTGTCTTGCGACACTGCTTCTGACCCAGGGCAGTGGACAGGATGCAGGGATGACCCGTCATCCAGGAGGTGCCAAGATAAGAGGGGGGGAGAAGGGTGGAGGGGAGTGGAATATATAGGAAATGGAATGGATGCGAGTGGTTTCTTTGCCTTTTTTTGGCTACCCCCCATGTAGGGGGAAAAGCCTTTGGTATATGTATGTATGTACATTAAGGGGGTCATTCACGGGGCTGAATTGACACAGGGATAACGACCGACTGCGCCTCTTCTCAAGCCAGAGTCCACCATAGAAAAATTAATAAAGATTACCTCAGTCTAAGTTGGGTTTCTTCCATTGTTCCAGGCTTCGACCCACTTGCATGGTACACAGTGAATATTCTAGATCAACTAATGTAGCTGGGGGAAAAGACTACCGCCACTGTGTTCCCTCAGCGGATTATCTCATCATCTTTGGCATTGCTACTACCATTATCATTATTATAATTATTATTGTTGTTACTATCATTAATATTATTATTATTATCATACTACTATTATTATTATTATTATTAATTAATATTATTATCATTAATATCATTATTATCATACTACTATTTTCAACGGATCTATTCAAGACGATCACGCAAGTCTCTGTCTTCCCCCATGACCTTTACCCAGCCTTAGTTCGACAGTTCCAGGGAATTTTATTCACTTCGGGGTCGTCGCCAACAGGAAAGCGAGTTAACTTCCATCATCGTGCCGTTTCCCAACCCGAAACAAATAGCCTGGCGTTCACATCAACCTGAGATGTATAAAGTTGCAAGAGAGACAGAGAGAGAGAGAGAGAGAGAGTTAACAACCATCATCGTGTCGTTTCCCAACCCGAAACAAATCGCCTGGCGTTCACATAAACCTGAGATGTATAAAGTCGCAAGAGAGACAGAGAGAGAGAGAGAGAGAGAGAGAGAGAGAGAGAGAGAGAGAGAGAGAGAGAGAGAGAGAGGGTGAGAGGGAGAGAGAGAGAGAGAGAGAGAGAGAGAGAGAGCCAGATCAAAACATATAAAGTCATCATAGTTTCGAATACCTTAATAGCGGGCAACCACGGAGAGACCACACACACCCGGTAGGTTATGACCCGGCCATTCTATTCGCGTGTTTACCTAACTATAATACACAGGATACGAGATGCGCTCGTGGAGTCCCGTCTGTGTGCCTCAATCGGGCCTGACAGCATAAGGAGGCGATAACTCGACTACCCGCCTCTCCCTCATTGTAAATAACATCGGCTTTCCAATTTAAGCCTCGATAAATCCCCGGCCTTTGACAGGACACCGAGACCCCACCACGGGGCGCCCACAAGAGGTGGTCCTCCGGGAAGGATGTCGGAGAGGCTCATCTCCCCCGTCGCGCCGCCCGTCCCCAAAGCTCAATACCCTTAGGCTCGTTTCACTCGTATCGACTTTTCGCCGAGTAACTTTCACGGCAAAACGTCGTGTTGTCAAATAACCATGGGTGTCTATGGATACTTTCATACGTCACGAGCACGACCAAGTAAGCGTATATAGACACACAGTGTTATTTGAGAGCACGACGTCGTGCCGTGGATGGCACACGGCGAAAAGTCGATACATGTGAAACGAGCCTAACCTTCAGTCCGTGGTGCGGCCCTGCTGAGCCGGTACATGGTCTCCGGGTCAAGTTTTTTTTTTTTTTTTTTTAAGAATTGACCACCGGTGACTGATCTCTTCTTCGTCTTCCAGTAGCTTCTCCTGATAGTCGGTTACCTGGGACCAGACCCAAATTCCAAATATGCAGGATGCAGTCTAACATTTCTTCCTGGAGAGATCTTCTCGCGTGGGACCTTGCATCTCGGGTCAGTGTTCAGGGATTTAAGGGACGCAGACTTCTGTATTCCTAAATCCCCAAAATATTGAATCTAGACCTAAAAGCCACAGATCCATAAGTCAGTAGCACCAGCAGATTACTACACTGTTTACTCACAATATGTACATAAAAGACACTTATAATATTTTCTTTCGTTTACGTAGTTTGGTAATTATCAAGTATCGTATCTTGCCACAGGAAAATGATTGTAAAATGAGTGACACACAGTTTTCTATTGAAATGGATGTGACAAAAACAATCTAGCAATATTTTCCTTCAGTCATCGGAACCTCCTTTTTAATTCTGGAACCTTCGACATTGATTAACAGAAATACTAAAAGAAAAGAAAAAAAAGTATATATATACATATATATATGCGAATAAATCACGAAAACACGTGATTCACAAAATGTGTAATAAAACCACTTGGAAAATAAAATGAACGGTAACCGAACGTTTTCGTCTATTTAAGACGTTCGGTCACCTTTTATTTTATTTTCCAAGTGATTTTATTACACACACACACACACACACACACACACACACACACACATATATATATATATATATATATATATATATATATATATCCGGTATGCGACAGTTGAAACTCACTGTACGTTCTTCTGCGGACAGGAAACTGTTTCCTCTTCCTCCCCCCTCCCTCTCATCCTACCGCCTCTCCAGCCTCCTCCTCTCCACATCCTCCTCCTTTTCTTCTAGGTCATCACTAACCTCTCTTTCTTTTTTCATGCCCTCCTCCATATCACCATCGCTATCTCTGTTTCACTTATCCTTCATTCCTTATCTTCTTAACACTCCCTTATACAGTGAGTCCTCGTTATACGGTACACATGTGTTCCTGAAAACCTTACCGTATACCGAACCCAAGTTTCGACTTATGGCAGACGTACCTTCTCCCTGCTGTTTCCTCTTCAAAATATCTAATTTTACCTCCAAAACACGAGCGGATACCGTATATGTGAATTTTTCTTACCGTAAATAGAATCGAGGGTAGTAATTACCAAATACCGTAACTGTGAATTTACCGGATAAGGAATTACCGTATAAAGAGGACTCGCTGTACTTCTTAATTCCATAAATTGCTTTACTACTCTTCCTCATCACTCCCCACCTCCTCCTCCTTCTCTTAATCCTCAACCTTTGCATTAGCATCCGTGGTCCTCCCTCCTGTGCCTCTAATCTTCGTTATCCCTACTCTTTCCTCCTCCTACCAATAACGAGAGGATGACGAACTCTATAACGATTCGAGTCTGGTTCGATGGTCAGTCGTGTCCAGACTTCCTTAAGCACCTTGCCCACAGATGGACGGCAGCTTACATGTTTCGTTTTGGCAGACGACAAGCTATTTTAAACACAGGGAGAGAGAGAGAGAGAGAGAGAGAGAGAGAGAGAGAGAGAGAGAGAGAGAGAGAGAGAGAGATATCCCGCGATCAACGGGTTAACTCTTTCTATCCGGACGAAATTTCATCGACGACGAATCAAACCGCCCGGCGGTATCCCAGACGAACGACCAAAGCGTTAAAACTTGGTGGCGACAGAGTTGATCTATTCGCAACGATGACGTCATTTCCTGCTTCAGTTTTGGGTGACGCCAGGCGATTTTATTCCAGCCAAGGGCACGACCTCGAGTCGAAGGGTTGAATTGCCTTGGGTGCAATGACGAACTTGGCAACATCAGCCACAGATCAACTGAAAGACCTTCGCACTGAGGGATGTATGAGACACTTTATATATTTTTTCATATTTTGTAATACCAATCCTAATTCACCTTGTGTGTAGTAATATTATATATATATATATATATATATATATATATATATATATATGTGTTGACTATATCATGACAAATAAGACTGAAGGTGGAGGAAGCAGACGAATAGCAATGGGAGAATTTCAGCTTTGTGATCAAGACCCTGCGGGTCGAAACGTTAAAGCGTAAAATTCTCCCATTACTCCTCGTCTGCTTCCTTCACCTTCAGTGTATGTGTGTGTGCTGTGTGTGTGCATTGTGTGCATATGTGAAAGCGAGACTCACCATAGTCTTGAATAACATGCTGGACTAAAACTCCCGAGAGCTCAGAGCAAGTGCTATCCGATCTATGGACAATGCTGTGATCTTCCATACATCTCCTTCTCTAAGGAGACAGTGACGACGACTTACGGCATCGCGCCTTCCGCGTGGGAGGCTGAGACGCTAACCACTACACCATCAAAACGAAACACTTCAACACGGCAGAGCACCAGGAGGAGCCAACGCCAGAAGTCGCTTAGTAGCTGCGGCCGAAGCCGTCACTTGTGCCCTATTATGCGCTTGGACTGTTGGGACAAATAACACCCACTGCTGGGAAATCGGAGAGGAGTGCAGGATTCGAACCCACAAGTAAGCGAAAGCGAGGCCAGCACGCTTCTGATTGCTCCACCAGCGCACACCCTCCTTTAGGGAACGTTAGTGACACCCCTTCGCACCCGAGTCGCGCAGTATTATGTTCAAAGACAAAAACCCACCCAGAAACACGAGACCTATTATCCTCCTTTAATGCTTTCTTGAATATCTCTTTAACGTCCCTTAAGACTCCATCTCTTCTAACACTCTACTGGGGAGGAGAAAAGAACGCCACCGTCGAGTTCCCACACACCACACGTGTCGTTCAAAGCGATTTCATGGAGTGGAGCAAAGATACTGGGGGTATGTTGACTAGGTCACCCCTCTTACATAGGGGAGAGTGCCAGTGACATTTGATGATACTACAACTATCCCGTCAATTTGATGTGTGACGATGGAGCAGGATTGTGCAAGTGGATAGATGTACCGATACAATAGTCCACTGTTTCCCAATCTTGGGGACGCGAACCCAAGTGGGGTCGCCATGCGTTTTTTCTGGGGGTCTTCAAGACATCTTGTATGTTTTTTTTTGTTTGTTTTTTTTTAATCTGCAATACAATTCAATGATGTTAACTTAGTCTTTTTTTTTTTTGCCTTACATTGCCTTCCTTGTAAATATATTTATTATACTTGTCCCCTAATTTTTACAGTCAACAACTAGTCATATATATTAGCACATATACAAATAAAGTTTTGGGGTCGCAGTCGTATCATGAGGATCATATTAGGGGTCGCCTGAAAAAAAAAAAAGTTTGGAATCACTGCACTAGTCCATACCAACCAAACCCATCAATGTGATGTCACAATCCACACACACAATGCATCCATTTCGACAACAGAATGTCCTGTTCGGCTGGGGACAGAAGCCCCTTCCTGACTTCTGGAGAAACACGAGTGTCCAACACGCGACGCGGAGTAGGGCGTGCGAGTAAGAGACGCCGCCCACGATGTGGTGATGGGAGTGATAAGGCGGCGCCCACGGCGTGCTGATGGGCGTGCTAGCCCCTACGGTAGCTCTTTCCATGGAGTCTTTGTGTACCGACGCGGGGAGTCTCACCGAGCGACGCACTAGACTAGACTCCTTAACTCCTTCCCTCCCTCCCTCACTCACTCCTCGCTCTCCTCTTCTTACTTCGCCGACCACATCTATCCTGTACCATTATCTCAGAGCCGCAGGGGAAAATTTCGCTATATACACACATACATACATATATATATATTATATATATATATATATACATATACGTATACATATATATATATATATATATATGTGTGTGTGTGTGTGTGTGTGTATGAAAGTGGCAGTTTCCGACAAGTTTATTGAAATAAACACCAAATGTGAGGACGGAGCCTTCATTGTATTAGTACGACGTTTCGCTTGTTACAGGTTTTTGAAGTAGACAGTCGTAATACACATGACTGACACTAAATAAGAAGAACTGTCGGAACAGGAGAAGGGAGGGAGGGAGGGAGGGAGAGATGAAGGGAGGTGGGGGGAGGGGGGTCACTGAATACTAGGAAAGGTTAAGAAGGTGGATCAAATGTTTGGGAACAGATGGAATAAATGACTGGGTAAAGGACATTAGCTAACAACCGAGGAACAAAAGGAAGAAAAAAATGAGCAATTGTCTACTAAGGGAGAACAACTTTGAGAGGGAAAAAAAAAAAAGGATTTTGGAGGGCAACTAGGCAATGGGTATTAAATGAATTTGGTGGGGTGAGATAATGAACAAGCCCCTATTTTGTTCAGTTGTGTTGGTTCCTTGTATGATGGCTGTTTCCAAACAGTTTCTACGGATCTTATCGGGTTCACGTACCAGAAGTTCTGCATTTTCCCAGTCCAGCCATTTGTTTCATCTTATCCTGTTTCCAGACATTTGATGATTTGGTCCACCTTCCTAACCTTTCCTAGTATTCCGTGACCGCCCTTCCCCTACCTCTCTCCCTTCCCCCCCCCCGTGTGTGTGTGTGTGTGTGTATATATATATATATATATATATATATATATATATATATATATACACATAGATATATCGAAATAAACATCTTATCCTGTTTCCAGACACTTGGTCCACCTTCTCCTTAACCTTTCCTAGTATTCAGTGACCGCCCTTACCCCGTGTATATATTATATATATATATATATATATATATATATATATATATATATATACACATATATATCATATATATATACATATATATATTATATATATATATATATATATATATATATATATATATATATATATATATATATAAATATATAATAAAAGGATAAATGAACATAAAAATGACGTAAAAGCCCATAGGACATCTAACTCCATAGTAATACATGTGGTTAAACATGGTCACCTTCCAGACTGGAACAACACAACCGTATTAAATAAAAGATCATCCAAGAAACTAAGGAAGACAATTGAGGCAGCATATATCAACACTAATAACAACATTAACCATAGAGAAGGCTTTATATGTTTAGCAAAAGCCACAAGCTTATTAATAATAAAAGAATACGCAAATAAAATAACAAGCTCTCCGAAGCGTCCCATAAGATGACCCGTCCGTGTATAAAATATCTGGTTACGTTTGAGTTGTTAGCTTTGTGATCAAGACCCTGCGGGTCAAAACGTTAAGGCGTATAATTCTCCCATTTCTCCTCGTCTACTTCATTCACCTTCAATCTTATTTGTCATAATATAGTCAACATATATATATATATATATATATATATACATATATAAATATGCATATACATACATATATCGAAATAAACATCTTATCCTGTTTCCAGACATTTGGTCCACCTCCTCCTTAACATTTCCTAGTATTCAGTGACCACCCTTCCCCTACCTCTCTCCCTCCCTTCCCCCGTGTGTATATATATATATATATATATATATATATATATATATATATATATTTATATATATATATATATATACATATATCGAAATAAACATATGAGGACGGAGCCTGTATGAAGTATAGCTTGTTACAGCTTTCCCAAGTACATAGTCGTAATACACATGACTGAGATTAAATAAGAGGAACGGGGAGAACGGGGGAAGGGAGGGAGAGAGTTAGGGGAAGGGCGGTCACTGAATACTAGGAAAGGTTAAGGAGAAGGTGGATCAAATGTCTGGAAACAGTATTAAGCCGGGTCCACACTTATTGCATTTCCACGTATCGTATCATCTTTGCGTACCACCTAGTGATACGATACGGTGCAACAGGGTATTGTACCCACTTGTTGCGTATCCGTATATAGCAGGCGGATACGCAACAAGTGGGTACATTACCCTGTTGCACCGTATCGTACCACTAGGTGGTACGCAAAGATGTTACGATACGTGGAAATGCAATAAGTGTGGACCCGGTTTAAGATGGAACAAATGGCTGGACTGGGAGAATGCAGAACTTCTGGTACGTGAACCCGATTAGATCCGTAGAAACTGTTTGGAAACAGCCATCATACAAGGAACCAACACAATTGAGCAAAATAGGGGCATGTTCATTATCTCACCCCACCCAATTCATTTAATACCCATTGCCTAGTTGCCCTCCAAAATACTTTTTTTTTCCCTCTCAAGGTCGGAAACTACTGTAGAGTTCTTCGGCCTTGGAAATTTGGTTGTTTTGAGTTACTCTACACTTTCTGGCAATTGAGTAATTTGTTAGCCTTTTCTTATCGTTGTTGTGGATATCTGTCTCTATGATTTTTTATATATGTATACTGGGGAGTTTAATAAAATGTCTCGTTTATGCCTAATGCTACCATAACCGTTCATTGTAGAGGAACTTTCTTAACCCTTCCAGCACTTGTTGGGTGATGTTTGTGAGAATTGTGCTGCTAAAGCGTAACTTCTTGAATCCCTGTTGGTTTAGTGAGGTAGGTAGATTAGTTATGATTATTTCAGTTACTGGTCTTTCTAATAGCTTGGATAAGGTGGCTAGCAGTAAGACTGATTTCTACGATGCTGCGTTTTCAGGTGGCTTATTGGATTTCATTATGGCTCTTTTCCAAATTGTCCGAATCGTATTGGAAGTCCAGGAATAGATAAACATATGTCCAGGCTTCTTCTGCATCTGGGCCGAGGTGTTTTATAGGGATGTTTGAGATTTTATTTGGGTCTCCAGTATTGGTATTTTTCAATTTCATTGTTAAACCTTCCACGTCTCTATTGGAGAAAAGGGGTGGCACCCGTGTTTAGTATGACTTTTCGTGCTGCTTTTTGTAATTGTCATGTCTTCTGAATCAGTATGTTTGGATCTTGTTTTGGAGAAGTGTTTGTTGATTACTGTACTGCTGGTTTAGTGGTTGTGTAATTCCTTGAATTGCTCCAACTGATCCACTGGTTTAGGGTGAGTTTATAAACGATTACAAAGGAAGAGCATGTCACCAGGAGACCTTTGGGTCCATGACTAGTCGTGTTTTGTTGGTTTTCATATTTCTCCTTGTTTGTTTGTTCCTTCCCCATCTATTGTATCTGTATGTTTTTCAGTTTCCTCTTGTTTATCAGTTTTGTGATGCCTTTGTGTAATTGGTGCAGCGGTTCTTTTGTGGTTTTGTGGCTTTGTTTGCCTTTTAGTTTATTTATTTATCTATTTTTATCTATTTATTTATTTCTTGAAGGGTGTCCATCTCCATGGAGTTGTTTGGACTTTCTTCTTTTCTATCTTGGAATGTGTCTCTTGATGACTTTCTGACTTGTTACAGCTATCTCATTCACTGGTTTCTCAATGGATTGAAACTGATATCTGGCCAAGGTCAAGTTCTTTCCTATTTCCTCTGTGTATTCACGACAATTTGTTTTGTGTAGTTTACGAAAGTTCTCTTGTACACAGATCATATTTTCATTTTTTAGTTCTATTGTGACCTTTACTGGGATGTGGTCTCATGAAAGGTCATGTATGGTTTCCCTCCTTGTGATTATGGAGGAACAAATGACAGGTAATGCTTCCGGCGGTTCTGCGAGCTGGACACTGGAGCTGTCCATTTTCAAAACCCGTCAACCTCCTAACCTCCGTGAGGTGCAGCCCTGAGGGGTTGACATTCGGTCTCCGAACTGAGCCCAAGATCTGTCTGTAAACTTCAACTGTATTTACACCTTCTCACACGCGGAGAGATGCGCGGCTGTTCCTCTCCTATTTTCACCCGGTGGCGCGGTTGGTAGAGTCCCGAACTGTCACTGCGGCGGTCCGGGTTCGAATCCTGCCCAAGGCTGAAATAATTTCAGTATCGCTGCGCTTCGAGTCGTTACTTCAACTCTCGTGGGCGGGGAGTTGTGTGTGTGTGTGCGTGTAAGGTCATAGCATTACCCATAGATCGGTCATACGAGCTCTGAGCTCTCTTCCGGGAGGGAAATAGCTGTCGATTACGAGTCCAACGCGTGATCCAAAGACCAAGGTGAAAACAATACAACGCAAACAACCATCCAGAAACTCTTCCCCGAGGTCTGTGGGAGGGACCAGGTAGTGCCACCAGCTGCAGGAGTGTTGTGGGTTTTCCACATGATAACTCGAGGGAACAATCATTATCATTATTATCATCATCATTATTCGTATTTAGCTGGAAGAGGAGCTCATTGTTACGTCAGGTAAAGTTGCTTCTTGGTTATGTTGAGGAGGTCCTCCGGGTGGGTGGTTGATGAAATTTAATTGGTTTGAGTCGGGGAATTCTTCTAGTGTTCTGTTTCCTCCTTGGTAGATACACTGTTTGTCTGTTTAGCTATATAAGGAGGCATGCATTCAGATCACCTACGAGTTTGTGGTTTGGCAGTGAGTCGAGAGGTAGCAATTGCCGGATGTGGATGGCTTGGAATTAAAATGAATTGTGGTTGATAAATGTAAATCTGTTCACTGGGACCCATTCAGTGTTGCACACACACACACACACACACACACACACACACACACACACACACACACACACATATATATATATATATATATATATATATATATATATATATATATATATGCTTTAATCTGTGACTGGGCCATGATGATCATAAGTGTGATGTCTGTTAGTATAAAGTTCCTTTTGCTGAAGAAGACTAGACTGTTGTGTGTTAATGTCACAAGCTCACTTTTGTGTTGTATGTTATCTTCTCTAATTGTGATGTATTCAGTGATCTTATGAACTGTAGTGTTAGTTTAGCTTCCTGAATTTGTGCTATGTGTAATTTGTTTTTATAATACACACACACACACTTTCGCATAGTTAATACATATGTATATATATGTGTATATATATATGTATATATATATATATATATATATATATATATATATATACATATATACACACACACGTGTGCGTGTGTGTCTACATACTGTATATATTTTGGCTTGAGAGTTCAATTTACAACTTCCCTGATTATGAAGGTAATTTTCATGAATCTATGGGAGAAAAAATCCCTAAACGAGGGGCGTCAAATACGCGGCTGTCCACCACCTTTCTGGCGCAGCATCACAGCATAAAACCATGTACTTCATCTGTTATGTATATTACAGTCATGCTATTTTAATGCTTCCCCTACAGTTACTCGGTGTCTCAAACTCTCTCCCTCCCATTTTATATATACCGTATTATATATATATATATATATATATATATATATATATATATATATATATATATATATATATATATATATTTAAACATCTTTTCAACCACAATTCACTTTTTATTTCCATGCCATCGCAGTCGAGACTGACGAAGAGCTCGAAGAAAGCATACAGAAGATTGGACATTGAAACGTGGTCGAGCCGAGGACTTGAACTCAGTGAATTGTGGTTGAAAAGATGTTTACCTGTTCACTGGGAACCAGTGTATGTAGTTTGTACATATACATGTACACACACACACACACATATATATATATATATATAATCCAGTTTAGCTTTATCCCATGATTGAAGGCCAAGCATTTTTCAGTGTCGACTGCAAAGTTGTGACACTTCAATCTAGTGCCACCGTCTTCCACTTTCACTGACACCATAGTCCGAGTTCGAGTCCGGAGATAGCTCCAGTGGTCCACAAATCTGTAAACCATTCACCAGAACTAAATGTGCAGTGACGACCACTCTGTCGAAGGGCTTCACCTCTCGCGTCTGCGTTTGTCCCTCAGCTGCATCCGCATCAACGATCCATCAACGAAATAAGAGACCAAGACTACAAGATGACGAATTCGCTCCCCATGTTTACACTTTTATAATAATACACATTGCTTTTATTTGTTTGATGGTATCATCCAAAATAAACCTTTGCTCGAGATGTGCAAAATGTGACCGGATTTGCTGACTGAACTCGTCGACCGAACTCTCCAGAAATCTCCACTGGAACCGCGATACTTATTATTTCATGCTGAATTACTGTATCAGTATAGATAGGAGTGATTACCCGCAAATGCAAAAACAAATATATGTATGCGAGAAAATGGTTATTAATATGGTTGATTATAAGGAATAACTAAAATGTATCAAATATACAGTGCGGCACGGGGTACCAAAAACACAGAGCTTGCAAAAGTTGAAAAACCTTGAAGATGCTGTCATTTTTTACGGCACAGGTATACTACTACAACTGCTACTACTACTACTTCTACTCCTACTACTACTAATAATAATAATACGAGTAATAACAATAACATTGCGACGGAAACTTGCCCGAGCTCCTCCGGCCACTAGCGAAGAGAGAGAAAGAGAGAGAGAGAGGGAAAAAAAAAGAAAAAAAAAAAAAAAAAAGGGAGCGACAGAAGGAAAAGAAGACCCGGCCGGCCGAGGCCGTGCACAAGAAGACGTCGGCCGGATGGGAACGTGCACAAGAGTGAGGACCGGCCGGCAGGAGGAAGACACAAGAAAAAGGACTGGCCGGAAGTGTGCGCACACGCGCGCCTGCATGTGTGTGTGTGTGTGTGTGTGTGTGTGTGTGTGTGTGTGTGTGATTCACATTGGTCTTTGGATCACGTGTTGGACTCGTGATCGACAGCTATTTCCCTCCCGGAAGAGAGCTCAGAGCTCGTATGACCGATCTATGGGTAATACTATGACCTTACACGCACACGCACCCCCAACTCCCCGTCCTCGAGAGTTGGAGTAACGACTCGAAGCGCAGCGATACTGAAATAATTTCAGCCCTGGGCAGGATTCGAACCAGATACCGCCGGCACCGCCATACTGACAGTCTGAGACTGTACCAACCGCGCCACCGTGTGTGTGTGTGTGTGTGTTTACATAATACTATAATAACAACCATTGTGTTTAGCTGTCGAACTTACTTTAAACAATTATGTTACTCTGTTCCGTTAGACGTTTGTGTGTAACGTTTTCACGCACGTTTTGGCCCCTTAACTTGCTTTGATCATAACCATACTACGGTATCTTATAAAGATAATCCTAATGATCATACTTACCAATTATCATGTTAATAGCTTAAATAGGACGGAAGTTGTGACCGAAAACATAAAATGACCTTGTGACATTTGTGACCTTGATCTTGGTATGTGACATGGAGGTCAGAACACCTGAAATATGTTCTTCTCGTCATCGCTTGATTTGCTCCTCCAGAAAAATCCCTTTACAGCAAAAAATAGAATTAACATTTAATCATTTTAACGTGGCTCCTCGACGCTTTCGCGAACTGCTCTCGCTCAGCGGAATTTTAACATAAGAACATAAGAATGAAGGAGACTACAAGAGACCATAAGGCCTACACAAGGCAGCTCCGTATCCATCACTACCTGTCATCCCCACCCATTAAGTTGTCTAACAGTTTCTTAAAACAACTGATACCTTCAGCGCTCACTACATGGTTACTAAGTATATATATATATATATATATATATATATATATATATATATATAAATATATATAACATATATATATTATATATCTCTGTTTTATATAGATATATATATATATATATTTTTTTTTTTTTTTTTTTTTTTTTTTTTTGCCATCTATAATAATAAACATTTGCTCGGGAAGTTCCGGCAAAATCTGGACAAGTTCCGTGAGGTTCGGTGATGCTTTGAATTATTTCAAGGAGGTTCGTGGATGCTTCGAATTATTTCGGGGAGGTTCGGGGATGCTTCGAATTATTTCGGGAGGTTTGGGGATACTTCGAATTATTTCGGGGAGGTTCGGGAATGCTTTAAATTATTTCGGGGAGGTTCGGGGATGCTTCGAATTATTTCGGGAGGTTTGGGGATACTTCGAATTATTTCGGGGAGGTTCGGGGATGCTTCGAATTATTTCGGGGAGGTTCGGGGATGCTTCGAATTATTTCGGGGAGGTTCGGGGATGCTTCGAATTATTTCGGGGAGGTTCGGGGATGCTTCGAATTATTTCGGGGAGGTTCTGGAATATCACGGGAAAGTTCTGGAGAGGTTCCGGGAGGTTCAAGGAAGTTCCGGAAGATTGTTGAAAATTTCAAGAAGTTCCGGGGAAAATCTAGAAAGGTCCGGGAACTTCCAGAAGGTTCCACGAAGTTCCGGGAGGTTCCTGAAAACTTCAGGGAGTTCTGGGGAGCTAAGAATAATTCCTCGCAAAACAATAAAGAAATAAAAGAAATATATGGAGAAAAACCAGCTGTACATACAAAGTTGCAGTCATTTTTTGACGGCACGCTAACATATATTGTTACACCCGTCTCAAGTCCTGTGGTAACTAATTAGGGGTCCCGTGCTCTCTTGGGATCAAGATGGCTTTCAAAGACGGGCCCCAAAACCGGTCGAAAAAGACTTCAATGAAGGACCAAACGAAAGCAGCAGCACAGAAGAAGAGGAAGAAGAAGAAAAAGAAGAAAAAGAGGAGGAAGAAGAAAAGGAAGAGGAAGAAGATGATGATGAAGAAGAGGTAGAAGAAGAAGAAGAAATCTGAACCCTAGAAAATTACTTCGAACCCAAAACTTCACCGAGTCCCTAGGAATCTCCTCTGTATCACTACGAAACCTCTCCTAGTCCAGTCGATCTCTAGAATCCCCTACACAATGAAACTCCTCTGGAATATCTGTAAATCCTTTATGGACCCCCAGAAAATTGGCTATGACTCTGCACCTTTTATCTTTATCTTTTCTTTTTTATCTTTATCTTATCTTTTATCTTTATATTTTTATCTTTATCTTATCTATGACCCTTTACCTTTATCTTTTCGCTCCTTGCCAAGTCTCTCTTGGACCCACGGGAAACCTCTCCGGATCTCTGAGAGAGAGAGAGAGAGAGAGAGAGAGAGAGAGAGAGAGAGAGAGAGAGAGAGAGAGAGAGAGAGAGAGAGAGAGAGAGAGAGGGAGAGAGAGAGGGAGAGAGAGGGGGAGAGGGAGAGAGAGGGGGAGAGAGAGAGGGAGGGAGGGAGAGAGAGAGGGAGGGAGAGAGAGAGGGAGGGAGAGAGAGAGAGAGGGAGACAGAGAGAGAGAGGGAGACAGAGAGAGAGAGAGAGAGAGAGAGAGAGAGAGAGAGAGAGAGAGAGAACTCGATGAAACCTCTGTGGATCACACCACGAAATTTGTCTGGGTACCTTGGGAAATCTAGACACCTAAGAAACTTTTTTTGAGCACAAAGAAATCATCTATAGCTTCACTAAGAAACCTATCAGGACCCGTAGGGGAATTTTCCTAGATCCCACAAATAAACAGGTTATCCAGAAAAGCTCCCTGTCCCAAGGCATTCCCTCGCGACAACATAAGAAACCTTTACGTGCCCCACAGTGTTCTATCCGATGCCCTCGGAAACCACTCCCAAGCCCTGAAGAAATATCTTTAGAACTCCAGGACACGTACTATTCTATCCGATGCCCTCGGAAACCACTCCCAAGCCCTGAAGAACTATCTTTAGAACTCCAAGACACATACTATTCTATTCGATGCCCACGGAAACCACTCCCAATCCCTGAAGAACTATCTTTAGAACTCCAGGACATATACTATTTTATCCGATGCCCTCGGAAACCACTTCCAAGCCCTGGAGAAATATCTTCAGAACTCCAGGACACATTTCTCACTAACTCGGAAAACACTACCATCCCCAATAAAACATCCTTTGGCTTCTTACGAGGCCTCTCTGGAGTCCCTAGGAACCACCTAGTTTCCCATGAAACCTCTCTAAACATTACAAAATCTATGCACTCGCCTTTTGGAAACTTCTCCAGGTTCACCGGAAGGTGTCTGGGCCTCTATAAAACCTCTGTGGTCATAACAAAATCTATCAATTCCTTCGGAAATTTCTGAATTCACCAATAAACCTCGGGATAAATCCCCCCCCCCAACCCAAGAAAAGCCTGTCTGATCCCCTACGCTAAGAAGCCTCCCTGGGCCCCCATTAAACCGTCTCTAGATTCCTTACTGAGCCTCTGAAAACCCTAGAAATTCTCTATAACTTCCGAGGAAGCTTCTCTAGAACCCAAAACCTCACCCTTGGAAGAATTTCGGTTACCCTGGAAACCGTTTTTCGAGTACCAAGGAGGCATCTCTGTAACCTAGACATGGACCAAAAGGTCTCCTGTCGGCATGCTCCGCCTTTGTAAACCTTTGTAACCCTTCCTTCACACTACTCTGCCATTTGGACTCAACACTTTCCTTTTTCGACACTTTAATTTTGAAATAAAATGAGAGAGAGAGAGAGAGAGATAAGTAGAGAAAGAGACAAGAGAGAGGAAGAGGAGAGAGAGGGCGAGAGAGAAAAGGGAAAGACAGTGAGAGAGAAGTTGGAGAGAGGGGGAGAGAGAGGGAGAGAGAGGGAAAGAGGGGGAGAGAGGGAAAGTGGAGAAGAAAGTAGAGAAGGGAGTGGGGAAACGAGGGGAAAGAGGATTTGAGACAAAGGGAAAAGAGGAAATGTGTGTGTGTGTGTGTGTGTGTGTGTGTGTGTGTGTGTGTGTGTGTGTGAGAGAGAGAGAGAGAGAGAGAGATACAGAGTGAGAGGGGAGAGAGATGGGAGGAGGGGTACATATACTGTAATTCCTTATACACACATAACACACACACACTATATCATACACACACACATAGACCCAACTTATCGTTTGAATACATGCTGTTGGAAAGAAAGGGAAAGGGAGAGTAGGAAAGGGAGAGTAGGACAGTGAGTGAAACACAAACGAGGAAGAACAAACAAAACCACAATAACAATGGCAATAATGATGACGATAGTTGCAGTGTTACTGACAGTCCTGATATGGTGGTGGTGGTGGTGGTGATAGTATTGGCGACGTTAATGATGGTGGTTGTACTGATGGTAGTGGTGGGTTTGGTTGTGGTGGTCGTTATAATTACTGTGGTGATACTGATAGTGGATTTTCCCCCTTACAAGGGGTGTAGAAAAAAAAAAAAAAAAAAAAAAAAAAAAAAAAAAAAAAAAGGGGCACAGGAACCACTACCACCCATCCTCTCCCCAACATACTCCACTCCCTTCCACCCTCTCCCCTCCCTCTCATTTTGGCACCTCCTGGATGACGGGTCATCCCTGCATCTTGTCCACTGCCCTGGTTCAGAAGCAGTGTCGCAAGACAAAGCACATACACAGCAATGCCGCTTCATTAAATCGGCGACCCCCTCCCTTTCCGTCCCCTCATGCAGAAAATGAGAAGACGGAGAGAAATCTCTTCGGTAAAACCAAAATAGATACGAGCCCGGACAACAACAAATCTCCTCCACCTCCTCGTTCCCTCCCTGACTCCCTCCGTACCACGTCCGGGCCCATCCGGCTGACATTCCCGGGGGCCTCGCCGTCCCGGTCCGCAATCTCCGGCCTCCCGGATGATGTCTTCATCGAAAAAGGTTTCGAAATTGGTTCATTCAACTCCTAACCCCTTCCGTTCCGGGTGTCACATCTCCTCTCACCCTGGCTGAGGTATTATTCCAGTTTTGCGCAAACACATTTTTTTCACTTTCGTTTTTGCATCTCAAAGATCTATTTTTTCCTAATGAATGGTTACCTTAGGTTAGGTTAGGTTAGGATACATTAGGTCAGGATATTTTAGGTTAGGAGCTATTGGATAATGTATATTTCATATTCTAAGATCCGTGTTTGCGTTAAACTAAAATTTTACCCTGTTTGTCACCACGCCATCTTGCCAACTTCCTCTCGATGTTCAACAAGAATTCGTAGTCTTTCCTCAAGTTAATAGATGGGAAGTATGAAACATAAAATCTCAAGTCCACAACTACAACTGTGCTCTCTCTCTCTCTCTTTCTCTCTCCGGAGTGGACGCGAATATTGTGTACACTAAACCATACATGTGTAACGTTTGTGTACGTTGTATGCTGTGTACATACACACAATGTACTACAAATACTACTATTATAAATAATAATGGGGGATGTAATTTTGTATTAGTAGTATTAACAATAATAATGGTAACAACGACGATAATAATAGAAATAACAGAATGGTGAAAAAATAACGACAAAAATTAAAGGAATAGTATTACGACTAACACTATTACTATTGATGATATACTGTAAATTGTGATATTATCATAGTAAATTCTTTGCATCCCTCTCTCACTGCACTAGAAATCTTCCGCGAAATTCCTACATTCGGTCGTATTACGACCAAACAATAAATAAAAAAACAAAACATTTACAAGCTCACGTCCTGAAGTCGAGAAAACAGACTAACAAAACCAACAGCTCACTCTGCAAGCCAATGATAGTAGGAGACACATCGCTGTGTGTGTGTGTGTGTGTGTGTGTGTGTGTGTGTGTGTGTGTGTGTGTGTGTGTGTGTGTGATTCACCATTGTCTTGGATCACGTGTTGGACTCGTGATCGACAGCTATTTCCCTCCCGGAAGAGAGCTCAGACCTCATATATGACCGATCTATGGGTAATGATGTGACTTTACACGCACACACACACACACACACACACAACTCCCCGCCCACGAGTTGGAGTAACGACTCGCAGCACGACGATACTGAAATTATTTCAGCCCTGGGCGGGAATCGAACTTAGACCGCTATAGGAAAGGTTGCGAACGCTACCACTGCGTCGTGTGTGTGTGTGTGTGTGTGTGTGTGTGTGTGTGTGTGTGTGTGTGTGTGTGTGTGTGTGTGTGTGTGTGCGTGCGCGCGCGCGTGATTATGTGATCATAAGTACAATAGAGGAGCAACTCACGTGTTTACGAAATACAAAGTCACTTTCATCGCATTTCTAATTCTCCAAAAATAGAATATGAAATTCAATTAAAATAAAATAAATCTTATAAAATCTCGTCATACTACACATGGCTTCCATGTTTCTGTGTGTAAAAAAAAAAAAAAAAAAAAAAAAAAATCATATATATATGAAAGGCATGGAAAAACTGCCCGTACCTTCCAGCTATCAACGAAGAATGCATGTTTATATATCGGCGCATAAGACGCTCAATCGACGCCTTACGAGTCAGCGAGTCCCACGAGACTTTGAGATGACTCGAACTCGAGACTTCCTGTTCGTCGGAGATCAGGTCCCCAGACTAGATTGCGTCATTTGTCCACGATAGGAAAGATTGACCCTTACCCGGGCATTCATCCCTCTATTACCAAGTTAATTTAGTTGTTTTTCCTGTTTAATCAAGACCATTAATAATGGTGCTTTTACGCTTGCTTATCGAATGGTGATTACAGCGTGAGGACTGTGTTTATCCACGCGTAAATCATACGCGCCGGCCGGGGCTGACGGGGTAATACCATGCCTCGGCCGCGCAGCGCCTCCCGCCGACCGCCTTCCTCTCTCACACTCCCGCCGATAGGGAGAGCTTCCAAGACACACACACGCGCGTACACACACACACACACAGACTTACACACACTCAATTGAAGCGCTTAAACATCTTTCCACACAAATGATACCCGTGCGTTAACTACCATCTTCATACGCATCCACATATATCCAAACATGCATACACACACACACACTACATATATATATATATATATATATATATATATATATACTGTATATATTACACACGTTTATGTAAATATGTAACACTGTCCTTGATTACATAAATAACGAACGCATATACATATACACTATTTACACTCGTGTGTGTGTGTGTGTGTGTGTGTGTGTGTGTGTGTGTGTGTGTGTGTGTGTGTGTGTGTGTGTTCTTACCCGCTGGGGTCGCCACCCACCCTACATGGGCGGGTTGCATAGCCCATAACATAAATTTCCAAAGGAAGAATGGGGCCACGTTCCTCGCCACTCATTAACACGCTAAAGCAAACATAAATGAACACTCGCCTACCATCTATCGGTTCCCTTCCCATCTTCATCCTTGTTTTCTCTTCCTCCTTTTCCCTCGCCAGTGGCTTCTCCAATCACCCTTCTCCTGTACTAACATATCTCCCTCTTCCATATCTATTCCCGTCCTCTCCATACGAATTAATTAGTGGACGTTTTCCTTCTATCTCCAATTTCGAGTGCACCCTACTCAATATCCAAGGTTACATCACTTGTTCATCTTTCAAATGCAGCCACGAATCTCAACCACTAAACTCTGGCTCTCTTCCTTCCTAAAGCCACACGACGTCAACTGACAAGCACATGCTCCCCTTGGCCTTAACCTTCCCCTTAACCAATACATCTTCCACATTCTCCAAAATTCAACTCCAGAACTCCAAAAACTCTCTTCTACCCACTCCATTATTTCCCTTTTCTTCACCTCAATTCTCGTTTTAGATCGAGCATCCGGGTCAAGCCGTCGTCTTTCCTTCCTAGAGCTACGTCGCCCTTGCACGGAACTAATTCGCTTGACTTGTTCTTTAGTGGTCCTCCGCACGGCTCAACCGCCCTCAAGCAAAAAGAATCCACGGTAGATCTACATACTCCTAATATCAACATGAAACATGCTTTCCTCAAAACACGTGTAACTTTCTATTCCCTACATCTCTCAAAAGGAGATGACGTCCATTAACATATATATACATACACACACACACACACACACACACACATATATATATATATATATATGTATATATATATATATATATAATATATATTCATTATTTATTCTCCATTCGCTCTGTGATTCTTTCCATCCCTGGTGTGTGTGTGTGTGTGTGTGTGTGTGTGTGTGTGTGTGTGTGTGTGTGTGTACGTGTGTGCGAACGCAAGTTATGCAGTATACAAACTCACATTCTTCTTATTTATTGTTTGTCTCTCCCTTTCACACACATACACACACTAATAACATACATATATACACACACACACATATATATATATATATATATATGTATATATATGTATATATATATATGTGTGTGTGTGTGTGTGTGTGTGTGTATACATATGCAAGCACACACACACACACACATACGTACGTAAAATCTTTCTTAACAGCAAAATAAAATCAAAACAACAACATTTAAAAGTGGCCATAGCTGGTCTGCTTGTGTTCCTTTCCATGCGACGACGGAGGCCCATTTAAGGTCTCGGATAAATCCGGATGAACTGATCACTCTTTTTAGGCTATTATTGTTGACAGTCTGCGGCGGAATATATTGCGTTAAGGAGATCGGCGATAAGAACGAACAGCAGCAGCAGCAGCAGCAGCAGCAGCAGCAACAGCAGCAACTCTTCCTCCTCCTCCTCCTCCTCCTCTTCCGAGAGACCCTTATCGTCCATAGACAAGACGCAGTCCAGCTCTACTTCGTTCTTGCTTCTTTCGTTTTTAATCTAGTAATTAACTAAATACAATTATTTCACACACACACACACACACACACACACACACACAGCACTGAGCTCTCTTCCGGGAGGAAAATAGCTGTCGATCCCGAGTCCAACACGTGACCCAAAGACCAAGGTGAATACACACGCACACACACACACGCATGTTTGTTTATTATTTAATTATACCTATGCATTTATTTATGTATTTTATTTGTTATTTACATTATTATAGTTTTTATTTATTATTTTATTATCATTATGATTTTTTTTCGCATCCGACCTAGATATGGACCAAAAGGTCTCCTGTCGGCATGCTCCGCCTTTGTAATCCTTTGCATGGCGTAATGGTAGCGTCCGCGGCCGTCACTACGGCGGGCCGGGTTCGAGTCCCGCCCAGGGCTGAAATACTTTCAGTATCGCTGAGCTGCGATTCGTTACTCCAACTCTCGTGGGCGGGGATTTGTGTGTGTGTGCGCGTGTAAGGTCACAGCATTACACATAGATCGGTCATATATGAGCTCTGAGCTCTCTTCCGGGAGAGAAATAGATGTCTGGCTGGCAAAACATTGTAAGGCCAATGGATGGGCATTTGTCGACAACTGGGACCACTTTTACGGTAAGAATCACCTATATACAAGGGACGGGGTGCACTTGTCGCCCAGAGGATTTCGGCTCCTTGCTGAATCCCTTGAGCGAGAAGTAGGCATCCTACAGGGTTTTCTCGATTAGATTACCTGAGAATAGGGGGGGGAAGTATTGGAATATAGTTTAGGCAATAGAAACAACTTAGAGAGGGACTGTGAAAAGAACCACCAAAGCAGGTGGAGGGAAGATAAACTTAAAGTTTACTATACAAATGGCAGAAGCATAATTAACAAAATTGATTTGTTGCGAGGTAAAGCATGCGTAAAGAATATCGATATTATAGCTATTACTGAATCCTGGATCAGCATGGCTGATAAAGTACCTGACTGCGATCCGATTTTCAGAGGGGATGAAGAAAGTAGTCTATCTAATGTCAGCATTAGTAAAGAAGTAGTCAAGCAGATTGAAAGACATAAAGCTACAAAATTCCCGGGTCCAGACGAAATTTTTCCGAGAATGCTTGAGGAGTGTAAATTTGAAATCTGCGACCAGTTAACTGAAATATTTAATAAATCAGTAGACACTGGTTTTGTGTCTACTGCTTGGAAGCAAGCAAAGGTTGTTCCTGTTTTTAAAAAGGGAGATAGATCGTCTATATGCAAATAATGTCAATCAGTTTGACATCGGTTATAGGAAAAATGCTTGAATCAGTAATAGTAAATAGACTCCGAGAACACATCGAAAGACATAATTTAATTCGTGATTCACAGCATGGTTTCTCCAAGGGTAAGTCATGTGTGACTAATCTTCTATCCTTTTACACTAAAGTATATCAGGCGTCAGATAACAATGATAATTACGATGTTATTTTCCTTGACTTTAGCAAAGCGTTCGACAAGGTGCCACACCAGAGACTACTAAATAAAATCAAAGCCCATGGCATAGGAGGAAAAGTGTTAGAATGGATGAGAGCTTGAATTAGTAACAGAAAACAGCGGGTCACTATAAATGGAGTAAAATCTAGGTGGGGCAATGTTACTAGTGGGGTCCCCCAGGGCTTGGTTTTGGGTCCCTTGTTGTTCATTATGTACATAAACGACTTAGACGAAGGGATAAATAGTGATGTTTGTAAGTTTGCGAATGACGCTAAAATAGGACGCCTAATTAGGTCAGGAGACGACGCAGAGATTCTGCAGGATGATCTTAACAAATTGTTCACATGGTCGGTGAAATGGCAAATGAACTTCAATATCTCTAAGTGTAGCGTGTTAAACGTAGGGCTATACAACCCCGGAAATAGATACAGCTTAGATAACAGGCTTTTAGAGAAAACTGAGTGCGAGAGAGACTTGGGAATTCTAGTGAGTCCGGATCTTAAAACTAGGAAACAGTGCATTAGCGCCAGAAATACAGCTAACAGAGCATTAGGTTTCATTGCTAGGACGGTAACGAATAGAAGTGCATAGGTAATTACCAAACTCTATCTAGCGATAGTTAGACCCATCCTTGACTATACGGTACAGTTTTGGTCTCCGTCCTACAGAATGGACATCAATTCACTAGAATCAGTACAGAGAAGAATGACCAAAATGATACATGGACTCAGAAATTTGCCTTACGAAGTGGATCAAAGGCTTTAACAAGGGTGATGCAAATGAATCACATACACACAACCACACACACGCATATGTATATATATATATATAACTACTGACAGGTAATCTGAACATCACTCAATATGGTTTAATACACAAACAGCATATCCAAGAGGACACAAAATTGTTTAACAACTCTCCAACCTCACCATACCTTCAGCAAGAGCCCAACTAGACCACCTTTCCAACACAAGCAACATTCCCTGACATAACAATGCCTTCGCCCTCCCTACAAATGCAAACTACATGGGAAAACATTCAATTTCTATCATCTGATCACTTCCCAATAAAAATCACCTTAGAACTGGGAGAGAAATTACAACTCACGATCAAGAAATCATTTATGAACTACCAAAAAGCAAATCGGGAAAAATATTCAGAATATATAAAGAGACAGAATATCTGAAATAGACCAATAACCATTCTGGGATAATGAAGTAAACAAAATGGTAACAATTATCCAAAAGGCATGTAAAACACCCTCCCAGAGACTACAGTAAAAATTCAACCCCAACCTTAAAAGAGAGAAAAAAATATCAAAAATCAAGAGAATCGCTCGCGCTCCCTAGCTGCGTGAGTCGTGCGGCGCACAGCCACGCGAGCCGCACAAACGGTTCTTTGAGGATCTACATTCCATTTTCACTAGCTTAGAAGACTAAGAATGGACCCTATCGGCCCCCACGATGACCAACCTGCGCCTCGGTAGGCTGCGTCGGGATGAACAACGGTTCTTTGAGGAACGCACGTGCAGTACCAACCCATACACTCCAATATGGCTAGATCAGCAGCCTGAGAACGTTTTGCGTCTGACTTCCCAGGCATCGACTTTGTCCAAGCGTCAATTAAAGGCACGGGTATACAAGCTGGACGGAGTCGTTGAATATTCAGATCGCCTTGGAGCATCACGCTGCGAGCCTAGCTGACTGCCTTCGTCGCAGAAGACCGCCTTGGGACACGACTTGGAAAGCACTGTCGTCACCCTCGCCGTCTCTTCTCACCCTTTCTCGCAAGTAGAGCGAGCCATATTAATACTGGCGCCTAACTTTCACTCTAATGAAAACCAATATTCTCCCTTCACAATTTGCCTTCCAGCCAGTCCTGACAACCCTCATCTATCGGCTCATCTCGCACTCAAGCATCGAAATCCACCAAAATCACCATTCTTCCCAAGCCTCTCTGTACACACGAATTGCAATAATTCCATAACGCTTCCCTCTCCTTTTCACATTTTTTTTACTACCAGGTCCGTTTGCACTCTTAAAAGTCAATATATCCCATCCCAATTTCACCGTCACTCACATTATATTCGAAGACGTTTCTCTCCACTCCACCACGCATTTACCCATCTCATCATTTACCAGCAATACCATTCTTTCCCTCCCTCGCCACTCGCCACTCCTGACACCTTATCCACGACGCTTCTAAATTTGAATTCGACCTTTCTTTCCAGTTTCGTTTCACTCAAGACTAACTCGTCCATCTTTCTTCTCACAAACATCCAACCAATCTCTTCCCTTTTACAGTCGTCTGTACCAAATCCACGCACATTTAATGACCGTTGCTGGGGTTCTAGTAGGAGTCTGCTTCCCACACCCTCTTATGCCTTTACCTTTTGTTGGAGAAAAACACAAAGACGAGAATTCCTTGTCCTCTCACAACGTTCATTTAAATGCCTTTTACAACACCTATGGACCACGGTGGCGGCATTCTTCTCCTTACCATAGGAGAGTAAGAGGAAGTAGTCAAATAGTCAAACGAATGAAACAGAAAATGTTCAAGGGGACAGAATACAGGAGAAATAGCAGCAGTACTAAAATCCGTCATTCCTTCGTGAGTTGAGAATTCAATCTAACATAGACAGATGTGTGGCTCCCATCCGAAAGAAATAAGAAGTTACTCTAGGCTACATGTTTTGATATTTCGGAGCTTATCTGAAGGCAGATTGTACTGTGGAAGAAGACGAGTAAGAAAAGTGAGATTAAAATAAATATCAGTAATAATAACAATCTGAAGAAACACCACAGCTCAACTCTTTTTTATAAGAGAGACTTAGTTTGGGTTTCATAATTCATTCGATGCACATTTTCAAGTCCCTAAGACGGGAGGGGTGGGTTCTATAGTGTGAGTTGCTTTGTTGTGACCCTCCTGATGGCAACAGGTACATACACATACGTTTGCATTAAACAGCAGATAAGTAAAATAGGTAATATAATAATTTCCTCCTGTTTTAAAGACAGTCAGGCTCTATTTCTTTATACTTTGCTATTCATTTACACTATAAATCATTACTTAAAAATCCAGTTGAAACATACAGAGATATGGAGAGAACGGGCATTAACTTATACAGATCCATAACTATAACTCGTTTCATTACGGTTGTCGGTCATATAGACACAGCACATCCACAGCGGCCTCGCTGTGGATGTGCTGTGTCTTGCGACACTGCCTCTGACCCAGGGCAGTGGACAAGATGCAGGGACGACCCGTCATCCAGGAGGTGCCAAGATAAGAGGGAGGGTAGAGGGTGGAGGGGAGTAGAATATGTAGGGGATGGAATGGGTGGGAGTGGTTTCTGTACCTTTTTTTTGGCTACCTCCCTTGTAAGGGGGAAAAAGCCTTTGGTATATGTATATATGTATGTATGTATTCCGGTTGTCACCTCTCTCTTCCTTCTGGCTGTAGCCAGTCTATTCTATCCAACTCGTGGCGCAGTGGTAGAGTTCCTGGCTGCCACTACGGCGGTCCAGGTTCGAATCTCGCCCAGGGCCGAAATAATTTCAGTATCGCTGCGCTGTGGGTCGTTACTCCAACTCGTGGTCGGGGAGTTGTGTGTGTGTAAGATCACAGCGTTACCCATAGATCGGTCATATATGAGCTCTGAGCTCTCTTCCGGGATGGAAATAGCTGTCTATCGCGAGTCCAACACGTGATCCAAGACCATAATGAATACTGAATCTCGGTGTCAACTCCAGATGTGATGTCAACATTACACCATGATCACCATCGCCGTCAGTGTGGCTTTACTCTGAAAAACCAAGCCAACAATTGGCAATGCAGTCGGAAACCTTACTTACCAGCCATTCGCTGGTCCGGCCCCTTCGACGTTTCGGAACATCGGTTCGAATCTGGTGGTCATTAGTTCGAATAACCGCCGCTTGGTCACTCGTGGCGCCACCTTCGACACGTAGTGTTTACGTCTGCCACATTTGACTTACAACGGTTGTTTCTGTATTATCTCGGGTTACTGATACGTCACCCCTACATTTGCCATACAACCCAGCATTCTTTATCTTACATTTTCCCTGACCTTCAGGTTCGGGAAAACCCGCTATTTCGATACAGTTCTGGTCCCGAGACTGCCGGATGGCTCAATCTGCACTTATTTCTACCACATTCCCTCCTAACAACCAAACGCCTCTTAAAAAATAAGGAATTAGCGGTGAAATCACCGATATCGCCCTCTTGATTTACCGTCCCCTGAACTTGGCTTCTGTAGAGTCTCGACCCGAAGGTTTTTTTTCCCACATTTCCCCAACACAAACAAAACCAACCGAGGTCGGCCTCAAATGACGTACGGTGTGAACTCTGTGAAGGTCATTCTAAAAAAAAAAAAAAAAAAAAAAAAAAAAAAAAAAAACAACCAATCCCTGCCTTTTGCCCGGGCAGGCTCTCCTTTCCTTCCCCGCGCCTTCAAGAGCAGCATCGAGGCTGTGTGGCCGCGCGTTGTGGGCGGGGCTGGCGGGAGGAAGGGCGTGCCAGCCCCGCCCACAGTCTCCGCCCACCCGTACCAGCCCGACGCGAGATCTGCCTACGAATGGGAGTACGCGAGGCGGGAGCGGAGGAGATGGAAAGAAGGGGGAGAGAGATAAGGAGGAAAATGAGGAGAACAGTAGGAGGGCGAGGAGGAAAAGAAAGTGAACGAACGAAGGAGGGAACATGGAAAGATGACGAACTGCAAAAAAAAAAAAGCGCGAGACGAGTTGGCAACGACGGGAGGTGGGGAAAAAGAGGAGGAAACGTGAGGAGTAGAGAGATTAAAGAGACACTGGAAAAGGAGGTGGATGGGGAGAAAAAGAGGGAGGAAGCGGAGGAGGGAGGCGAAAAGGAAGAGGAGAAATATAATAAACCATTACTTCTGTCCCTGGGGACGGCATTGCGTCGAAGAGGTGGAGTCGGAGATGACAACAAAGGAGAGGTCTAAAGCGGAAAGGAGAGTGAGCAGATGGATGAAAATCGTCTTCAATCGTGAATGAATGATGCACAATAAAGGTAACAGTGTCTGAACGCTGAGGTTGGTTCTGTGTTCTAGATCCTGTACATACATATACCAAAGGCTTTTTCCCCCTACACGGGGGGTAGCCAAAAAGAAAAAGGCATAGAAACCACTCCCACCCATTCCATTTCCTATATATTCCACTCCCCTCCACCCTCCTCCCTCCCTCTTATCTTGGCACCTCCTGGATGATGGGTCATCCCTGCATCCTGTCCACTGCCCTGGGTCAGAAGCAGTGTCACAAGACACAGCACATCCACAGCAAGGCAGCTTCATAAATTCGGCGAACCCCCTCTCCATCCCCCCATGCAGAAAAGGAGAAGACGGGGAAAAATCCCTTCGGGCTGCGTCAATTTTTTTTCTCATACATACATACTTCCTCACCCCCCATCCCCCACCCACTCCCCCTCATGCATCACAGCATAGATCCTGTGCCACGTGAAAAAGCTGGAACTATACAGTATAATAGTTTCAGGTGGAAATCTGTTAGACTGTTTAATTGCACACCTAGAGATATACGAGATAAAACAGATTGCTCAGTGGATTCTTTCAAACATCAACTGGATATGTTCCTGTATAAATTAGAAGATGCCCCAGGTCGCCCAGATGGACAAAATTCCCTTCTGAAGGCTGCAGAAGCTTGGAGGTGGACACTATGTTTTGGCCTGGTGGAGTAAGGCTATCTACCAAACACCATCAAATCAAAATCAGATCAAATCACATCTGGCCCAAAGGGTTGTCACGACAGTTTCTAAAGTGTTGTCTGATTAAAACATGTTCAGTCATTAACCCATACGGGTTATTCTAGACCTGGTGGATTAGAGGAAAGGAGAGGATGGGAGGGGGTGGGAGGGTTGTCAATCTGAGAGGTAGATGTAAGGTCATTCACATAAATATCAAACATTATTGGAGCCAATACTGATCCTTGTGGAACTCCACTAATCACCTCTTCCCAAGTAGAACTCTTATCTCTGAGCACTACTCTCATTTTTTCTTCCATGCAAGAAGTCTTCCATCTATTTCAGTAGTTTACCTTGTATTCTTCCTATGGTTTCCAGTTTTCTTAATATTTTTGTGTGGTACTTTGTCAAAAGCTTTTTGTAGGTCTAGAAGATCACTATCAGCTCGTCCATCCCTTTCCTGTATCATATCTAGTAGTCTTGAGTAAAACCAGATCAAACTTGTGGCACATGATCTTCCCTGTCTAAATCCAAATTGTCTCAGATTTAGTATATTGTTCTCCAGATGTTTTATCCATGTACTTTTTATAACTTTTCACAAATTTTGACTACCATGCTTGTAAGAGAAACAGGTCTGTAATTTTTTGGGTCTTCCTTGTTTCTTACTTTATATGTTGGTATGACATTAGCAAGATATAGTACTTCCACAGCAGGATCTGGCAGCAAAAGCTAGTTTACCCCCACTGGTCCATTACATGCCAATTCTCCCTCCTCTCATCCACACAAGAATTTACAGAGCAGACAAGAAGAAATTCCTTTGGGCTACATCAATAATTTATCATCCATTCACAGCCATTCACCTCTCACACCAATCTCTTGCCTTCTCCCTTCCATACTCAACAGACATTCTTCCTTCAAGGCCCCTTTCATTCCATCCATCCATCCATCCCATTTTTAAACTTCTCTAGTTCAACCCCTACCTGTCCTAAATCCACACTGTTCCTCACCAATTACTCCCTCTGTTCTTCTAATCCTCTCAATCAAAACCCTCCCTTAAGCCTTCCCAACTACACTTAACAAACTGATCCCTCTGAAACTACTACACTCTACCCTCTCTTAAACAAACATTAAATTACCTCACTGCCAGTTCACCATCAATGTACATCCTTTTTTTTTTTATTTTTTTTTTTTACATTCTGTATGATACCCATCCAACCCAGGTGCTTTACCTGCTCTCATCATAACAACTGCCTTCACCTCATCTTTCCTTATTTCTCCTCCACTTTCCTCACTCATCACGGTCATTTTCTTAGCGCTACCCACTGCAACTACCTTTCCCTCCCTACCCTCTTTCACATTTAGCAATTCCCTAAAATACTCTGCCCATCTTCCTCTTATAGCCTTCTCTTCCATTATCATCTCTCCATCTGCACCTTTTACCTTTCCTTCTCTACTTGATTCGCCTCCACTTCCTCTCTTAATTTCTTTCCATGTTTGAAAATACCACTACTAATACATATGTAATTCACCACAATAACACTAACCACCAAATTGACTAGAATAAGGCTGAGGTACAGTATGTGAAGAAGATAACACAAGAAGGATGTGTATTGAAGAAGTAGTTATTTCAGGATTTCATACCATTGAACAGAGGTATATTTAACACTGCATCCCCAATAATTAATTTATTTCCTCTGGCAAAAACAGTTTCTGAAGGCCATCCATGAATTGTCCTGCCCATGTGACCTGCAATTCTTTCCTTGTCCCTACCCTTATCCCTTACTTGCCCCCTTCCAAGGATTTTATATAATTCAAACCTGTATATACCTAGATTAGCTTCACAACAACTGAGAAAATAGTAGTTTTATCTAAATAACATATTGTTGTGTACTGTATATAAATGATATATGCTTGGTACATACACATACCAAAGGCTTTTTCCCCCTTACATGGGGGGTAGCCAAAAAAGAAAAAAGGCATAGAAATCACTCCCACCCATTTTATTTCCCATATATTCCACTCCCCTCCACCCTCCTCCCTCCCTCCTATCTTGGCACCTCCTGTGGTGGGGGCAAAAGAATACTGCCACCAAGTATTTCCACTTGAGTTGTAAAAGGCGACAAAAAAGGGGCAGGGGATGGGATTAGGAGTCCTACTACCTGTAGCCCCAAAAGGGGACATTCCTAAAAAAGAAAGTATATGCTTGGTAATGGATATAAACATAAAACAGCACTAGCAAGAAAAGACTCTGTGCACATGATATGCAGACTTGTTTAATCCAATTGTTTGGATTATTTCTACTTGTAACTTTCTTCTCTCACATACATCTAAACTCATACACCAGTTTCTTCGATCTTTTGGTAAACTTCCATACAACCACAGGGAACTGATTGAAAACAGCTGAAAGCCATGTTTATTGTAATGTGATACTAAATCTAAAATGTAAAAAGAATTATACCTACAACCTGAAAATAAATTAACCTACATGGGATATTTTGAACAACATAGCTACTGCCTACTCGCATGGGCCAACAATCTTCCACAATTCATAAAACAACAACCATCCCTACTTTCTTGATGGTGTATTGGTCTAGTCACTCGGCACTGGTAATGTTGTTTTCGCCACATGAGTTCAAGTCCTCAGGTGTACTACATTTCAATTTCTGCATGTGCCTAGATGGCTTAGAATTAAAGTGCATTGTGGTTGATAAAAATGTATCTCTAATCACTGGGACCCATTCAGTGTTGTACAAATTTTTAAATTTGATCTTCTCTCTGCCAACCTCTGACACTGAGAGTTCTTGTTGGTTCCATCACTTTTCACCTGAAGTCACTCTGGATGTTTGTTCCTCCCCTTCTTAAAACAATGATACAAGCTCACATTCTCTCTTCCTTTTACATATCCAGACATTCCATCACTCCATTTCATATTCCCTTATATGACTCTCTTACTCAGTTCTTGACAATATATATTTGTTCTACCTCAATATCCTCTTTGCAGAAACCTTGCAGCCCCCCCCCCCCAAAAAAAAGTAAATAAATAAAATAAAAAAAAATAAAAATCAGTACTCACCTCTAAGTCACACTTGCGGAATTCTGGGTCATCCTCGTCCACTTCAAAGTAGAGTTCTGCTGCAGTGATTGACACTGTCCCAGGAACAACGAGCCCAGGGGCAATAAGGCGTGCTCGTGTACTCATATTGATGGCACCTGGTGTGGATGTAATACCAGACAATGAAGACCATGTATTATTACATTATGCATATATACCAAAGGCAATTTCTCCCTTATAAGAGGGGAATCCAAGTCTAAGCTTACCTTAATATACAATTAAAATCCATTGAATCATCTCTCCCATCTCATACATACATATACCAATGGCTTTTTCCTCCTTACAAGGGAGGTAGCCAGAGTCAAAAGGCATAATTCCACTCCCACCCATTTCATTCCCACATACTCCCATTCACAACCCCTCCCTCTGTCTTTTCTTGGCTCCTTCTGGATGATGGGTCATCCCTGCATCTCGCCCACTGCCCTGGGTCAGAAGCAATGCAGCAAGAAACAGCTTTTCCATAGCAAGGTTAATTAATATAATTGGCAACTCCCCTCCCTGTCCCCCATCCAGAAAAATAGAAGATGGGGAGAAATTCTTTCAGGCTGTATGTAATATGAGAAATATCACAAAGACAATGAGGAAATCTCTGCAAGTAACATGAGAAATATGAACCAAAGTATAGCTCCACAAATTTAATAAAAAAAATTCATAAATTATATTATCAGTATCTTACGGTTCCATGATACCAATGAATGTTTCCATGATAGCCTATTTTTAGTCATGGATACTGATCATTTACATTAAGTTCATCTTCAATCCAGAGAAAAGCTTACATTCATTGAAGAATGCATCACACTAAGTGCATACTTACATATACCAAGGCTTTTTCCCCCTTACAAGGGAGGGAGCCAAAAAGAAAAAGGCATAAAACCATTCCCACCCATTCCATCCCTAAATACACTCCACCCTCCCTCTTATCTTAGCACCTCCTGGATGACAGGTCATCCCTGCACGCTAAGTAAATCTAGAAAATCAGTATAATGATAAAAAAGAAAATACATACATACATATACCAACAGCGTTTTCCCCCCTTACAAGGGAGGTGCCCAAAGTCGAAGGCATATATTCAACCCCCAATTCTCCACTCACATTCACCACCCCTCCTTTCCTTTTTTCTTGGCTCCTCCTGGATGACGGCTCACCCTTGCATCTAGCCCACTGTCCTGTGTCACAAGCAATATAGCAAGACACAGCACATCCACAGCAAGTCCAATTCATTTCATCAGTGACCCTTCTCTCCATCCCCTCATGCAGAAAAAGAGAAGATGGGGAGAAATCCCTTTGGGTTCCGTCAAATTATCATTCATACATACTCCTTCATGCCTCCCATCACCCACCCATGCATCACAGCATCATCCATACACGACCATTCTCCACTCAACCCTATCTTCTGTCTTCTTCCTTCCTTCCTCAACAAACATTCCCCTCTTTCCTAATGTCCCTTTTACTAACTCATTCTTTCTGTGTGTCTAAACCATACTAATACTCTTTCATCAACCCTATCTTCCAACTCCACCCCCACTCTCCTCCTCACCTCCTCATTTCTCACACTATCCAGCCTAGTAACCCCTATCATGCTTCTGGGGCATTTCATCTCAAATACATTTAAACTCTTCCTCTTTTATGTTCCATGTTTCTGCCCCATACAGTGCTGTTGGTACAATCATGGGACACCATGAGCATAGCTCCCCTTCCTGAAGACACAACTACATAAATACAATCTTCTCTTAGCATCCATTCCCAAATGTCTATTTCTCATTACACTTTTTAATCCACCAAGGCTTCTCTCAATCTACATTCTACCTCTACCTCCACTCCTCCCTTTCCTGCCACATTCACACCCAAGTATCTAAAGATATCCACTTCCTCCATCTCTTTCCCTTAATACTCACTTCCAATTTGCTGCCATCCTCTCCCCTTGTATATCTCATCACCTTACTTTTACTCACATTCACCTTCAACTTCTTTCTTTTGCACACATTCTCAAACTCTGTCACTAACTTCCTTAATCCCTCCTATGATCCTGCTAAAAGCAGTGTCGTCAGCAAACAACAACTGGCTTCCCTCCCATTTTTCTCCATTTTCTTTGACCATCTCCAGTCCTTGGCTCATTACACCATCCCATCCATGAAAAAACTGAATAGCCAAGGCAACATAACATATCCCTGGATAAGTCCCACCTTTACCTCAAACCACTCAGTGTCTCTATTTCTAATTGTAACACAGGCTCTACTACTCTTGTGAAAACTCTTGGCTGATTTTAACAGCTCTCCTCCTATCCCATATATTTGCAGTACCTCCCAGTGTTTTCCTGTCTACCCTGTCATAAGCCTTTTCTAAATTCATACATACATACATATACTAAAGGCCTTTTCCCCCTTATATGGGAGGTAGCCAAAAAACAAAGGCATAGAAACCACTCCCACCCATTCCATCCCCTACATTACCCACTCCCCTCTACCCTCTTTCCTCCCTCTTATCTTTGCACCTCCTGGATGACAAGTCATCCCTGCATCTTATCCACTGCCCTGCATCAGAGGCAGTGTCATAAGACACAGCACATCCACAGCAAGGCCGCTTCATTAAATCGGCAATCCCCTCTCTCCCTCATGCAGAAAAGGAGAAGACAGGGAGAAATCCCTTCACGCTGGATCAATCTATTTCTCACACATACTCCCTCACCCCCCCATCCCCCACCCACACCCCCTCATGCATCACAGCATCATCCATACACAACCATTCTCTACTCACCCCTATCTTCTGTCCTCTCCCATCCTTCCTCAACAGACATTCCCCTCTTTCCCAATGCCCCTTTTACCCTATCCATCCATCTCATCCTCATGTTCACTCCTTCCACCTCTGCCTTCCACACACCTTTTACTAGTCTTTCTTCACTCATTCTTTCCATGTGTCCAAACCATCCCAATACTCTTTCATCAACCCTATCTCTCAACTCCCTTTCCACCCTTGTTCTCCTCCTTACCTCCTCATTTCTCACTCTATCTAGCCTAGTAACCCCTATCATACTTCTCCAAATTCATAAAGGCCCAAAAAACATCCTAAAGATTTCTCATATCTGCCTTACCACAAAAATCTGATCCAACCCCAACCTTTCCTAAACCCACAGTTCCTCACCAATTACTCCCTCTGTTGTTCTAATCCTCTCAATCAAAACCCTCCCATAAGCCTTCCCAACTACCCTCAACAAAATGATATCTCTGAAACTACTACATTCACACTTGTCCCCTTTTGTAAAGCAGAAATATACAGGCACTCCTCCAGTCCTCTGGCATTCTACCCTTTTTTAGACAAACATTAAACATCCTCACCAGCCAGTCCACCATCACTGTACCCCCCTTTTTTAGACACTCCACATGACAACCATCTAACCCAGGTGCCTTACTTGCTTTCATCATTTTAATAATAATAAAAAATAAATAAATAAATAAAATAAATAAAAATAGACACATAATGTAATGAAGAATACGGTATATAGATGAATGACATAAACAATGTAAATCAAGTTAAACCTTCTGGATACAGACTACCATATCAATTTTGTTGAAAGCAAGATGACTGAAGACACCACCAAAAACAAAAACATTATCATCATAACAATTGTCATTCCTCAGGTACAAATGACAATGACTGCACAGCCACCAACAAAGGTGGCAAAATGTTGATAAATGAACTTTGTCAATCCTTACACACATTAAGATCACCCCGTTGCCATCTTTCAAAACAAAAAGGGCAGGATCTCTCTGAGTCTGGTCTGGCAAAGCAACAATGATCTTGTTGGCGGCTGTACAAATGGAGGAGGAAGAGGAGAAGGAGAAAGATGGATTGAGGATAAAAACAAGGAGGAAGACAAGATGAGGAGGTGGACAATGAGGAAGATGAGGTGGAAGAGGATACAGAAAAGGATAAAGACAAGAACACGAAAGAAAAGGAGGATTAATGGGACAAGGTTGAAAAGTAAGCAGAGGATGATGAAGAGGATAAGGAGAACCAGGAGGAGAATGAGGAGGAAAAAGATGCAGAGAAGTAGGAAGACATGAAAAGGAAGAAAAAAAACGAGGATGAGCAGTACAAGGAGGAAAAGGAGAGCAAAGGAGGAGGAGGAGGAGGAGGAGGAGGAGGAGGAGGAGGAGGAGAGGAGGAGGCGGAGAAAGATGAGAACGAGGAGGAAAAGATGCAGAGAAGTAGGAAGACATGAAAAGGAAGAAAGAAAAGGAGGATGAGCAGTACAGGGATGAAAAGGAGAGGAAAAGGAGAGCAAAGGAGGAGGAGGAGGAGAAGAGAGATGAGAATGAGGAGGAAAAGATGCAGAGAAGTAGGAAGACATGAAAAGCAAGAGAGAAAAGGAGGGTGAGTAGCTCAAGGAGGAAAATAGAGAGCAAAGGAGGAGGAGGAGGAGGAGGAGGAGGAGAAGAGAGATGAGAATGAGGAGGAAAAAGATGCAGAGAAGTAGGAAGACATGAAAAGCAAGAGCAAAAAGGAGGCTGAGTAGCTCAAGGACGAAAATAGAGAGCAAAGGAGGAGGAGGAGGAGGAGGAGGAGGAGGAGAAGAAAGATGAGAATGAGGAGGAAAAAGATGCAGAGAAGTAGGAAGACAACAAAAGCAAGAGAGAAAAGGAGGGTGAGTAGCTCAAGGAGGAAAATAGAGAGCAAAGGAGGAGGAGGAGGAGGAGGAGGAGGAGGAGGAGGAGGAGGAGGAGGAGGAGGAGGAAAAAGATGCAGAGAAGTAGGAAGACACGAAAAGCAAGAGTGAAAAGGAGGCTGAGTAGCTCAAGGATGAAAATAGAGAGCAAAGGAGGAGGAGGAGGAAGAGGAGGAAGAGATGAAGAAAAATAAGACAAGAACAAAGATGATACAGAGGGAAAAGGAGAGAAGTGGAGGAAGAGGAAGAGGAGGAAGAGGAAGAGGAAGAGGAGGAAGAGGAAGAGGAAGAGGAGGAAGATGAGGATGAAGAAGATGAGGTGGTAATAGCATCACTGTTCTTCACCCTTACATTAGAAACCTTGTCATGAAATCCTGATATGTCAAATAATTCACCATTCCTACCTATTCTTGTGCAAGAACACGATTCAGGCATTTATTATTTCCATACTGTCAAACCAACTTTTTTCTCAACTAACCCTTTTATCCCGATCACAATTTCTGACGGGAGCTCGCACTGAATAATCGAGGTAACTTTTTTTTCACCTTTGTTTCTTGCTTTAGCATGTAATATTCATTTATACTTGCATGACAGTATTTTTACATACAGCATTTATGGTATATGCTCGCGGAGACTTTCACCGTCATTTATTCATAATCGTTCTTTTCCCGAGTTGGTTCTTACCAGTAACATCTGTATCAAGATCACGATCATCTGTGGCAAGTTCCGAATCATCCAGAAGATCTGGTGACTGGAGTGGCTGCTGCTGAGAGCGACGCTGTGCTGCGAGTTGGGCATGAAAATCTTCACGAGCCTAAAAAAGAAAAATATTTCATTCTGGCAAAAATGGTGGGCTTTGTTTAAAATTCCACATTTACTAAATTCAGCATCTAATTAAAAAATCATGTGCCCAGGTATAGAGATAAATGCAAAGAATAAAGCTACAAATAAAAAAGTCAGCATACAGCTCAAAGATTACTCCAATGAACATCAATTATAATATGGCTTTCTGTTTTCAGCTTGGTTCCACCATTTCAAATTAACAATCTAAACGCTTCTTAAAAAAAGAGAAAAAAATTTAGTATCAACAAGTCAAAAAGAGTCAAATCATGTTATTTTCAACTACATTGGCTCTTCTCAATCCCGATGCAACAGCCTCTCCAGAAAAAAGTTTTGAAGACACATAAGCAGTTCATTGATCCAAAATATGTTCAAGTGACTTGAACTCTTACCTCCAACTACAAAGAACACTGTAGTTTCAACCCTTCAACTTTAAAAACAACTCAAAAAATATTTTAATTCAGTGAGGAGTAGTGTTGCACATAATATCTAATTTCACTAATGCCAAACAATGTTATTTAATCGAGAGAAACATTTATTCCATGTTGGATTACAAAAAGTTTTGATCAGCCAGTTCATGAGTGTCACTATACTTGGGAATTTTATTTCTGTTCCTGCCAGATGAGTTTATTTTGCTGGGAGAAACATCCACTCTTTAACAAGTTTGTATACAAACAAATCAAGGATTGGTGGTGTAACTAGAAGAATACAGGTTTGAGTCCTATGCATCTCTCACATTCCTATTAGTGATTGGTACTTGGCTCAACAGTCCAAACACAGAGGGCAAGGTTGATGGTTTAAGCCATCAACTTTGGTATATGTAATGCTTCTCATATTCTTCAAAACCTGCCAATGTTAAATCTAACCTGAAAAATTATAGGCATCTATGTTGCTTAGTATAACCTGGAGCCCTCTAGTAGCATGCAACACATCCCCAACATTGGAGTGACACTCAGCCAAGAAAGGATGAGAGGGAGATCTTGCTATGATGAAGGAATAGCCATCAGCACTAGGAGCATCATATCTCTCCAAGTAAGCTCCTTCACCAGAGCAGTCCCCAAGCTCTTCAATAGTCTCCCCCAACTACCTGAAGAACACCACATCCTGTACAGTGGAAGTATTCAAAAGACAGCTGGATGCCTTCCTACAAGTTATCAAAGACACACCTCCCACACCATACTAGAGCAATACGTGGCCTCACTACAACAAGTTGACATATCATATACTACTTTACTGGAGGCAACACAGAAAGGGAGGAAGCAGCAGCAGCTGAGGCATATTTGCCGAGATCTCCATAATGTAACGTAACACACAAACACACACACACATATATATATATATATATATATATATATATACACATACATATACCAAGGGCTTTTCCCTTTACATGGGGGGTACCCAAAGTCAAAAGGCATCCACTCCCTTCAGCTGAATATAATCTGGTTGCAACCAATAAGTTCAAAATAATATTTGAGACAATTCATTATCACTCTGTGACTTTCAAGTTCAGAATGTGGGATCTATTTTAGTTGAGCTCAATCTAATACTTACCCTACAACTTCATACAAGCTATGTCCAAAACACTACTACATATACAACCCATAAAAAATGTTGTCTTTAGTATCATCATTTTGCAGTACCTCATTATAAGGCTACCATCACTACTCTTTTCAAATGGCATCATTCTAGTCCCATAATTACTATTAAACTGAGGTTAAACCTGTATCAATAAACTACACAATTATATCAACAGACCTCATTACTACAGGAAAGATGATTAATATATTGCACAGGCGATAAATACCTGAAGAATGGCGTCTTCTGGAGCTCCATGTTCAATGGCAGCCTTAAGTGTGGCCTCAGGATGAGAGGACCCAAGGGGATTGGGAACAAATCGTTTCCTCCGTCTTGAATCATCTTCCCAAGAATCCAACTTCCAGAACTGTGGTGGACTACTGCTGAAAAAGTATAAGGAAGTTCACATTCATGGTCTAGCTAAGTTTGACAACTTTATCCCCTTTTTTTTTTTTTCCTTTCTTTCTTCCACCTATGACAGATCTGGACTATTGACTGCATGGTGACAGGTAGTCAGTACTTAAGAGACTGTATTTGACGTGTCCCAATGGACCAGACCCACACATTATTTTCTATGTTAAAGTGAAATCTCTTTTCATAAAAGAATGATATAATAAAATGCTTTCGTCCCAGTGCAGTCTCTCCTTTATATTCCCTCAGACCTTCCTTTTACCACTTTTATGATTCCACCTCTTCTTGATTCCCATGTTCAATGGGAATGAATTCTGTCACCATGTTGTAATGTATATCATAAGAGGTGACTAAATGGGACAGAGTGAGGGGGTCACAGATCCTCCCCGTTCTATTTTCCTACAATAAAAAAAAATCAAGGCATATGAGGGACTGGGAGGGGGACTCCTGACAGAACCCTTGAAATTGGGTCAGTTAATGTTCATGGATAAGGTACAGATGAGAGTAAATGGGAAGTGATTGAGAGTATTTTTGTAAGAAGGAAGATGGATATATTAGCATTGAATAAAATGAAATTGAAAGGAAGGGTTGCATTTGAGTTTAGAGTGTGGTGGGGAGGTTGTCAGGTGTAATAATTGGGTATGGGAGGGAAGAAACAGTACAGGCATTAAGTCACAAGATAGAAAAGTGAATGGTGGAGTGAAAGTAAGTGTTTCTGAGGATGTGGGCAAGTGTGAAATTAGGATGGGAGATAGGGACTTTTGTGAGTGCATACAATGAGTACATACAAATAAAGATTGAGGAATATTAAGAGGATAGTGAGGCTATTTTGAATAAATTATGTAATTGTATAGGGAATTTTGGGAAGAATGCAAATGTGCTGGTGTTTTGGGACTTCAATGCTAGTAAGAGCCAACATATGGAATAATAGGGAAATTCATGATGCTTTCCTTTTCACTAGAGGATCTCCAGTTCCCCCACTCCATCCCATATAGTTGCCTTTTACAACACATATAAGGAATATAGCAGTTTTCTCTCCTTAACCACAATCTCCACCCCACCACAGGGGAAACAGGAAGTAGTTGCTAAAGTAGTAAAAGACAAATTCAAGGGAACAACATAAAAAGGGACAGCAGTTGTACAAAAATATCATCATTCCTTTAACACCTTTACTTTGTCATGCCACAATCATGTAATTTTCCTATATGCTCCGTCAGGCCATGATCATGGCTCAGTTCAAACTTCCTGGTTCATTAGAGTCTGATTTATTTGTTTACACAAGCCCATATCTCTTGCATCAAGAGCTACAATTGGCTCATCATTTCTGCCCTCTTGAAACAATAACCAATCAGTGGCTGCTTTATAATTGCTGTTTGAAGAGAGGCAGTTTGGTGAGCCAATTCTTCACGAGTGCATTGTGTTACATTGACAGCAACTTTACCACGTTTTCAGTGTTTAAAAGTACATACATACATATACCAAAGCTTTTTCCCCTTTACAAGAGAGGTAGCCAAAAAGAAAAAGGCATAAAAACCATTCCCACCCATTCCATCCCTACTACTCTCCACCTGTTGTGGTCTGTTGGGACACCCCAAAACAGGCTGGGGTGTTGGCTGTAAGTTACCATGCAATCAATATTCCCAAACAGGGTCAGTAGGGTCAATCATACCTTCTTTAACCCCTTCCATATGTTAGTGACTTGCTGCCCCAGCATAAGAAAAAAAATTAATAAAATTTTGTTTAATCCCATTGTGAAAGAAACAATGGGATTACAGGACAAAGGAGTGATTGATATGATTTACCCATTCTGTACTACAAGGTCTTTGTGATATTCTATTCAGCTTAATCCATCCAAAACTTTATGTAACCCTTTGACTCTGATGGGGTCAATTACATGAAATGATCTACCAATGCGCCAAACAAAACCTCTAATACTTTTTAATTCTACATACAACTGTAATTTCCTTTAAGTATATATGTGTAAGTTCACTTACCTTTTATTAAGTGCATGGAGAGCCATTCCCCAAGCACCATGTTTGTTGGCCAATATATTTGTAATTTTGTCTAATATTCTAGCTGCCACCACATTGTCCCTCCGTCTTGCAGCTGTGATTAAGTGGTCACACATCTTCTCTTCTTCTCGTCTTTCTAGTACAGTTGTGGCACACATAGACTGTGGAAAAGATATATGAATAAAGTGATATCTGGCAAAAAATATTTAAATAAATACATACATACATAGTTACATATATAAATACATACATACATAGTTACATATATAAGTACATACATATACCAAGGCTTTTTCCCCCTTCCAAGGGAGGTAGCCAAAAAGGGAAAGGCATAAAAACACTCCCACCCATTTCATCCCTAAATACACTCCACACCCCTCCCTCTCATCTGAGCACCTCCTGGATGACGGGTCATCCATACATACATACATACATACATACATACAAGAAAGATTAGTAAATGAGGTGTGGAAGGATGAGGTGGAAGGAGTAAACATAAAGGGGTGACCAAGATGGATAGGGGTGAATGGAGAATGGTTGTGTATGGATGATGCTGTAATGCATGGGAGTGGGTGGGAGATGGGGGCATGAGGGAGTATGGATGGATGATATTTTGATGCAGTCTGATGGGATTTTTCCCTGTCTTCTCTTTTTCTGCATGAGGGGATGGAGAGGGGGGGGGTCGCTGATTAAATGAAGTGGCCTTGCTGTGGATATGCTGTGTTTTACTACACTGTTTGTGACCCAGGATAGTGGACAAGATGCAGGGATGACCTGTCATCCAGGAGGAGCCAGGATAGGAGGGAGGGAGGGGGTGAATGGTAGTGGAGTATGTGGGGATGGAATGGGTGGGATGGAATTTATGCCTTTGTTTTTTGGCTACCTCCCTTGTAAGAAGGAAATAGCCATTGGTATATGTATGTACATACATATACTAATGGCTTTCCCTCCCTTACAATAAGGGTAGCCAAAGTCAAAAGGGAAAAAGCCCTTGGTATATGTATATCAATAATAATACATACACACATATATCAAGGGCTTTTTCCCCCTTACAAGGGAGGTACACAAAGTGAAAGGCATAAATCCACTCCCACCCATTTCACCCCCACATACACCATTCCCATTCACCACCCCTCCCTCTCTCTTTTCTTGGCTCCTCCTGGATGACAGGTCATCCCTGGATCTCACCTACTGTCATGAGCAATGTAGCAAGACACAGCACATCCACCGCAAGGCAACTTCATTTAATTGGCAACCCCCTCTCTGTCCCCTCATGCAAAGAGAAGACGGGGAGAAATCCCTTCACACTGCATCAGAATATCATTCACACATGCTCCCTCACTCCCCTATTTCCCACTAACTCCCTGCCATGCATCACAGCATCATCCATACATAACCATTCTCCACTCACCCCTATCTTCTGCCTTCTCCTTTCCTTCCTCAACAGGCATTCCCCTCTTGCTTAACACCCCTTTCACCCCATCCATCTTAACCTTGTTCACCCCCTCATGTTCACTCCCTCCACCTCAGCCTTCCACACTTGTTTTACTTATCTTTCCTCACTCATTCTGTCCATGTGTCCAAACCATCCCAGTACTCTTTCATTAACCCGATCTCCCAACTCCCTTTCCACCCCCATTTTCCTCACCTCCTAGTTTCTCACTCTATCCAGTCTAGTAATCCCTATCATACTTCTCAGGCATTTCAACTCACACATTTAAACTCTTCCTTTCTTATGTTCCATGTTTCTGGCCCATACAGCACTATCAGCAGAATCACCCCTTCATACACTCTCTTCTAACGTCCATTCCCAAATATCTATTTCTCATTACACATTTTAATCCCCCAAAGCATTTACTTCTCTCAATCTACATTCTACCTCCACCTCCACTCTTCCCTTTCCTGCCACATTCACACCCAAGTATCTAAAGCTATCCACTTCCTCAAACCTCTCTCCCTTAATACCAACTTCCAATTTGCTGCCATCCTCTCCTCTTGTACATCTCATCACCTCATTTTTACTCACATTTATCTCCAACTTCCTTCTTTCACACACCTTCCCAAGCTCTGTCACTACCTTAATCCCTCTCATCCAAGTAACAAAGCTTTAAGTCACTTGGCCAGCAAACTCCCTAAAAATATCTATTCAAATTGAAAATTCTGTCAAACTCACCTTATATGGCATAATACTATCCTGAAGCCCCCTTGCAATCATACATGCATACATATACCAAGGGCTTTTCCTCCCTTACAAGGGAAGTAGCCAAAGTCAAAAGGCATAATTCTACTCACACCCATTTCATCCCCATTCACCATTCCCCTTCCTTGCAATCATGTAGAAATAAAAAATAAGTGACACAACTGCAATTTGAATTAACTATTCTGAATTACCTCCAACTTCCTAAGACTTCTTTCTTCAAATGGAATATCAACAACAAAGCTCATTCTACTAACCTCAAACTCAGCATGCTTAAGTACATCATCCGCTCTCATTCTGTTTAAAATGAACTCTGCTTCATTGGCAACCCGTACTATGTGGTCTTTCATTGCATGGGATAGCAACCTGGAAAATTCCCAACAAAATAATTACAATTAAAAAATAATATCAATGATAATTACAAATACTACTTGTCTATTATCATTCTATAATTCTGGATGTTAGACACCAATGTATGTTTCATTACTTTTAAGTATCATCAAAGGACCAAATATTCCACATATCTGCATAAACTAGTCTCACAATTTCTAAAAACCCACCTTCCTTCATTGATAAGTTCTATAAAAGCAAGACCAGCATGCTTTTGAAGGGAGTTTTGCCATTCCTGGGAGCATAAGAGCATAACAAGTTCCACTACACTTTGACTGTGCTTGAATGTCGTCAAACCTGCAGAACAAATTAAGAATTTCTTTTAGAATCCATCTTTGTTCATCATGTTTTATCCTCACTACTTGCATCAGCGATAACTCCTGTTATACACATCATTTTCATCTAATCCCCTTATCAATGTGAAGCATGTACTTCATTACTTTTCTAGCAATACTATCAATTCATCCCCAGTGCATCCCTTCACATGGAACAAACTAGTCAACAAAATAAATAAATGCATGCTGGAACTACTAACCTTCCATGAGAAGCTCCTGACCATGTGATCCTACAAGCGTTTTAGAAAGAAAGGGAGCAAAATCGACCATTATCTCTCTTAACAATGGTGAAACAGAACCCAAAGCCATCTCTAGCTTCTGTGTTAATGAGGCTTCACGAGATGGCGTTGGAATGGGAAGGTCATGAAGGAAAGGCTTGATAGTTAAGTCCTCTGGTCTGTGTTTGCTAACAGCAGCTGCAGCAGTGGCAGCAGCTACTGGGTCTGGGACATTGGACGGAGAGGAGAGCACTGAGATTTGGCCCGACCCCTGCTGATCTCCATGGTCATTGCTGTACAGACCTACACAAAAAAAAATATATATATATACATACATACATATACCAAGGCTTTTTCCCCCTTACAAGGGAGGTAGCCAAAAAGAAAAAGGCATAAAATCATTCCCACCCATTCCATCCCTAAATACACTCCACTCCCCTCCACCCTCCCTCTTATCTTAGCACCTCCTGGATGACTGGTCATCCCTGCACCTTGTCCACTGCCCTGGGTCAGAGGCAGTGTCGCAAGGCACAGCACATCCACAAAAAGACAAAATTGTTCTTAATTACTGAATAAACAATATTACAATACAAATTAAATCAATCACAGGAGACTTGCTTAAAAAGGGCAAAATTTTTCTTAAATAAAATCATTACCCTCACCAAATCAATCAATCTCTTGCCTCAAGGAAAAATATTATGTTGTTTGGGTATGGCTTTGGGGAGCAATGTAGGATAAGATGTTCAGTGTCTCCTGTGTGATGATTTTGTCTGGGGCAGTTTGTTTCTGTGGTCAGGCCTATTCTGTGTTGGTATTGTTTTGGTGCTAGGTGGTGACCTTGATGTAGCTATACTAATGCTGTGGTTCTTACTTCTATTAGGAGGGATTTTTTTCTAGGACCAATGTCTGCAAGGTACAAAGACCAACTATATATCCCCATCTTGTACCCTGGGGTTGCTGTCTAAAGGTGAATTTCCACAAAACATCAGTTATCAAGAAAGTTTTGGTGAAGGAAGGATAGGTTTAGCAGGTTCCTGTCAGATAAGTAGGGCTCAAAGAACACAGACTGTGTGTCAGGATAGACTGACCCATTCAATGATGACTAGGAATAATACCAGATATTCTAAAATTGAGACACTTAAGAACAGCCACTGTGATTGTATCAACACTTGAAGGTAAAGAGGAAGAAATTATAAAGCTATTGAAAGAAAGAAAACTAGTTTTACAAGGAATGTGTGAAACCAAAATAAGAGAAGGGAGAAAAACATCTTCCCCTTGTACATCTCATCATCTTTATTTGCCTTGAATTTTCTTCTCTCGCACACCTTCTCAAACTCTGTCACTAACTTCCTTAATCTCTCCTCTGATCCTACTACAAGTGATGTGATGTTAGCATACAACAATTGGCTTATCTCCCACTTTTCCCCTTTTTCTTTAACCATCTCCAATCCCCAGCCTATTGCCCTTCCATTTAACTCCTGCATCACCCCATCCATTTACATATTGAATAGCTATAGAGACATGACACATCCCTGGTGCAGTCCCATCTTTACCTCAAACCAATTGCTCTCTCCATTTCTAATTCTAACATAGACTCAACTTCTCTCATAAAAACTCTTGACTGACCTAAACAACCATATATATGCAATACCTCCTACAGTGCCTTCCTGTCTACCTTGTCATAAGCCTTTTCCAAATCCATAAAGGCACAAAAAACATCCTTACCTTTTGCTAAAGCTTCCTCGTGTATATGTCTAACCTAAAAAATCTGATCTATTCAACCCCTACCTTTCCTATACCAACACTGTTCCTCACCAATTACTCCCTCTGTTCCTCTCCTAATCCTCTCAATCAAAACCCTCTCATAAGCCTTCCCAACTACACTCAACAAACGGATCCCTCTGAAACTACTACACTCACTTTTGTTCCTGTTTTCTTTGTAAAGTGGAACTATACAGACACTCCTCCAGTCCACCACCACTGTACCTCCTTTTTTAGACACTCTGCATGCCACCCATCTAACCTAGGTGCCTTACATGCTCTCATCATTTTAATAACTTCTTGCATCTCATCTTTTCTTATTTCTCCTCCATTTTCCTCATCTATCACTGTCATTTTCTTAGTGCCTCCCACTGCAACCACTGTTCCCTCCCTATCCTCCTCCACATTTAGCAACTCCCTAAAATACTCTACCCATCTTCCTCTTACTGCCATCTCTTCCGTTATCATCTCTCCCTCAGCATTTTTAACCTTTTCTTATTTACTTGACTCACCTCCCCTGCCTCTTTTAATCTCCTTCCAAAACATCTTTTTATATCTTTTAAAATTTTCTGCCATACTCTTCCCCAATTTTACATCTGCTCTCCTTTTTGCATCCTCTATCTTATGTTTTGCTTCTCTCCATTTTTTTTTGTACCTCTCATGTTTTTCTTATCTGGAAAAAAATTATCCCATTGCCCTAGAGGGGCAATGTAATAATTTATTTCCAGACTGTACAACATTTCTTCAATCTGTCCTATTTCTTCTTACATGTTTCACTCTGTTTACATCTATCTGGAAGCTAGTGACCAAATTAAACTGTAACTAATCACAATAACTCACCTTGTTTCTGAGACTTGCCTTCAACATCTTCTGGTACTCCATCATTGAGGTTGACATCGGTCCAAGCATCATCAGTTTGTTGCGAGGTTTGTTCTTCATTCAAACTTACATTGGTTGAACCTATATCACTGCTCACTTCACCTGATTCAGACCCCTGAAATAATGGCCATATGTTCTTCACTTGATCTTTTCAGGAGAAACTTAGACAACTCTTTATGTAGTGCACATTTAGGGACATATGAAGCTGACACATGTGGATATGAATTAGAGTAGGCAGCAACATTTATGTATTCACTTGTGTTTAGTTTAATTTGAATGAAATAACTAATGTATTTTCTAGCACATAAGACACACTTTGCTCACAACACATACATATATTCATGTATATATATATATATATATATATATACACACACACACACAACCTCTTATAAAAGGTTGGCTGACCCTAAACTTACAACAAACCAACATCCATCCCACACCCATCCAAAAACCCATTCACTGTCCTTCCCATCTAAACACCTATGAATGAAAGCTCATCCCTGCCCCCTCTCATATCAGATTCAATGTAGCAAGACAACATTACCAAAGCACGGCTCAATAGAACTGGTTTATCCCACTGTTTCATAATATGGTGACCCTTCCCCCTCTCCCTACCCAAGCAAAATTAAAGAAGAATATCCTGATGCCGCAAATGTCATTTCTCCTTTCATCTAAAATCTATCTTCTGCATTCTCTTGATTAAGCCACATACCTCTTGCATTCAATGCCCTCTTCACCCTATCGAGTTATATTTGTCTTGGTCTTTCCTTAGTTCACTCCCTCTACTTCTTTCCACACACTTTTTGATGGCGTTTCCATATGCTCAAACCATCTTAGCATTCAATGATCAATCCTATCTACCAGATCCTTTCTACTCCCACCCTCCACCTCATCCCTACACTTTTCACTCTATCCAGCTCTGTAACCCCGAATATACTTCTGAAATACAGGTTGACTTTAAAAAATCTGACCATTAATAATCTGTTTCTTTCAGATTTCTGACATGGTTTTGATGGCACTCTACCCCAGAATAAGTTGTTGGGTCTTGCTTGTACCTTCTAACAGGCATTGCTACTTATTCATTCTCATTCTATCACTAATTTGCTGCTGTATATCCCAATTATGAATTCAGCAAGGAAAAGTGGTTTCATAAAGTGTAAACATTGTGTGTTGTCAACTGCAGAGAAAGTGAAAATGTTAAATAAATAGATTAAAATTCTGAAGAAATATTTTACTTCGATGAATTAGATTTTTAAGCACTATTTTATTTAGTTGAATAAAAATTCTGAGGAACTATCTTATTTAGTTGAATCACAATTCTGTAGAACTGTTTTGTTCAGTTGAACTAAAATTCTGTACAACATTAAAATTTCATTTGCTTTTCATCTAGTCTTTCATTTTCTTTCTTTAAAGGACTGTACAGATAGTCATTTTCTGTTAGATATATACATACTTATATCAGGGGCTCTCCCCCCACCCCTTACAAGGGAGGTAGCCGAAGTCAAAAGGGATAATTTTACTCCCACCCACTCCACTCCCATTCACCACCTCTCCCTCCTTCTTTTCTTCACTCCACCTGGATGACGGTTCATCCCTGCATTTCCCCCACTGCCCTGTGTTGTTAAATATATAAAGTATACATTTTAACAACCACAATGCACTTTAATTCTAAGCCATCATATGCCAGCATGCTGAAATTGAAATGTGGTACTGCCCAGGACTCGAACCCGGCATCCTCATGACAAGTGTGACAGTGACTTTCCAACTAGGCAGTACCACATTTCAATTTCAGCATGCTGGCCTTCGATGGCTTAGAATTAAAGTGCATTGTGGTTGTTAAAATGTATCTCTAATCACTGGGATCCATTCAGTGTTGTACATATATACAGTATATATAACCACCTAAAATCCATCATTTTTTAAAATCCAGCACTTCTCAGGTCTGGATGTTCTCAACTTTTTAAAGTTAACCTGTACTTCACCCTCAAAAGATGCTTAGGCTCTTCTTTCTGTTTTCTTAAAGTTCCAAGTCTCTGCTTTATACAGTGCCATGGGTAAAATTACTCCCTTTGTGTTCATCCTCAGATACCTATTCCTCAGTACTTTTCATTCTCCCTAGGGATTTAATTATTCCCCTTATTCTATAATTAACACCCCTATCCATTACTTCATTCCCTGTACATATGACCCCAAATACTATAAATTCTCTTCTTCTAACCTCTTACCGTTTAAACTCACCTTTACCCCACTGCCATACTCATTCCTTATACATCTCATCACTTTTTTTTACCCATATCTTTCAACTTCTCATATGACCTACTGAATGCCACCAGTAACTGCTTCAGTCTATTTTCAGACTCAGTTACATGTACAGTGTCATCCACACACAAGTGGCTCATCTATTTCCACTCACAAGCACCATATACGTGCATAGCACCCTTGTATCCTCCCTCAGTATCTCCTCACACAGAATGAACAACTATGGTAACATTACATAAAATATGGTGCTGTCCTACATTCACCTCAAAATACTTCCTCTTTCAATTCTTTACCTTCACACAAGCTCTACTAATCATATAAAAAGTTATGACTGCCCTCAACAGATTTCCCTTGATCCCTACATCTGGAATACATCTCACAACTCAAGTCATCCTGCCAACTCAGTCATATGCTTTCTTCAAATCTTGAGAAGGTCAAAAGGCATCCTTATCCTTTGCCAATATCTCTTGCATATCTGTCTTAATATGAAAAATTGACCCACACACCCTCTTCCTTTCCTAAGCCCAAACAGCTCTTCCCTATTTACTTATTCCCTCTGTTCCCCTCCTAATCCTCTCAATCAACACCCTACCATATACCTAACCACACTTAACTGAGCCCTGTAAAACTACAAAATTCATATCTGCCCACTTTAACATTATATCTTTGTTTCTTCATTAAAGAAGTTTTCCCAATTCACTTTTTGAAAGAATTTTCTGGAGTTTCTCAAAATCCATTTTGTTGTACATTACTCTTCCTTTTCCGTGTTTCTCATTTCTTTCCAAATCAATTTCCTCTTTTAGTTCAAACTCGATTAGTATGAGGTCACAACTCTTCCCAATTGGTGACTTGTATTCCATTTCATCCACAATTTCAGGTCTGATGTAAATATTAGGTCTAGTCTCAACAGTTCTTCATTGTTTCTATGTCTGGTATTTTCCTTTACCCATTGAGTCATCATGTATTCAATGGTCATATCTAGTAGTATATTTCCCCAAAGGTCCTCTCCACTTTTCACTATCATCTCTTCCCAACGTATTTCTTTGGAGTTAAATCACCCACAATTACTATATTTCCTCCTTCTTTCAGTAATTCATTTAAAGCATGCTTTGTGTCTTACAACATTTTAGAATGGTCACTCTGTCCAAGAATATGTTTTTGGGGGCACATATATCACTACAAATGCTCTACTTTTCATTTCACTGTTTTCAACTTTTATCATTATCAATTCCACATTATTATTTCCTTCTGTTATCTTTGTCACATTTAAGCCTTTCTTAGTCAAAAACATGACTCCTCCACCCCTGTTTCTCCTTTCTATTTTTTATCCAATGATTATATAAACCTTGTCCTACAATATTAAGTGATAGTGGACCTTTTAATTTTGTCTCCACAATTCCAATTACTGTATATCCAGTTTCTCTTCTGCCAGATAGCTGTTTAATTTACTTAATCCTGAAATCATGCCATCTATGTTGCTATACATTATTTTTAATTTTTTCCTTTCTCTTCCTTTTTTGTTTCTTGTGTTTCCTTCTTTTTTGACAAGCCTCTAACCAAGGTGCCTTACCATATATATATATATTTTTTTTAACGGAGCCTGCCAGAGGTTCACTCCGGGCCTGGCTTGATGTGTTTGTGCCTCATCTGCAACACCCCAGCACCCTGCAGTGAGTTTGTTGATTTTGACAGGGGCAGTTTGTAAGGCTGCCCCCACCATGTGTCATTTATGGTTGTAATGTGCATATGTTTATTTTTCCAACAATTTCATGATGAATCTGGAATGTATCCTTTCTGCCAGTGTGTCTTACATGATACAAAATACAATATCTGCTTTAGCCCATTCTGTATGGCATCTGAATTTCCTACAACAGTTATACTAATGTTTATGTAAGTAAATAAAAAGTACTCCAGGCTAATCAGTGTCAGATTCAATGGTCATAACTGTGAGCAAAAATGAAAAATTCTCGTGTTACAAGTAAATTCATGGCCTTGCAGTAGAACATACTAATCTATCAAATTTCAGAAGACTTGCTGGTGATGATACCAATAATCACCAAGTTCTTGGACCATATATATTCAGTATATCAAAAGCAATACAATGCTATTCAGTACATAACAACTAAATATCTTAAAAATGACACACAAAGACATTTACAGTGCAAACTGTAACAAAATAAAATCTTACTATATTACAGTCACCCACCAGCCAAACTTAAAAACACATATAACTAAATGCTTGAAAGAGGTGCTATCATATATGAAATCAATAATAAAATTCAGTGCACACATAAAAATCATTGTGTTCTTTGATGAGCCATGCAGGTAATTCTGATGGAACATTGTGAGATCAAAGGAGGCATGCACCATAATCAGTAAAGCAACACAAAGAGAATAAAATGACACATACTGCAGATGGTGCAATGGAAACAAAATATACTGAAACAGCAGAAGATGCTACCCATCAACACAATCATCCCTACCACCATCATTTCCAAAACAAAATTCTTATTCACAGCAAACTGATCGTAAGCACCAAAGACTCATTCTTTGACAAAGAATCAACTGTGAACAAAAAAGAGAAGGAAGAACACACTGCAACATAAAAGAATGGTTACCTTTATATTAACCATGTTGTTTCTGGCTATGGGCTTAGAAACTTTAGACCCATACGAATTGCAAGCCATTTTTTGGGCAGGAACAGATCCTAAGGTGTGGTTGGACTGGGGGAAGATTGGGGGAAAGGAGGTGGAGACGTTATGGGCAGGTACTGCATGTTAAGATCATTTCAACAGGTGAGGATGCTCTTTCTACATGAAATCTACATATCATTAGGGTTAGAAGAGTTGGATTAGTATTGTTAATGGTAACTAAAAGGGAGACTAAGAGTTAAACAAAAGGAGTGATTATGTACATGAGATAATCCATTTCCTGCATATCACTACCACCAAGAGAAGGTAATTCAGGTGAAGATGAACATAGTATGGCTTTAAATATACAAGAAAACCAATAGAAAATATATCTAAACAGACTCTATCTCCAGATGGTAACTACAAACTCCACCATGAATACGAAGATAGTACCATAACAACTATTAAAGTCCTGGGTCCACTTCACTTTTTTTTTTTCTTTTTATTTCCCCCCCCAGAGATTGTTTCTCTGTCTTTACTACCATTTTCCCATTATCAACAATAACCATGTCCTGCTTCGTAATCTGAGTCTGAAATGTCTAAACAGAATAAGTAACCTGGGGTGGTCCCTAATCACTTTTATAAACCAAATATGAAACGTCCACATAAAGTAATTTATGAAATAAATATCAGATTTTTCTCTCCCAACTGTATTCCTTTTGGGTTCATAATTCTCAAAAAACAATCTTTCAGTTACGATAAATGTCTAGTAAATTCTATTCTATAAATTTTCATTCTAATTAAATACTTCTTACTACAAACTAAAACCTCTGAAAGATCATGAAATTCAACAATATTATGCAGAACCAAAATTGATCACCTTGTTGGAAGCACCAAATGTTTCTTTATACACAGAAACACCTGAAACATTGTCTAAGATGATTTCCACTGCTGCAATCAATAATCACATCTGCCCTATGTGCTTGGATTTTCTAAGCAAGTCAGATTTGTACACAGGTCCAAGTAATGCAAAGCACAATCAAATATGACCTGCTCCTTTGTCTCTTTCAACTTGTACACTGCTGTTCACAAAGTAAGGTGACACGAAAGAGAATCATCCTCACTCCCTTTCAACCCTTGATTTTACTATGCAAAACTGCATTTCATAATTTTCACAGCAAACTACATGAAAACTGTACACTCCCCCCCCCCGGCAAATACTACCAGTTCCTCTTACAGAATATGTCACAGGTATACATGGAAACATGATAGTTAAAGCTGCTACTCAACATACAGTGAAAACTGTACTAAAAATCTATTCTTTACAGATGCATTCAATTTAAGAAATAGGTTAGAAATATGTGGTGAAACTGAGTTCATCAGTTCTAAACTATGAGAAAGGGCCATGTAATTCCTATACATTGGCTGGAGTGAAAATAAACAATCATAATTACTAGAAGAGATATTCCCCATAAACATCGGTCATAGCAATTCTTTCCATTCCTCCAATGTGGAAAGTCTTACTCTCATTCAGGTTTAGGATCATCATGGTTACTGAATTTTGTGGTCTAATTTTCTAATGTCTTTCTTTGGATGTGGTGAACCTACCATACATATACCATACATACATACATATACCAAGGGTTTTTCCCCCTTACAAGGGAGGTAGCCAAAGTCAAGAGACATAAATCCACTCCCACCCATTTCATCCTCACATACTCCACTCCCATTCACCACAACTCCCTCCTTCTTTTCTTTGCTCCTCCTGAATGCTGGTTCATCCCTGCATCTTGCCCACTGATCTGTGTCAGAAGCAGTGTTGCAAAACACAGCACATCCACAGCAAGGCTGTCTCATTTAATCAGCGACCCCACTCTCCATCCCCTCATGCAGAAAAAGAGAAGATTGGGAGAAATCCCATTGGGCTGTGTCAAAATATCATTCACATATACAGTACTCCCTCACTCTCCCATCCTCCACCCACTCCTTTTCATGCATCACATCATCATCCATACACAATAATTCTCCAGTCACCTCTATTTTCTGCCTTCTCCCCTCCTTCCTCAACAGACATTCCCCTCTTTCCCAATGCCCCTTTTACCCCATTCATCCATTCATCTATTTCACCCTTGGTCACCCCCTCATGTTCATTCCATCCACCTCTGCCTTCCCCACCTCTTTTACTAATCTTTCTTCACTCATTCTTTCCATGTGTCCAAACCATCCCAATACTTTTTCATCAACTCTATCTCCCAACACTTTTTCCACACCCACTCTCCTCCTCACCTCTTTGTTTCTCAATCTATCCAGCCTAGTAACCCCTACCATACTTCTTCGGCATTTCATCTCACACTTAAACTCTTCTTCTCTTATGTTACATGTTTTTTCCCTCATAGTGCTATCAGCACAATCAGTCCTGCACACAATCTCCTCTTAGCATCCATTCCCGAATGTCTATTTCTCATCACACTCGTTAATCCCCAAAGACATTTATTTACCTCTTTCAATCTACATTCTACCTCCATCACTCCTCCCTTTCCTGCCACATTAGCACCCAAGTATCTAAAGCTATCCACTTCCTCCAGTCTCTCTCCCTTACTACTCACTTCCAATTTGCTGCCATTCTCTCCCCTTGTACATCTCATCACCTTACTTTTACCCACATTATCTTCAACTTCCTTCTTTCGGTGAACATACCAGTGATGTATATTTCAGTTTGGGGCAAATCAGAACTTCAATTATTCTTTCTCATCATGTCCTCGTCCATATACTGAAATGCCACATAGATCTGTATCTACCTAATTGGTAGCAATACAGGAAAGGAGCAATCCTCATGGGGTCCTGTCTCTATCCTACTTAGTTTCAAGTTCATGTTGTATGACTTCAACTTTGGCTATGTATGTATTTACCTAATTGTATTTATCTAACTGCAATACACAGGAAAGCAGCAATGCTCATGTGGTCTTGGCTTATATTCTTCAATTTGTTATACCAGGAGGAAATAGAAGGAAGGGTAGTGAATGGTGGGATGAGGAAACAAAGAAGGTTGTAGAAGAGAAGAAGCGAGCTTTCACAGATTGGTTACAAAATAGGACGAGGGAGTCATATGAGAGGTACAAAGAAAAGAAAAGAGAAGTAAACCAAAAGGTAAAGGAGGCAAAGAGGAGAGCAGATGTGAAATGGGGTAAGAGTATGACAGAAAATTTTGAAAGTAATAAAAAGATGTTTTGGAAAGAAATTAAGAGAGGAAGAGAAGGCGAATCAAGTAGAGAAGAAAAGGTAAAAGGTGCAGATGGAGAGATGATAATGGAAGAGAAGGCAGTAAGGGGAAGATGGGCAGAATATTTTAGGGAGTTGCTAAATGTGAAGGAGGATAGGGAGGGAAAGATAGCTGCAGTGGGAAATGCTAAGAAAATGACTGTGATGAGTGAGTAAAATAGAGGAGAAATAAGGAAGGATGAAGTGAAGGCAGTTGTTAAGACGATGAAAGCAGGTAAGGCACCTGGTCTGGATGGATGCCATGCAGAATGTCTAAAAAAAAGGAGGTACAGTGATAGTGGACTGGCTGGTGAGGTTATTTAATGTTTGCTGGAGAGAGGGTAGAGTGCCGGAGGACTGGAGGAGTGCCTGTATAGTTCCACTTTACAAGGGAAAAGGGGACAAGTGTGAATGTAGTAGTTTCAGAGGGATTAGCTTGTTAAGTGTAGTTGGGAAGGCTTATAGGAGGATCTTGATTGAGAGGATTAGGAGAGGAACAGAGGGAGTAATTGGTGAGGAACAGTGTGGATTTAGGACGGGTAGAGGTTGTGTAGATCAGATTTTTTGTGGTAAGACTGATATGTGAGAAAGCTATAGGAAAGGGGAAGGATGTTTTTTGGGCCTTTATGTACCTGGAAAAGGCTTATGATGGGGTAGACAGAAAGGCACTGTGGGAGGTTTTGCAGATATACGGGATAGGAGGAAAGCTTCTGGGAGCTGTCAAGAGTTTTTATGAAAGTAGTAGAGCTTGTGTCAGGATTAGAAATAGAGAGAGTGAGTGGTTTGAGGTAAAGGTGGGACTTCGTCAAGGATGCGTTATGTCGCCCTGGCTGTTCAACTTATACATGGATGGGGTAGTGCAAGAGGTAAATGCAAGGGTAGTGGGTCAGGGATTGGAGATGGTTAAAGAAAATGGAGAAAAGTGGGAGGTGAGCCAGCTGTTGTTTGTGGACGACACTGCGCTTGTGGCAGGATCGGAGGAGGGATTGAGGAAGTTGGTGACAGAGTTTGGGAGAGTGTGTGATAGAAGAAAGCTGAAGATAAATGTGGGTAAAAGTAAGGTGATGAGATGTACAAGAGGTGAAAGTGGCAGTAGTCTGGAAGTGAGCATTAAGGGAGAGCGACTGGAGGAAGTGGATAGTTTTAAATACTTGGGTGCAAATGTGGCAGGAAAAGGTGGAGTGAAGGTGGAGGTAGAATGTAGATTGAGAGAAACAAGTAAATGCCTTGGTGGATTAAAAAGTGTAATGAGGAATAGACATTTGGGAATGGATGCTAAGAGGAGACTATATGAAGGAGTGATTGTGCCAACAACACTGTATGGGGCAGAAACATGGAACATAAGAGAGGAAGAGAGAAGGAGTTTGAATGTGTTTGAGATGAGGTGTCTGAGAAGTATGATGGGGGTTACTAGGCTGGATAGAGTGAGGAATGAGGAGGTGAGGAGGAGAACAGGGGTGGAAAGGGAGTTGGGAGATAGGGTTGATGAAAGAGTATTAGGATGGTTTGGACATATGGAAAGAATGAGTGAAGACTAGTAAAAGAGGTATGGAAGGCAGATGTGGAGGGTGTAAACATGAAGGGATGTCCTAGGATGAGGTGGATGGATGGGGTGAAGGGGGCTTTGGGGAAGAGGGGAATGTCTGTTGAGGAAGGACGGGAGAGGACAGAAGACAGGGGAGAATGGTTGCATATGGATGATGTTGTGATGCATGAGGTGGAATGGGCGGGGGGATAGGGGGTGAGGTAGTATGTGTGAGCAAAATTTGACGCAGCCTGAAGGGATTTCTCCCCGTCTTCTCCTTTTATGCATGGGGGGACGGAGAGGGGGGGGTCGCTGATTTAATGAAGCGGCATTGCTGTGGATGTGCTGTGTCTTGCAACACTGCTTCTGACCCAGGGCGGTGGACAAGGTGCTGGGATGACCCGTCATCCAGGAGGTGCCAAGATGAGGGAAGGTAAAGGGGTGTGGAGTGTATTCAGGGATGGAATGGGTGGGAATGATTTTATGCCTTTTCCTTTTTGGCTACCTCCCTTGTATGGGGGATAAAGTCTTGGTATATGTATGTATGTATGTATGTTATACCTGGCTTGAAGGGTAATGGGCAGGGATTTGGAGATGGTTAAAGAAAATGGAGAAAAATAGGAGGAAAGCCAGTTGTTGTTTGCTGATGACACTGTGCTTATAGCATGATCAGAGGAGGGATTAAGGAAGTTAGTGTCATAGTTTGGGAAGCTGTGCTAGAAAAGAAGTTGAGGGTAAATGTGGATAAAAAAAAAGTAAGGTGATGAGATGTACAAGGGGAGGGGTGTTAGGAATTTGGAAGTGAGTATTAAAGGGAAAGACACTGGAGAAAGTGGCTTTAGACATTTCGAGTGCATGTAGCAGGAAAGGGAGAGTAGAAGTCAAAGTTGATTGTAGATTGAAAGAAGCAAGTAAATGCCTTTGGGGATTAAAAAGTGTAATGAGAAAAAGACATTTGGAAATGGATGCTAAGAGGAGATTTTATGAAGGGATGATTGTGTCAACAACACTGTATGGGGCAGAAACATGAGACATAAGAGAGGAAGAGAGGAAGAGTTTAAATGTGTTTGAAATGAAATGTCTGATAAGTATGGTAGGGGTTACTAGGAGGGTTGATGAAAGATTATTAGGAAGGTTTGGACACAGAGTAAGACTGAGTGAAGAAAGATTAGAAAAAGAAGTGTGGAAGGCAGAGGTGGATGGAGTGAACAGGAGGGGATGACCAAGGATGAGATGGATGGATGGGGTAAAAGGGGCATTGGGAAAGAGGGGGATGTCTGTTGAGGAAGGAAAGGAGAAGACAGAAGATAGGGGTGAGTGGAGAATGGTTGTGTATGGATGATGCTGTGATGTATGGAAGGGAGTGGGTGGAGGATGGGGGGAGTTAGGGAGTGGTTGTGTAAATGATATTTTGACAAAGCCCAAAGGGATTTCTCCCCATCTTTTCTTTTTCTGTATGAGGGGATTGCTGTGGATATGTCATGTCTTACTGCACTGCTTCTGACACAGGGCAATGGGTGAAATGCAGGGATGAAAGAGGGAGTTGTGATGAATGGGAGTGGAGTGGGTGGGGATGAAATGGGTGGGAGTAAAATTATACCTTTAGACTTTGGCTACCTCCACTGTCAAGGGGAAAAAGTCCCTGGTATATGTATATATGTAAATACATGTATGGTTCCAACCTGCAATGTCTTTGTTCTCTAATTATTATACATATATTTGAATTCATGCATGTATGTATGTACCTAATTGCATTTACCTAATTATGTGATATGGTTTAACGTCACACACTCCCCCCTATTGGGAGGCTAGGATGGTTTTCCTCACAGAGAGCTTTGTAGCATGGAATTTAATGAACCATGCCCTTGGTTCAACTTCGCCAGTGGCAGGATTCGAACCGCCCTCACCTAGACCTTCACCGCAAATAACGAGCAATGCTCATTGGGTTCTGTCTCCTATTCTCCAATTCATAATACCTAGCCTCAAATTCATGTACAGTTCAAACTTATTATATAACCTTGATTTCTGATCATATCTATATTTATATATGTATTTATGCACATATCAAAATAAGATGCTTTCTGCTATGGGCTATCCCTCCCTATAGAAGATTAAACTATCTAGAATTAGAATAAATGCAATAATGAATTACCATAAAATTAGGTACATCTAAATCTTTATCAGAGTTCTGGAACAATTTATTTAGTGAAACATACTCTTTTTTAATTTTCATGACAATGTATTACCTAAAACAGCAAAACCTATATTCAAGTACTGAACAAAGACACAAATTACCCACAATGAAATTAACACAACATTAAAATGAATATCAAGCCACTAAAAGGTACTTGTAATGTTTACCTTTATAGAAGGAGGCCCTGAGGAGGAGGAGCAGCGATCGGCAAGGATGGAAGAGTTGTGTTGTTCAACAACGATGACTTCATATTCACCATCTTCATCAACCTCACCAGTCGGTTCTACTCCTGAAGGCCAAGCAAGAGGTTCTCATTAGAATCTGATAGCCAAACAAATTAATATCTCTTGAGATAATCAGTACCTTGACAATGTTAAAATTAATATATACACACACACATATATAAATAAACATATATATATACATACAATGATAATAATATCAGTGACATAGCTATATAATATACAGGTTCTCTATCATCTACATACTTTAGTTATGTGGTATTTTTCATACTTTATATAAAAGCTTCTTAACTACTTCTAACCAATAGTGTTACAGTGCCCCTCATTTAAGGTTCAATATTCTCTTTATTGCAGTGGTATTTTACACATATTCCTCTTCCTCAGGATTTTATGTGTGCAATTATTTATGTAAAAAAGTGAGGTGCAGGCATCTTAGAAAATTTCTCTTAACCCTTTCGGCATGATATTTTGCCCATAGCTGGGGAAAAAAGGTATTAGCCAGAAAATTTGCAGCATTATCATAGCAAAGGGCTTAAGATTTTTAATCCTCTTGGTCTAGAGCCTCAGCAAAATAAATGGAATTTAATTCAATAATGAAATTCTAGTGCCAAGTATCAAAAATGATATGACACTATAGGAAATTGTTGGAGTAAAGGTACTGGTAAAGGAGAGATTGAAAGGAGGCACACTAGAGGTTAACAGTGTATTCACATTCTTTTATAAAGTGAAGACTAATCTTAAGTTTAAAAAAGAATGGTGTGCGACTCTAATCCATATGGGGTGTCCTGAAAGTCCCAACAGTAATTCCTGCTTACAGCCTATACAGTAAGTACCCCCAGATGGGGACAGCAAACTTAATATTTTATCCACTCAGGTAAATTTAGGTGAAGGGAAGAACCAATCCTAATTTGTGACATATCTAAGTTCACCAACAAAATTATTTCCTTTCCTCTAGGATTAAGAAAAAAGAAAATTCCACCTAATTTATTCACTCATCCTTATGGTACAAAAAAAATAACTGCTGTTACACACAACAATAAAAGTGTAACATATTAAAGCACAAATGATGAAAAATTACAGTGTAATTTCATTATCAGTGCCTACATAACCTTTGTACATCAAATGCATTTAAAAATACTACAGATAATGACCAGGACTGGGTGAACTTCACATAAAACAAATAACTGCTCTCCCAAATTCCTAAAGCAGAAAAGACTGTTCTAACATAACAAGGTGCAATGAAATCAATGTGTGTAGCCAAGCAAATAATATCAAATGAGTAACATCAAACCTGTACCCTACTGCACTACAATAATGGTACATAAACAAGTAGATCCTCTTTGCAACAATACAGAAGCCTACTTAGGAAAACATCTTTAATGTGCAGAGGCAAAACAGAACACTGAGAGGCTCACAGCAGTCTTGGCCTTTACCTTTCTGTTCGGGTTCGCCACTTGTTGGTGGGTCATTTTTCTTTTCTGGAGCTCCTGGTCTCTTCCCGCTGCTGCTGCTACTTCCAAACAGATTTGTTTTCCATGTCTTATCTTTCTGTTTTTGAAAAATGCTGGTATTCTGAGGCATGTATTTTGGATCCAAAGTGCTGGTGAACTTGGGTAGAAGGGGGGCATTTTTTTTGCTGCTTACAACTGAAGACTTTCTTGTGTTCACTTTCTTTCCACTTTCCCCATCATTTGCACCACTGATGCCTCCTTCAACAGTCCTTGATTCAGCAATTTGCAATGAAGTGTCCTCACTGTCGCTGCTGGTTTTAGTCTGCACCGTACTACTTGAGTAGCCAGGTTTCAATGATCCCACAATTGATAATGTAAGTGTTGGTGGAGTAGATGTTGACAGGCTGACACTGGTAGTTTTGCTGAAAGCTGCTTCTGAACTTTTTTCTGATGTAATCGTTGATATGTTGTTCTTTATTCCAGCAGCATCTGATGTCTTCTCATCCTTTCCTTTCTCATCTTTATCTCCATCTACCATTTCAATATCAAATATTATCTAAATTCAAGAACTACACAAACATGAACTAGCTAGTTGAACTGATGATTACAACCTACTCAAACATGAAAGACAGGAAAAAAAAAATTATAAATCTTATCCATAATGAATACAAGTTCCCATACATTTAGTGAATGAGGAAGGGGGTGTGGGGGTAGCAAGCTAATGAAGCAGTAGAAGTAAACCAATTCTGATTGTCAGGCCCTGTTGGGCAACTATTGTTTCTCACAGCATTGCTTTCAAACCAAGCAGTGTTGTGAGGGACAGGGATGACACAATATCCACAAGGTACTGATATGGAAGGGGAATTAAATGGGTTTAGATGTGCATGAAGAGGTTGTACTTTTTGATTCAGGAACCCTACCTTATAAGGGGAAAGGACCTTGAGTACAGACATACATACACAAGAGAAGACCTGAAAAAGAACAGCTTTCCCCACAGGGTAATAGACGTTTGGAACGAGTTAGATGAGAAAGTGGTGTGTGCAAAAACGATACACGAATTTAAAAACAGTCTAGATAAAACAAGATATGAAGACGGGACACCACGAGCATAGCTCCCCTTCCCGTAAAATACAACTAGGTAAACACAAAGTTCAACAGTGCAATCGTTCTGTTTGCAACCACTAATCCAACAATCCAGGTTCAATTTCCATTTAGGACTGAAAGAATTTCAGCATCACTAAACTGCAAGCCGGTACACCAACTCTTGTGGGCAAGTAGTTATTTACCTAGTTGTTGTATTATACAGGAAGGGAGCTATGCTCGTGGTGACCCGTCTTTGTATCTTTCAGTATTAAGTTTTTTCTTAAAATCTTGAATAGTGTTATGAGTGTGTGTGTGCGTGTATTTACCTAGTTGTATCTTACAGGGAGGGGAGCTATGCTCATGGTGTCCCGTCTCTGTATCTCACGGTGTCTAAATTGTTGTTAAATTCATGTATGGTTTTTGCACACACTATCATTTCGTCCAATTTGTTCCAGACATCCACCACTCTGTGGGGAAAGCTGTTCTTTTTCAGGTCTCTTCTATAACTGTCCTTTTTGAGCTTCCTTCCATGTCCCTTTGTATTTCTCATATCCCAATTTAAAAGTCTTCTCTATCAAGGAGAGGGGGGGGTTGCTGATTAAATGAAGCTGCCTTGCTGTGGATGTGCTGTGTCTTGCTGCATTGCTTCTGATCCAGACAGTGGGCAAGATGCAGGGATGGCCCATCATCCAGGAGGAGCCAAGAAAAGAGGGAGGGAGGGAGGGGTGGTGAATGGGAGTGGAGTATGTGGGGATGAAATGGGTGGGAGTGGATTTATGCCTTTTGACTTTGGCTACTTCCCTTGTAAGGGGGAAAAATCCCTTGGTATAATCACCATTCACCACCACCATGGTCTTGGATCATGTGTTGGACTCATGATTGACAGATATTAACCTCCTAGATGAGAGCTCAGAGCTCATATGACCGATCTATGGTTAATACTGTGACCTTACACACACACACACACCCAACTCCTCACCCATGAGAGTTGGAGTAACAACTTGCAGCACAGCAATACTGAAATTATTTCAGCCCTGGTCGGGATTCAAACCCGGACCTCCGTAGTGTCAGCCGGGAACTTTAACCACTGCTCCACGAGGTGTGTGTGTATATATATACATAGATTCAGAGTATTAAATAGCATAAACCCTTATGAATGGAATGGCCAAGTCAAACAATCCACATCATAAATAAATAACTCATTCAACCAATCTTCCCATTTCAGGATTTCAAGGATGAAGTACAGTAAGTCCTCCTTATACGTTAATTCTTTATCCGGTAAATTCACAGTTACAGTATTTGGTAATTACTACCCTCGAATCTATTTACGGTAAGAAAAATTCACAGATACGGTATCCACTCGTGTTTTGAAGAGGAAAGAGCAGGGAGAAAGTACGTCTGCCATATCCTATTATTACATGTTATAATGGGTTCGGTATACAATAATTTCAATTTGCGGTAAGGTTTTCAGGAACGCATATGTACCGTATAACGAGGACTTACTGTACTGCCCTGTCCCCAGCCACACTGCTTGGTTCAAAAGCAGTGCACCATGGCAAAAGTCTCCCATGGCAGACTTGACAGCGTGAGATGGTTTACCCAAACTGATTTGGTGTATGGCAACTCCCCCTTCTCATTCTTTCAAAATCATGAAGCAGATAAGATCTTCCCCTCAGACTCTTCATCTATTCACAATTTCCCTCCATTTTCAATGATCTTCCCCTCAGACTCTTCATCTATTCATAATTTCCCTCTATTTTCAATTATCTTCCCTTCAGACTCTTCATCTATTCACAATTTCCCTCCATTTTCAATGCTGTCTTTTGCTCTCTTTCTTCCCTGATCAACAGGCATTCCACATGCATCCAGCTCCCTTCACCCCATCCATCCATCCATCCCATTCTTGGTCTTCCTCTCAGGCTCACTCCATCCACTTCTGCTTTGCACCCCTTTTGCTAGTCTTTCCTCATTCCTTCCTTCTATATGCCCAAAACACCTTGGCACTCTGTACTACTCTAACATTTTCCCCACGCCAGTCTTCAGGTTCCTTCTACCCATTTCTCAAACACTTCATCTAAAAAAACGGTTACTCTTCCTTTCTATCTATATACCAAGGCCCTAGCTCCCTTGTCGGGGAGGCAGTCAGCCAAGACATGCACCCACTCTCATCCACGCCCCATTGTTTCTCTAACATCTTATCTCCTCTTGGATGAAGGGTCATCCCTGCATCTTATCCACTGCCCAGGTCAGAGGCAATGTAGCAAGACACAGCATATCCACAGCAAGCCTCCTTCATGCTGTGGATGTGCTAACTTTCTGTTTATCTTATATAACAAGTGTCTGTTACATACAGTGGCATGGGTACAATCACTCCTTCATACAAATATCTCAAAATATCTGTGATGATATGGTTTAACGTAACAAACTCCCCCCTATCAGTAGGCTAGGACAGTGCCCCTCACAGAGGACTTTGTAGCATGGAATTTAATGAACCATGCCCTTGGTTCAACTTCGCCGGTGGCAGGATTCGAACTGCCATCCCCTCGACCTTCACCGCAAGTAACGACACCCTAACCCGCTCAGCCAGTGAGCTTCCCTCAAAATATCTACATCTCATAATCTTTCATTCCATCCAGACACTTTCTTTCCTCTATGACTCACAACATCCGTTCTTCCATTTAGCTCTATAAGTGACCAAAGATATTTAAAACTCTCTATTTAAAGCATCTCACAATCATTCAACATGCCTCTATAATCATTCCTTACACATAACCTTAGTTTTGATACCATTCACTCATAAATTTCCTCTTCCATCAAAACTGTTCCCAACTGCTTCAATTTCTCCTCAGAATCCTCCCCAAGTACATGTTATTCACAAATAACAACTGGTTCACTTCCTGTGTCCTTCCAGTTTCAATCACCTAATCAAATCTCTGCCTAGCACTCGTACTTTTACTTCTCTTACTACCCAATCCATGTATGCATTAAATGACCATGGAGACATCACACAACCCTGACACATCCTCACATTATAGTTAGTATACAAAGTTTTTCAAATGACCATAAAAATATCAAGGGAGACCTAAAGTATATCATAGATATCACACGATACACTATCTACAATGACTTGCAATTTAAGTGATCAGTATTAATTGGAAATAGTTTTGGCACTCAATATTTGTTCTGCACTCTGGTAATTCCTTCCCTATATGCATCACTCAAATGAAAGGATGTATTCTCAATACGTAAAAACCTATTCCTAATATTATATATAAAAACTGAAAAAAGGATATATAATCTTAACCATGTTTTCTAGTTAAATATGTTCAATACATTTCATATATTAATCCATTGATTCATGTCACACCACTATTTCTATTATAAATCAAAACATTTCTTACAAAATAATCTTATAAATCAACTGGATAAATTCTAAACTCTCTGTTTTCTTAAACACATTTAAAGGAAAATAAAAAATAGCAAATGTTCACTTGAATAAAAAAAAACATGAGAAGGAGGGAGAGATGGTGAATGAGTGGGGATGATTTGGGTAGGAGTGGATTTATGCCTTTTGAATTTCGCTACCTCACTTGTAAAAGAAAAAGCCCTTGGTATATGTACATACATACACATACCTAGGGTTTTTTCCTACTTACAAATGAGGTAGCCAAAGTCAAGAGACATAAATCCACTCCCACCAATTTCATCCTCACATACTCCACTTCCGTTCACCACCCCTCCCTCTCTCCCTCTTTTCCTGGCTCCTCCTGGATGATGGGTCATCCCTGCATCTTCCCCAGTGCCTGGGTCAGAAGGAATGCAGCAAGACACAGTACATCCACAGCAAGGCCGCTTCATTTAATCAGCACCCCCACTCAGTCCCCTCATGCAGAAAAAGAGTAGACGGAGAGAAATCCCTTTGTGCTGCATTAAAATATCATTCACACATACTTTCTCACCCCTTCATCCCCCACACACTCCTTTCCATTCAATCACAGCATCATCCATACACAACTATTCTACATTCACCCGTCTTCTGCCTTCTCCTGTCCTTCATCAACAGACATTTCCCTCATTCCCAATGCCCCTTTTATTCCATCCATCCATCTCATCCTTAGTTGCCCCCTCATATTCACTCCTTCTACCTCTGCCTTCCACACATCTTTTACTTTCTTCGCTCATTCTTTTCATGTGTCCAAACCATCCCAATACTCTTTCATCAACCTTATCTCCCAACTCCCTTCACATTTAATAACTCCCTAAAATACTCTGGCCATCTTCCTCTTCCATTATCGTCTCTCCATCTGCACCTTTTACTTTTTCTTCTCTATCTGATTCGCCTCCCTTTCCTCTCTCAACTTCCTTTCAGAACATCTTTTTATTACTTTAAAAAAATTCTGTCATACTCTTACCCCATTTCACATCTGCTCTCTTTTTTGCCTCCTTTATCTTATGCTTTACTTCTCTTCTCTTTTCTTAGTACCTCTCATATGATTTTCTCATTCCATTTTGCAACCAATCTGTGAATGCTCAATTCTTCTCTTCTATAACCTTCTTTGCTTCATCATCCCACCACTCACTACCCTGCTTTCTATTTCCTCCCATCCTCCTTGTTCCACACATCATCACTGCACACCTTGTGAATCCCTCCTTGAAATATCCCCATTCCTCCTCCACTCCAAGTTCTACTCTATCCTTCACTTCCTCCCACTCTTCTCTCAATTTCTTCTTGTACTCCTTCTTCTTTTCTTTCTAACTTATGCAGCTTACTCTAAGCGCCTCCCTACCTTCTGTCCTTTTCCTCTTTCTCCATCTATCTTCCACTCTCAACTTACCTTCCACCAAAAAATTATCTGATATTCCACCACTCTCTCCTCTAAGAACATGTACATCCAAAACTCTTCCTACTATTCTCCTGGTTACCACTAGATAGTCCATTAAAACCCTATCAACCACCCTTCCATCCACCACCCTCTCTCAAGTGTACTTATGCTTGACTTTCTTCCTAAACACTGTATTTGCTATCATCAACTCTCTAGACACATCTCCACCATCAACTCTCCACTACAATTTTTTTCTGGCACTCCACACCTCCCAACCATTCTGTCTATTGGTTTGTCTCCTACTCTAGTATTGAGATCTCCCATTATCACTACATTGACATTTCTCCCTAAACCCTCTATGCATTCATTTAAATCTATACAAAAGTCTCCCTTTCCTCTACACTCTTCTCACTACCAGGACCATATGCAGTTACAAAGACCTTATATATACTTATGTGTGTGTAAATAAGTTAAAAAAAAAAGTGATCTTCCAAGAATTAAGAGAATTCTAGAACTAAGGTGAGTGTGAATATATTAGGTTATACATATGTATATGGATGATGTTGTGATTGCATGAGGAGGAATGGGCGGGGGGGTGGGGGGTGAGGTAGTATGTGTGAGCAAATTTTGACGCAGCCCGAAGGGATTTCTCCCCGTCCTCTCCTTATATGCAAGGGGGGACGGAGAGGGGGGGGTCGCCGATTAAATGAAGCGGCCTTGCTGTGGATGTGCTGTGTCTTGCGACACTGCTTCTGACCCAGGGCGGTGGGCAAGGTGCAGGGATGACCCGTCATCCAGGAGGTGCTCAGATGAGAGGGAGGGTGGGAGGGGTGTGGAGTGTATTTAGGGATGAAATGGGTGGGAGTGTTTTTATGCCTTTCCCTTTTTGGCTACCTCCCTTGAAAGGGGGAAAAAGCCTTGGTATATGTATGTATGTATGTATATGTATATATTGAAATATGCATTGAAATGCTACTGAATTTGACCTAAGTATATAGTTTCATTCAATATATCAGGTCAATATGTGGGGACTATCAATGGTGAAACTGTTGCTGTGTAAGTGGAAAAATCAAGAATGCATTGTTACATCAACAGCAACAAGATCAAGCTCTTCTCAATGGCAGAATCCACACAACATTCCCCACTTCTGCCTGGAGGTAAGGTTCTGATGATCCTGTACCTAGTCTCTAGAACACACCCAGAAACTCTCTATCACTCTTCCGCTTACTTCCCATCTATCTTCATGATTTTCCTTTTTTCATATGAAGAGGTCACCTGTCCTCCTACACTTTCTAATCAGCAACAATAAAATCAACCCAGGCTCATACACTTTCTCCAACATGCACAAAATCCATATATTACATGCATAATCCAATGCCACATTTGCAATTCCTGGGTCTATTTTGCATGCAACAAATAAACATTAACTGGCACAAAATGAAATGGACCTGCAACCAACAAACAATCATATGTATAACCAAAAACACTCCAAGATAAAAGTAATACACTTTAAAACATATCACAAATAAACATTAATATCATCACAAACAAATACACAGAGCTGCAAAAATTCCTATTCAGACATGTCATATCCACTGCATTTGTACAGAAAACTATTCCTATTCAGACATGTCATAACTAAGCTAACATTTAACACCACACAGTCCACATTCACTGACTATACCACAATCCAATCAATCAATATGTTGAGCCAGGTCTCTCTTCCCGGGGATCCATGACTCCTAAATAACTGGCAATAGCCACTAGACTGGCCAATAAATCACTCAAAGAAGAAATATTGTGTTGTTGTTTGGGTATGGATATGATGTGGCAGTGAAAGATGACATGTTTGGTGTTGTCTATGTAATGGTTGCATCTAGGGCAGTTTCTTCTTGTGGCCAAGCCTATTCTTTGTTTTATTATTGGATGGTGACCTGAACACAGTTAAACTAGTGTGGTTCCTGCATCTCTTGAGAGAGATTTTTCTGTGAAGCTAATGTCTGGAGAGGTTTGATGGAGTAGGGTGTTTCTTGGTCAGTTATGGAATGTGTTTCATGATCTGAGTGTATTAAACTAAGCGTATTTAGCTAACTGTAGCATATGGGAGAGAAGCCCCATCTCCTACTCCGAGGTGTAGGCTGTAGGTGTTTGAGTATTATGCCATTTTCCCCCCCATTCAGTTGGATGACCCTGTGTGATGTAATGAGATGGGTGAATATTATTAAGTTTAAGGTCTCTTTCATTGAACTGTGTACTTATCACTTTTAAATGATATTCTATGGAGAGGATTTTGATTTGTGTGTGAAGGTGTTCAATGTGGGTGTTTTTGGTGCCTCATGTAATCATTCTCTATGTTTTATTTTGTGCAATTTAGGTGTCTCTGTTTTCCTAATTGTTGATAATCATTCAAGTCAAGCAAGGGTCCTTGGCCTAGTGGCGAGTCGACTCTTGTGTTTCTCCTCCCGTCGGCAAAATTGGCACCGCATCAATTCTCACAGGGGACTCATGTGAGTGCCCCCGGGGGAGGGGGAGGGGTCTCGATCCTCGTGGAGGTCTGCCACAAAGCGGGTCATCTTAGGCTTAGGTTGCGGAAAGACAATGCGTCAATTTGCCTCTCTGAGGAAAGAGGGGCCACCCTTCCAGGACTGAATAGGGGACCAGAGAGGCATATTGCTGGTCCAAGGAGGACACCTCTGGGCAACCACAGCACTGCAACACCACTCAGCCTCCAAGATTCCCATCTCCAGGCCCTGGAGGGAGGTCACGTACAGCAAACATGTGGATTAGACCCATAATGGGGTTAGATGGCCATTGACTCAATGATTGCCCTTTTGATGCTTTTTTTTTTCTTCCCTCTGGGTTGGGCACCCAGAGGGTGGAAAAAAAAAAAAAAAATCAAAAGGGCACCCATTGAGTCAATGGCCATCTAACCCCATTATGGGTCACTAATCCATGTGATAAGAGGGAGTGAGGAGGGTGGAGGGGAGTGGAATATATAGGAAATGGAATGGGTGGAAGTTATTTCTATGCCTTTTTCTTTTTGGCTACCCCCTGTGTAGGGGGAAAAAGCCTTAGGTATATGTATGTATGTATGTCTGTGTGTCCAACACGCCCTCCTCACTAGCAGGTGATCAATGTGGGAGCCAGTTTAGTTGCCTAAAATCTGACAACAGAGCAAGTAGTACTGGGTTACATGGTACCAGTACAAGGACAGCTGCCTCACCTGACACGCAAATGAGCTTGGTACTGCTTATGAAGCCCTGAAGAAACTCAACTCCAAATTTGTGACCCACAGGAGCAAAGTCTGAACAGATAATGATGAGCTAATGTCAGATGTGAAGGAGTGTAGCCCCTTTGTTGAATACTTTGAGCAGTTGCTCAC
>NC_134801.1:21575842-21688342 GCF_046742065.1 Oratosquilla oratoria
CAAAGGACCCAAATTTCCTGAAATAAGTATTAACCAGAGATGAGTCATGGGTCTATGGCCATGACCCAGAAACAAAAGCTCAGTCAAGGCAATGGAAGTCACCTCCATCTCCACATCTGAAGAAGCCATGGCAAAGACAAAGCAATGTCAAGATCATGCTGATGGTGCTTTTTGATTATCAGGGTGTTGTTCATCACAAGTATGCTCCTCAAGGCCAAACAATAATGTTAAAGTTTTTTGCCATCTGAGGGATGCAATGACAAGAAAATGTCACTGCTGTGGGCTAGTGGAGACTGGATCCTTCATCATGATAATGCAGCTACCCATTTTTCACATGTCATACAGGAATTTTTGGCAAAACATTCCACCACCCCAGCTTACTCATTCCCCCTACAGCCTAGATCTAGCTCCCTGAGACTTCCAGATTTCCCAAAGCTAAAATTGCACTTAAAAGTGAGGAAATTTCAGTCCACAGCTGAGATTAAGAAGAATGCAATGAGCCAGCTGATGAAGATCCCAAAAGAGGACTTCGCAAAATGTTTTGAAACATGGAGGGGTCACTGGAAGTGTCTGAAGTCCAAAGGAGACTACTCTGATGGAGAGTAGGGAGTCACTGTCCTAGGTTAATAGCATTTCTTGAAATCGCAAATGGCTGGATACTTTCCAGACAACCCTCGTACATATATACATAAACACATTCATCCAAATACGTTGAATCTTTGTGTAATTATATTTGCACAATTTCTAAATAAAACATATACAAACAAGTATGTTTATACATATGAACTGCTAAGTATATATGGGGTGCAGTGCCAGTTTATAGGCACCAAAGCTCTGGAGGGCCTGACAAAATCCTGTCTTTCCTATCATGTTTCTATATATGGTGGGCCCACAGTATGTCATATGATGATTAAGTATTTCATGTTTCCATTCACTAATTAGCATAGAATAAATATGATTATCAAGCAAATGAAGAAAAAAAGAGCCACCCACTTGCAGAGATGCCGGAGCGGTGTTCCGCCGAGCTCCGGCAGCACTGCACCCCTGCATATAAAAACATATTAAAAAGAACCCTTTCCTCCTAGCAAGGTAAAGTCAAAGCCTACACCCAACTTGCACAAATCCAACGCCAATTGTTGTCCCTACTATGCAACCTACAGGAGTTACCAAGCTGAAATCAGGAAGGCCATCATCAGGGCTGTCAAGCAAGGATTGGCATTTTGGATCACAAAACACCTACTTCAGGCCCAACAACCAAACTACCTACTTCTTCAAACCCCTCCAGATATTAGCCCCAACGAAAAATCCCTCACAAATGAGGTGAGCAATGCAATAGCATGACTATATCAGGCAACTGGCAACAGCTCCCAGGTGGGACCAGAAGTCACTCAGGGAAGACATGTTGTACTGTTGTCTTGGAATAGTTGGTGTGGGGCATCACAGAATGAGGTGCTCTGTGTCTTCCACATGACAGCTGTATCCAGGGCAGCCTGAATCTGCAGACAGGCCCACTCTGTGTTGGCACGATTTCAATTTTGGATGGTGTCAGGCCACCATCCAATACTAAAACAAAACAGAGAATATGCCTGGCAACAGAAACAAACCTCCCCAGAAACAATCATCACACAAAAGACACAAAACACCTCATCTTACATTGCCCCACCCTGGCCTCAACCAGACAACAAAATATTTCTTCCTTAAGTGTGTCCTCCCTCTAAATTCACCTATTGGCCCATCTTTTACTCTAGCATTAAGATCACCACTACATTTACTTTCCTCTCAAAATTCTCTATATACTCATATCAATCCAAAATGTTTCCTTCTCCTCCTCACTTTTCTTACTACCAGGGCCATATACATTCACAAATGCAGACTTTTCCTAACCCAATCTCATCTTCACCTGCATTATACTCAATGACACTTCTGTCCACTATGCATTTACCTATGTCATCACTTAACAACAGTGCCGCTTCTCTCCCTTGCCTTCTCACCAATCCAGGCCCCCTCTAAATCACTACCGAGTTCAAATTCATCTTCCCCTTTCAATTTCATTACACATGCTAACACATCCATCTTCCTTAAACATACTACCAATCTCTTCTCTTTTGCTTTCATCTGTGCCACAACCACACACATTTAATGACCTAATTAGTTGAGTTCTGTTTGGAGTCCTCCAAGACCCCCTCATGCCTTGACTTTTTACATACATACATACATATACAAAAGGCTTTTTCCCCCTTAAATGGGGGTAGCCAAAAAGAAAAAGGCATAGGAAAATACAGAGTGAGGGTTCCCTTGTCACTTCAGTCTGTCCCATTTATTCACATTCTTAGACACACATACAGCTAGGTAAATACATGGAAACACAGTGGCAGTATTCTTCTCTCCCCAACCAGAAGGGGATAAGAGAAGAATGATATAGTTACAAAAATGGTAAAGAACAGCTTCAATGGGCCAGCACAAAGGAACAGCACTATGAATTTAAATTTACTTTCATATACACAAATTATGTGTAACTCTGGTCTGTGGGGACACCCCAAAAACAATCCCTAAAGTATTGACTGCATGTCATCATACAGTTTATAGCCCAATATGGAGTTAGCCTTTCAAGTAATGAGACAGGATGCAATAAGTCCTTGTTCCCTCTTATAACAATTATTAGGGTCCACATGCCTTGGCCAGTTGTTGAATCATCACAATCTAGCTCAAATTTGGTTGCTTGACTGCTCAGTCTCATACAGTGTATATTCTTATTGGGTATGCCAAGTACTAAGATGATGTATTTACCTAATTATATTATATGGGAAGGGAGCTATGCTCGTGGTGACCCGTCTTTGTATCTCTCAGCATCAAGTTTTTTCTTAAAATCTTGAATAGTGTTTGTACACACTGTTTCTTTATTTAATTTGTTTCAAGTATCTATCACTCTGTGTGGGAAGCTGTTTTTTTCAGATCTTTTCTGTAATTATCTTCCAGTACAGTAATCCCCCACAACTAGGTCTATGACTAGAGGAAATGTTACCAAAATATTTTAAGCACCTGATACACACAACTGCTTGAAATGTCAGAATTAGACATACCAACATCACTTCAGGCTTCCAATCCAATGGACTGTAATTCAAGTCTTTCAAAGCAAAATTCAAAATCTATACTCATCACTACTGTCAAACTACAAAAAAGCTCTGAAAACATAAATTCAAATGTCTTTCCTTATCATTTACAAATTTGATCTACGATATTTCATCTATAAGATAAAAAAAATATCCACAAAAGTTTTAATCATTATCATGTTTTTTATACATTTGCACTCATTCAAAAAGAAAATACTGCATGCACAAAAAATAAATAAATAAATAAATAAATAAAAATAAAGCAAAAATCTTTTGATGAATCATTGAAAAAATGGCGTAAAAAGGGACCTTATTTCTTATCTGAGAGACAGGAACTAAGAGTCACCTTTGGGGAAGCCTGAGCCCCTCTGATGAGAGAGTGAATATGTCTTGCCTTGCCAATGGGTTTGATTCCATTTCCTCCTGTGCCATTCACCTCCTGAAGGCGAGTACGTTCCCTACATTCCAAACAATTGCGGACGGCCACAGTGCATACCTGGAAAGTTCAGTTCCATCTTATCTAATTTCAAAAAAAAGAAAAAATGTAATACAAATGAAAAAAATTAATATGATGATTCTAGTGTGTGTGAACTTCTTTTATTTGTCCTTACACAATTCCTTGTGCTACAAAAAGAAATCAACACAGGCCCACACGCATGTCCTACATGCATAAAACCTATGAATTATTTACACACACCTATCAAGTATAACACATGGGTCAACCTCAAATGCACACCACTCGACAATACAATCCAGTACACAAAGGTTACAAGCTGCACCCTGCACATATCAACACTAACTCAAAAAATATTCCAGCACAAAAATACACTTTAAATATCCTACAAATAAACATCAATGATATTGTAAACAAGTACACAGAGCTGTTTCAATTCCTACACAAATACAACATACATGTAACATACCTCACATTAGCCCTTGACAAAACACAATCTTTCTTCCTTGAATGACCTATGGGGCTCTCTGGTGGTTGTTGCCAGTTAACTGAGAGCTCTGGGTCTCCTGCATAAGACACTTGGTCCAACAAGTTGATTGACTGATTAATTTACTGAATACACTACAGTTAAGGGAAGACAGTACACAACAAAGGACTTTTCACACTAATACACAACCACAACAGTAAAGCTTTCTCAAACAAAACAATCAATTAACTAGTCCATTGACCCAGGCCTCTTTTGAAGGAAATCCACAGCTCCCAGTGTACTGAACAGGAAACAAACTTTGTGTTGCTGTCTAGGAAATGTCTGTTAAACAGGGAAATGAGAAGCCAAGAGGTATACATAGCTGGAGAATGGTTACAAATGGATAAGTTGATGCAGTCCAAAGGGATTTATCCTTGTCTTCTTTAATTACTCATAAATGAAGGAGGGGGTTGTGGTGGTGTTAATATAACTCTGATTGATTTATGGAATTTTTTGCTTGGAGGCCAAGTGCCGGAGCTGGTAGGACATTCAGCGCTGTTGGGCTCTGCTGTGGAGTTGTTGTGCCATGCTGTATTCCTTTTGACCCAGAAAGGGGTCAATGGATGGCCCTTCATCCACACAGGTTATGATAATTGTTGTAGTTATTTTCTATTTATCTTGTTTGCTTTATAATTTACATCTCTTATTTTTAGTGGCCCTTAATCCACAAAGGTTATGATAATTGTTGTAGTTATTTTCTATTTATCTTGTTTGCTTTATAATTTACATCTTTTATTTTTAGTGGCCCTTCATCCACAAAGGTTATGATAATTGTTGTAGTTATTTTCTATTTATCTTGTTTTCTTTATAATTTACATATCTTTTTTTTTAGTGTGACTCACTCCGGTTGTATTTTCTTTCTATTATTATTATCATTTCTTTTCTTTTTTTCTTTTTCTTTTTTTCTTTTTTTTGTACCCTCTTTGCTTTTTGAATATTCACTGGGAATTGGTCAATTTTGAAGGTCTAGATTTTTCTCTACATCCTCTGTCTATTACTTTTTCAAGTTCATCCATGTTCTTTTGTACACCGGTTACATTCTATCCTTCTGGTTCTATGGTGACCTTCATTGGGAAGCAGTCTGAGGGAGGATGCATGTTTTTTATGGTTTCCTATGTTCATGTTTCTATGGAGAGTGTCAAGGGAACATTGTTGATTGACAAGATTGTCTAGTGGGGTGGTTGCTGGGGCTTAGTATGTTTAATTTAGGGCATTATTCTAGTATTTTGTGTCCTTTTTGGTCTACTATTTGTGTGTTAAGCCAAAATGGGTGATATGTATTTAGATCACCTACCACTAAGTACTTTGTGAGTTGAGTAGTTAGAGTTGAGGATGAATGGGGGGTGAAGCTGGAGCTAGGGATGAGGGGGGATGAAGGACAGTGTTATGTAAATATTTGTAATGTTGTAAGTAATTTTAGGGAGTTGCTAAATGTGAAGGAGGATAGGGAGGGAAAGGTAGTTGCAGTGAGAAGTGCTAAGAAAATGACCATGATGAGTGAGGAAAATGAAAGAGAAATAGGGAAAGATGAAGTGAAAGCAGCTGTCAAGACGATGAGAGCGGGTAAGGCACCTGGGTTGGATGGATGCCATGCAGAATGTCTGAAGAAAGGAGGTACAGTTGTGGTGGACTGACTGGTGAGGTTATTTAATGTTTGTTTAAGAGAGGGTAGAATGCCAAAGGACTGGAGGAGTGCCTGTATAGTTCCACTTTACAAGGGAAAGGGGGACAAGTGTGAGTGTAGTAGTTTCAGAGGGATCAGCTTGTTGAGAGTAGTTGGGAAGGCTTATGGGAGGGTCTTGATTGAGAGGATTAGGAGAAGAACAGAGGGAGTAATTGGTGAGGAACAGTGTGGTTTTAGGACAGGTAGGGGTTGTGTAGATCAGATTTTTGTGGTAAGACAGACATGTGAGAAAGTTATAGGAAAAGGTAAGGATGTATGTCTGTTAGGGTTTGCTTGGTTTCTTTTGTTTTGTTGGAAAGGGTATGCTGTGTTGTGTGTTGTCTTCCACTACTGTAGGACCAATAATGAATACCTGATTGTGGTAGTCTCACCTCCACTGGGCCTAAGATCTATATTTCTTACACCTTTTCCTATAAGGAGAGCTAAAAACCAACAACTTCTCTTCTGCCACTTTCAGTTAGTGACAGATATAGTTCCACACCAATACAACACAGAAAACAGTCCTAAGTTTCTTCCCACAGAGATCTGAAGTGGGAGACATGAAGACTACTTCCAGCCACTGTGTGGCTGCAGTTTTTGTACTTACTGAAACTTAAGGTAATGGTTATTTATCAATTCATTAAGTATTTACCTAGTTGTATTATACGGGAAGGGAAGCTATGGTCATGGTGACCCAATTTTGTAACTTGCAAGATCAAGTTGTTCTTAACCACTTCAATACGGGACTTAAATCTCGCGGGCAGCAGCCAATGCCAGCCGTACGACGTAACGAAATAATATTCGCATCATAAAATATAGTCGCCGCTTATATCGATCGTTCTCTCTTTCACCCGCGAATTTTGAAAACCACAGAGAATGGGATTAAGGGCGCATTTGGGAGAATGTAAAAACACAGGGGCGACTACAATAAATATAATCAAGACGCCGATATGGCAGCGTCGCGAATCCACTTGCTCCTCATGACGCCTACGTGTGCGGCACCGTATGGAAGGGGTTAAATTCTTGTATGGTTTTTGCACACATTATTCCTTCATCCAATTTGTTCCATACATCTATCACTCTATGTGGGAAGCTGTTCTTTTTTAGGTCTCTTCTGTAGTTATCCTTTTTGAGTTTCTTGTTTTTCCTCTGTCCCATTTTAATAAATCCTCTCTATCAAGGCATTCTTTTCCTTCCATAATTCTGTAGTTGGTTATTAGGTCCCCTTGTTCTCTTCTTTGTTCCAGGGTTGGTAATTCCAGTTCGGCCAGTCTTTGTTCGTATGTTAGGTTTGCAAATGTTGGGACCAACTTTGTCTTTGCAATCAGTAAATGTGGGAACTTCAAATATTTTGTTAGTTTTGTTTCTTGAAATAGAGCTATCTGTATGTAGTGTTTATGCAAGAACTGAAGCAACTCTTTGTATTTGCTTATGATTTTATTTATGTTCATTTGCAGTACATTTAGGGTACGTTTTTATGTTGGTGTGTTTTTGGGTATGTGTTATTGTGTGATAATTACAGCTCAATTCTTTGTGTTGGAATGTGTAATACATGTGAGGTTGAATCATGAATGGCATGTGTTGTATTTTATACATATGTAGAAAACTTGTTGGTTTAGTATATCATGGGCAAGACATTAGTATTCTGGTTTGGTTCCTATGTCTCTTAATATGGAAGGGCAGGCACCAAGGTACTAACCTCTTTAGGCAAAAAACAGTAATAAAGGCAGAGAAATTGTTGGAGAAATGTGGTACAATATTTACAATATATGATTTGATTATAATTGATGTACAATAATGATTTTAACAAGATTACAAATTTTATTTACAATTAAGCTATGTGCAATAAGGGGACACTACAGCAGTGGCGGCGTGTTGCAACAACAGATCGAGTTTCTGGGCCTGATCAGGAGACCAAGTACTGGGCCCTTGGGGCCACACCTCCTTGTGAAGGTGGGATTCTTTTATTACTTTGCAGCCAGGAGTCGTATGTGGTTTAACTGAAGGTCAGGGGTCTTCCGTGTTGTTTACTTACATTTACTTACCACACACACACATCCACTGTGATCCTATGAACCTGAGTCAATATATTCAATCTAGTACCTTATTTACACTGGGCTGTTATTTGATGAGCAGGACACAAGTGGGTTCTCACTAACTGGCTAGGACTTCACTCTTCCAGCGAAAGTACTCCTCTACCAGTTGCTTACCTATACTCAACAGTCATCATATGGACAATGTGCATGCACAATTTCTCAATGACATACTGTAACTAACAACCAAAAATGTGCAGTGTACTGTGTACTCCATTAATACTGTATTCATTATCATTATTAACATTTTTCTTTCTAAATGCAATATATTAGCCTCCACTCCATATCAATCCACACACGGTACATTCTGCATTTTGTTCCAGTAGTAACTGTTACATAATTACTAACACTAACATTCTGTCAAGGCTGTTGCCATTAACTTGAAGGCCACAGGCCTTTGGCAAGAGATCAATGAATCAATCCTTTGTCCCCTGGTCTCCCTTGCAGAAGACTTGAGGCCTTCAGGTCACCAACATTAGTCTTCTGGTGGGTCCAAAAGTCACTCAAGGAAACTATATTGTTTTGTCTAAGGATTGTTAGTGTGGGACATTGTATGAGGCGTTCTGTGTCAACAAAGGATTACAAAGGTGGAGCATGGCGACAGGAGACCTTTTGGTCAATATCTAGGTCAGATATGAAAAAAAAAAAAAAAATCCTAATAATGATAAACAAATAAATGAATAAATAAAAACTATAATAATGTTGTGGTTGCATGCATCAGGGTGAGTTTGAATCTGTGGACAGGCCTATTCTGTGTTGGTACTGTTTTCAAGCTGGATGGTGTCCAGAAAGCAAGCTAACCAGTGTGGTTCTTATCTGGAATGGGATTTTTTCACTAAGGGGTTTATGTCTGGTGGTTGTTGTTGGAGTATTGAGTTTGGTGGTCTGTTTTCAAGGGCTTGCTTAGTGACCCGAGTGTTTATATGTTTTTGAATGGATGTTTTGTATGGTAAAAGTAGATTGTTTTAAATGAGGTAGTATGGTAAGAGGCTGGTAGAAATAGGTAGACAAGTGGATAGAAAGAGGGTTAGAAGGTGAGGGTTACATTTTTATGGATAGAGTGTTTGTAAGCAGCACAGTTCGTAGGCAAAGGATTACACAAACTCACTCCACCTAATATTTATAAATGGTCGCTAGAGACCTGATTTCATTGCTGATGTATACAATATGTAAACTAAGTTATGCAGAAATTTGAGATTGCTTAAGTAAACAATATTGCAATATAAACTTGTAACAATGAATCTGATTGGAGAAAGGGTGGAGGAGGAAGAAATTCAATTGGTTCATGATTGTAAGATCACACCTTTTGGGGAGGATCTTAAATATAAAGATCATTGGACTAAAGAAATCATGACGTCACACCAGCACTTACCTAGGACCTAATATGCATGTTCTCATGGGATTCATAGAGTGTACTTCTGAGAAGCACGTCGTGTAACCAGTATTCAAGAAAGAAAAGAAAATCTCTAAAACATTTCATTCCCCCTCAACAGAAAATTTAATGAAGTGAGTAGAAGGTTGACAGTGCAAAATACCAATATTAAGTGAAACTAACAGTCTAGGACTTGAATAAATTGGATGATGGGAGGCATGGGGACTACTGACTAAAAGGGTGAAAGAAAAAGAAAATTTGTGAAAGTCAGTTGAGAAAGTAGAAAGTGATAGATGTCCGAAATGAGAAGGTCAGATAAGAAGTATGCTCCTGGTGTCATTTTTCTCCTTTTTACAAAGGATTATAAAGGCGGAGCATACCGACAGGAGACCTTTTGGTCTACATCTAGGTCGGATACGAAAAAAAAAAATCATAATAATAATAAATTAATAAAAAAACAACATAATAATGTAAATAACAAACAAAATACACTTTTAAATGCATAAATGTTGGTAGTGTTTGCATGATGTAGTGTGTGGTGTTTAGGCCTCTGGTACACAATTGTGTTCCCATCATTTTCATGTGGTGTTTTATTAGGAGGATTTTGGTTTCTGCATGCAGGTGTCAAACTGAGGTGTTTTTTGGTGCAGTTCTCTCGATACTTCACAAAAGAGTACTTGTTATTTACAGATAACACTGCACTTATGGTAGGGTCAGAAGAGGGTTAAAGGGAGTTAGTGATAGAGTTTGGGAAGGTCTGCAATAGGAAAAAGTTGAAGGCAAATGTCTTCTCCTTTTCTGCATGAGGAGATGGAGAGGGGGGGGTCACCAGTTTAATAAAGCAGCCTTGCTGTTGATGTGCTGTGTCTTGCAACACGGCTTCTGACCCAGGGCAGTGGGCGAGATGCATGGATGACCTGTCATCCAGGAGGTGCCAAGATAAGAGGGAGGGAAGAGGGTGGAGGGGAGTGGAGTATGTTAGGGATGGAATGGGTGGGAGTGGTTTTTATGCCTTTTTTTGGCTATCTCCCTTATAAGGGTAAAAAAAAGCCTTTGGTACCTGTATGTGTATCAGGTCCGTGCAGAGGGGGGGTGCTGGGGGTGCCCAAGCACCTGCCCCTTTGCCCTGTGCCCCAAAAGTGCCCTTCACAAAAATATATAAAAATGAATGAAAAATTATTTCTCACAGGCTTTTCCCATTTTCTTACCATTCAGAAATTATTATGTGGAAAATGGTGTTGCACCCTACCGGATAGTTGCCAAATACGAATAATACAAAAGAGTGAAGTGCCCAATTTCCTGCCCAAAGCACCTCCCCCTTGCAATGTCTGTACATGTTACTGATATGTATATATGTAGAACCTGGATGGTTTATTGTGCTAAGGAAATCCCTATCACAGTGAAAGGATTAGAGGTAAATTCTGCATGGGGTTAAAGCAGGCAAGATCTATTAATGATGTCTAAAATAATCATAGGAATAAAGGCCTTCAATGAAAAACAATTGACTTTATTAGCTCAGAGCATATTGCTACATTATTTTCATTTTCAACTCATAGTGTGTAATAATTATAGTCTAAATGCACAGCCAAATAATTTCCCAACATTACCTCTTACCTGAATCTCTGCAGAACCTTACAATTAAGACTTTAACAAATACTACTACATTCTATTTTCTTAAACAATAAATATCAACTTACAAGTCTTAGGCATTGTCTTAAAATTCCCCCACTTGACATATTCTTTTCTGCTTCCAGCTCAGAAAAATTGAGTGATGAAGCAAAAACCAGGACATCTGCCATGTTGACCAGACGGTGCAAGAAAGAAACTGCTACTTCCACTCCCATTCCTTGAGTTGGCTCAAGAACATCCAACTCATTCTGAAAATATTTTGGTGTCATCAGTCACATGTTAACACATCAAATCAAAATAGAAAATTAACTGGAGAAGATGAGTGAAGAAGGCAAGACTGGGTCCAAGTTTTATTCCTGACTAGTTTCATTCTATGGTTTCTTTACAGGTCTCATTTACAGAAGCATTAGTGCAAACTAGTCAGTACTACAACTGAGACCAATACTTACATCTTTAATTACCTTCCTTAAATTGTCATAAGGTCTCAAAAAATTATATACTGGCTTAAAAATGTCTCTTGTTACTACTGAATGGATGGATGTCAAGTGGAATGTTTGACAATGGGTGGAGCAGAACCAGTACACTGGCTTGCAGATTATTCAGTATGTGTCTAAAGGGAAGAAGTATTCCAGTGTATTGGTGAAGTGTATGTATAATTCTACTATACAAGGAAAAGGGAGACAAGTGATTAATAATTCAGAATTTTTTGAGGAAGCCTGTAGAGTGTATATGGTAAGGTTTATGGGCATGTATTAATTGAGGGGATTAGGAAGGGAACAGGGTGTGATTGGGGAAGATCAATCAATCAATCTGTTGCCCCTCATCTCTCTTCTAGAAGAATCGCAGCCTTAAGGAAACCAGAAACAGCCACCAGTAGGGAATAACAGTCACATAGAGAGATATTATGTTCTTGTCTGGTGGTTGTGTCTGGGGCAGTTTGAATCCATGGCCAGGCTTATTCTATGTTGGTACTGTCTTACTAAAGGATTGTGTCCTGGGCACAGGCATGTTAGTGTGATTCCTGTCTGGTGCAGTTTTTTTTTTTTTTTTTTTTTTTTCAATAGGACTTGTACCTGGAGGTTGTTGCTGAAATACTAAGTTTGATGGTCTTTCATGGAGATTGTTTAGTTATCTGGGCCTACATATGTTTCTGTGTATTTACCTAGTTGTATTTTACGGGACTAGAGCTGTGCTCATTTTGACCCGTTTTTGTATCTCTCCACATCCAGTTTGCTTTTGAATTCGTGTATAGTTCTGGCATTAACTGTTTCACTGTTCAATTTGTTCCAGATGTCACACAGAGTGATTGACATCTGGAACAAATTGAACAGTGAAACAGTTAACCCCTTTGATACGATGATGCCTACGTAGGCGTTATGAGAAGCAAGTGGGTACGCGAGGATGCCGATGTCAGCAAAGGGAGACAAGTGATTAATAATTCAGAATTTTTTGAGGAAGCCTGTAGAGTGTATATGGTAAGGTTTATGGGCATGTATTAATTGAGGGGATTAGGAAGGGAACAGGGTGTGATTGGGGAAGATCAATCAATCAATCTGTTGCCCCTCATCTCTCTTCTAGAAGAATCGCAGCCTTAAGGAAACCAGAAACAGCCACCAGTAGGGAATAACAGTCACATAGAGAGATATTATGTTCTTGTCTGGTGGTTGTGTCTGGGGCAGTTTGAATCCATGGCCAGGCTTATTCTATGTTGGTACTGTCTTACTAAAGGATTGTGTCCTGGGCACAGGCATGTTAGTGTGATTCCTGTCTGGTGCAGTTTTTTTTTTTTTTTTTTTTTTTTTCAACAGGACTTGTACCTGGAGGTTGTTGCTGAAATACTAAGTTTGATGGTCTTTCATGGAGATTGTTTAGTTATCTGGGCCTACATATGTTTCTGTGTATTTACCTAGTTGTATTTTACGGGACTAGAGCTGTGCTCATTTTGACCCGTTTTTGTATCTCTCCACATCCAGTTTGCTTTTGAATTCGTGTATAGTTCTGGCATTAACTGTTTCACTGTTCAATTTGTTCCAGATGTCACACAGAGTGATTGACATCTGGAACAAATTGAACAGTGAAACAGTTAACCCCTTTGATACGATGATGCCTACGTAGGCGTCATGAGGAGCAAGTGGGTACGCGAGGATGCCGATGTCAGCATCTTGATTATATTTATTGTAGTTGTACCTGCGTGACCCCCATACTCTGTAAACTGGCTTCATCATATTTTCTATGAGTATCAAAATTCACGGGTGAAAGAGAGAACGAGCAATACAGCGGTGACTTTATTTTTTATAATGTGAGTATTATGACGCAACATGGCACATCTGGCAGCTAATGCTGCCCACGAGATTTTGGCCCGGAGTGAAGGGGTTAATGCCAGAACTATACACGAATTCAAAAGCAAACTGGATGTTTTGTGTGGTCTCGATGGTAGGTTGTGGTAGATGCTTGAGTAGTATGCTGCTGGTGTTAGTTTTTTGTTGCATTCTGTTGGTGGTGCTCGTGAGATGTAGTGTGAAGTATGTGTGTTGTTTTAGGTTCTAGCATAGAATTGTGCTCCTGTCATTTTCATGTGATGTTCTATTGGAAAGATTTTGGTTTTTGAATGTAAGTGTCCTATAGGGATGGTTTCAGTTCAGTTTGTCATTACTCTATGTGCTCCATACTGCAGTGTTTTTAAATCATTTACATTCTATTAGCTGATTGTTGGGAACCATGTTGTGGAAGCATACGCTTGGGTGGTTCTTATAAACTGTTTATGGATGATTAGAGTTTATTTTTTGTTTCCTAAAATCTGTGTTAGAGATGGTTCTCAATGGGCTGGTTTTCTTGCTGATTTTTACTGTCAGGTCCTTGATATTTTAGCTGAATGTCATGTGGGTATCAAGTGTTAGAAATGATTGGGGAAGAATTCTGTGGGTTTAAAAGAGGCTACATTGATAGGTTTTGTGATAAATAGGTACATGTGAAAAATATGGCAATAGGTAAGGATGTTTTTCTGGGATTTTCATGGAATTGGAGTAGGTATATGACTGGGGTGATAAGGAAACTTTGTGAAGCATGTTACAAATATATGGAACAGTGTGACATGTGATTAATAATCTTAATAAAGTACAAGGACAAGTTTGAGTCAGGAATGGAAAGAATAAATGGTCTGAGGTGAACATGGGGTTATCAGGGTTGTTCAGCATGTAATTACCTAGTTGTATTTTACAGGATGGGAGCTATGCTCATTGTGACCCATTTTCGTATCTCTCCACATCCAGTTTATTCTTGAACTCGTGTACAGTTCTGGCATTCATTGTTTCACTGTTTAGTTTGTTCCAGACATTGATCACTCTGTCTGGAACAAACTAAACAGTGAAATGTATTTACCTAGTTGTATTTTACAGGACGGGAGCTATGCTCGTTGTGACCCGTTTTTGTATAGATAAGGTTGTAAAGAAAGTTCATGTAAGAGTTATCAGAGATTTGGAATTGGTGGATGACAATGAAAGGCATATGGAAGTGAAATAGTTCTTATTTGTAAATGACATTGCATTTGTGGTTGATTGTGAGGAGAGACTGAGGCAATTATTGAGAGTCTGGAAAGGTGTATGACAGAAAGCAGTTACAAGCAGTAGTGGGATTCAGCCAGTTCTTACCAGTTTGTATGAACCTGTTCTTGGAATTTCATGAGCACACAAACCTGTTATTAAAAATTGGCTTACAGAGTCTATAATATAGCCTATGTGATATCTGCATGTTACTGACACAGTGAGAGGAATTGTTAAAAAAATTTAATCCCACACTGTTTACAAGTAAATGTAAGCAAATGAACAGTGATGAGATACACAAGGAATGATGATGATGACAGGCTTACTTCCTAAATATTTCACTTCACTAATGAAAGACTAACTTGCATCAAATTCTTACATTGGGAGACGTGGCTGACGCAAGAAGAGGCAACAGTCCACCACATGCGATGATGAGGTTGTCTGCTAGTTGCGAGATGAGGTGCACAGTGTTGACAACAAATATGGCATTTTCACTATTGTTTACAAAGTCTAGTACACTTTTTGTAGAATGGCTGAAAATTAAGATTAATTTTCAAGTTAAATTAAATTAGAGAAGTATAATTACAAAAGGCATTTAGCCTCCTGATATTAAAGTTAATTCAACACCTTAATTGTGATATATTTCATTAACATCCTCATGAAATATACAATCAAAGCTATGTACTTCACAAAATATAAGGCTAGAAAGTATAAAACATACTTTAGTAAAAGTGTCACAAAATAATATTACCTTAAAACATACTTTAGTAAAAGTGTCACCAAAAAATATTACCTAACATACTTTAGTAAAAGTGTCACAAAAAATATTACCTTAAAACATACTTTAGTAAAAGTGTCACAAAAAATATTACCTTAAAACATACTTTAGTAAAAGTGTCACAAAAAAAATTACCTTAAAAAGTGTCACCAAAAAATATTACCTTAAAAAGTGTCACAAAAAATATTACCTTAAAACATACTTTAGTAAAAGTGTCACAAAAAATATTACCTTAAAACATACTTTAGTAAAAGTGTCACAAAAAATATTACCTTAAAACATACTTTAGTAAAAGTGTCACCAAAAAAATATTACCTTCGCCAAACTTGCATATCTGTTTCAAGGGAGAAGAGAACATCAGAAAGAAGTCGCTGATGGATGTAAGACCAACGAAACTCAGGTATTCTAAATGGAGGTCGTGTAGGACCGGAGTTGAAAATTTGTCGAGAATGTGACTGTGATGATCCTATAGATGAACTTCTAGATACTGACGCCGACTTTCTTTCAGAATCACCTAGAAATCACATAAAAATGATGAAATACCACATCTTCAACATGTAAAATATATTATGGCATTTGTAATTGAGACATTAATTCACATCTGAAGAAGACAGAGCTCGATTATCTATACATGAATCTATATATTCATATGGAAAAACTCACTATGTAGAGCTCGATTATCTATACATAACATGAATCTATATATTCATATAGAAAAACTCACTATGTCTGTCCTTCTCTGTCTCAGCACTTTTTGGTCGTGCCAACGATACACCACGCCTGTTAGGGCATATGTCCGTCTGATCCTCAATGTCTCTTTCTCTCAAGTCTTCTCCAATTTCTGTTTCCTCAACTATTGTCTGAGGAGCAGCCTTCTTAGTATCCTCAATCACACAAACAACATCACTCAGTCTCTCTGGCTCTTCTACTTTAACAATTTCATCTGGTTTCTCTAATATTAGAGTTTGGCTGCTTTTCTCATCAGGGATTTTGATTTCCTTTTCAGTGTTTTCTTCACTGATTCTACTACTTAAAGATTCTACCACCACTGTATCTACATTCTTTGTATCATCAGACTCTTCGACTGAAATATTGGAACTGGGGCACTCTTTGTTTTCAGGCTTAGAAGAGTCGTTTTGCTGGGAGTCTAACAATGGTAACGATGTCGCAACATCATTTTCTGGCTCCTCTTTCACATCATTTGCTACATTCACAGGAACCTCTTTGCAACTAATGTCCTCAACATTCTCCTCCATTTCACTACTACATTGAGCTTGATCCCCACTACAGTCGGGATCTGTTGCAGAGGGAATGCTTTCACTGATGCACTCCTCTTTTTGTACCTTGTCATGTACTTCTACAGGCTGAGGCTCTCCAGCACTCAAGTTAGGAGATGATGAATGGGCTTGTGAATGACTATTTTCCACATTCTGTACATAATTACTACAGCTACCCTTCTCGTCTGCTATAGACACTTCTTCCGAAACCAAACTTTCTTTCTCTTTTACTGCATCAGTAGTGTCCATCTTCCCTTCCTCCCCCTCCTCCTCTACCACCTCCTCTTCTTCCTCCTCCACTACCTCCTCTTCTTCCACCTCTGTATTCACCGGTTCATTTTTCTCCTCTCTTGCTTCCCTCTCCTTCTCGTCTAAAATCCCTGAGATGGTTGCAATAGCCTCCTGCTGTACCAGGGGTTTTACTTCCTCTATCAAACTGACACATTTATCAATTTCACTTTCCCCTTTCATCACCTCCTTCCCAACTTCTGCCTCAACCACTACTTCCTGCTCGCTTACTTCCTCCTCAACTTCCCTTTTACATTCATCAGGTTCAAATGTGTTTATGTTAATGGCACTAATAATGGCATTGGAATTTTCTTCAACAGGTTTGGAGATATCTGAGTTTTCTTTAACGTCCTCATCAGATGTCTCCGCTTTATCTTCATCTTTCTTTTCCTCTTCTTCATTTTCTTTCAATAAAGTTCCTTGTTTCACAGCTTCATCTTTGATTGCAGGTATCTTATTTTCCTCTTCCTTGGCTACATCTTCAATCTTTACACCTTCCTCTTTGATAATCTTTGCCTCTTTCTCACTCGTAACTGTAATTTCTTCTATAGTTTTGTTATCTATTTCCTTGTTATCTAAAATTTGTACTTCTATACTACTACACAGTTCACTCTCCCTTCCCTCATCCCTATATTCTGGAGACACATCTCCATTCTCAACACTAATGTCTGCTATTTTCACGTCTGGCTGCTCTAACCTACTCCCTATAACTTCACCTTCTATGTTTTTAGAATCCACCTCAACTGACGAGGCTAATTCTGGAGTTCTTTCAGATTCAAGTTCATCTGTTTTCACTTCCGCACATGATTTAGATTCTTCCACACACACCTTTGACTCTTCTATGCACATTTTAGACTCTTCCAAGGGGAATACATCACTTTTGTTTTCAAATCTCCCCTTATCTTCAGTTTTAGTTTCCTGAGTTTGGACACTACCCATTTGATCTTCCTCATTCTTTGATTCTTCCTTTGGTAACGGCAAGCTTTTAGTCACTGAATTTGAACACTTAGTGGAGGTTGGCAATCTTGCTAATTCTTTGTTAGTGTTGGTGATTGCATGAGCTGTTGATTCTTCTGGAAGACCCTCAATCTACACCAAGAAGGAAAAAATACATCCTGATGAGTACTATATCAATTGTGTAGTCATGAGTAACATTTATTACATATGAATAGTCTTATACAAAAAATACCTAGATGACAATTCAACACATCCTTTTGATACGAGTTCCCTCTGGTTCTAGGTAATGCAGTATCTGTCATCTTACTGAAAACTGTATAAAGTGTATATCAAAGAACTTTCATTTATGATATATGTCTTTTATCACATACTCACTTCATAAATGTTTCACATATAATATACACTTTTAAAGCTTTCTAAAAGATGCCAGTTGCTGCTGTGCACCTATGTGATCCTTACTGTACACCTGATATATCACTGCACAAAATATATCCTCTTGTACTCCCCTTCCAAGAGAAAAAAAAAAAAAAAAAAAAAAAATAGAGTATATGTCAAAAAGCTTTTGGAAAAGGTAAGGATGTTTTTTGGGCCTTTACAGATTTAGAAAAGGCTTATGACAGGAAAGACAGGAAGGCGCTGTGGGAGCAATTGCAAATATATGGGATAGGAGGAAAGCTGTTAAGAGCAGTCAAGAGTTTTTACAAGAGTAGTAGAGTCTGTGTTAGAATTAGAACTGGAAAGAGTGAGTGATTTGAGGTAAAGGTGGAACTTTGCCAGGGATGTGTCATGTTGCCATGGCTGTTCAATTTAGACATGGATGGAGTGGTGCAAGAGGTAAATGCAAAGGTAATGGACTGGGGACTGGAGATGGTTAAAGAAAATGGAGAAAAGTGGGAGATAAGCCAGTTGTTGTTTGCTGATGACACTGCACTTGGAGCAGGATCAGAGGAGGGATTAAGGAAGTTAGTGACAGAGTTTGGGAAGGTGTGCAAAAGAAGGAAGGCGAAGAAAATTGCAGACAAATGTAAGGTGATGAGATGTACAAGAGGAGAGGATGGCACCAATTTGGAAGTGAGTATTACTGGAGAGAGAATGGAGGAAGTGGATAACTTTAGATATTTGGGCACAAATGTGGCAGGAGAGGGAGGAGTGGAGGTGGAGGTAGACTGAGAGAAGCAAATAAATAACTTGGGGGATAAGAAAGTGTAATGAGAAATGGACATTTGGGAATGGATGCTAAGAGGAGATTGCATGAAGTGGTGATTATGCTGACAGCACTATATGGGGCAGAAACATGGAACATGAGAGGAAGAGAGGAAGAGTTTAAATGTGTTTGAGATGAAATGTCTGAGAAGTATGGTAGGGGTTACTAAGTTGGATAGACTGACAAACAAGGAAGTGAGGAGGAGAGCAGGGGTGGAAAAGGAGTTGGGAGATAGGGTTGATGAAAGAGTATTGGGATGGTTTGGACACATGGAAAGAATGAGTGAAGAAAGATTAGTAAAAGAGGTGTGGAAGGCAGAGGTGGAAGGAGTGAACATGAGGGGGCGACCAAGGATGAGATGAATGGATGGGGTAAAAGGGGTATTGGGAAAGAGGGGGATGTCTGTTGAGGAAGCCTGGGAGAAGACAGAAGATAGGGGTGAGTGGAGAATGGTTGTATATGGATGATGCTGTGATGTATGGAAGAGAGGGGGTGGGGGTGAGGGAGTATGTGTGAATGATATTTTGATGCAGCTTGAAGGGAATTCTCCCTGCGTTCTCTTTTTCTGCATCAGGGGATGGAAAGGGGGTGGAAGGGTCACCAATTAAATGAAGTGGCCTTGCTGAGGATGTGCTGTGTCTTGCTACATTGCTTCCAACCCAGGGCAGAGGGTGAGATGCAGGGATGACTTTTCATCCAGGAGAAGCCAAGAGGGAGGGAGGGAGGGGTGGTGAATGGGAGTGGAGTATGTGGGGATAAAATGGGTGAGAGTGGATTTATGCCTTTGACTTTGGCTACCTCCCTTGTAAGGGGAGAAAATGCCCTTGGTATGTATGTATAATACTATAATTTCATGTATAAGAAATATTGTTATAAATTTCACTGCTAGTATTTTTTAGACTATTGGTAGAACGGTGTTTGTGCTGTTTGCACGTGTCCTGAAACCCCTCAGCTTACTGAATGCTCTATAAGTAAGCATTCTAATGAGGCAGTGTCAACAGAACTGACCCTGGGATACGGATGAATGGGGTCATTCTTTAAAAATTCCGTTCATCGGCTGTCTGCTAAGTTTGCTATGCAGTTATTTCAGTATAATCTTACTATTTATTCAGTTTCCCAAACATACATGTATGTATCAGTAGAACATACCGAGTTGTTGAACCATTGGATCTATGTGAGTATTTTACTTTGTTCTTCATCAATATGTGACCAGTAGAAAATATCGAGTTGTAGAACTGTAGGATCTGTGCAAGTGCTTTATGCTATTCTCCATTGACATTGATACTATTCTAAACCACAAGATACTAAGGTTTGATTTATTAGTGTGTATAAAAAGAACCCTTGTTTTTTTTTTGTTTTTTTTTTTCAAGTTCAAATACTGTCCTATACCCCAACACAATACACTGTACATTTATACATATATATATAAACAAGTAAACCAAGGATTTTTCCACCTTACAAGGGAGGTAGCCAAGTCAAAAACCAAGTACCCACTCCCACCTATTTCACTCCTGTATACATTTTCCCTCCCTCCCATCTTACCTCCTCATGTATGACAGGTCATCCTTGTATCTCACCCACTCTCCTAGGTCAAAAGCAATTCAGCAAGATACAGCACATCAATGACCCCCCCTCTCCATCTCCTCTTGCAGAATAAAGAGAAGATGGGAAGAAAACCTTTGGGCAGCATCAAAATACAATTCATACATAACCATTCCCTAAACCCCAATTCCCCACCCCTTCCCTTCCTTGCATAACAGTATCATCTATACACAACCATTCTCTACTCACCCCTATCTCCTGCCCTTTCCCTTCCTTGCTGAACAGACATTTCCCTCTCTCTCACCATCCCTTTCACCATGTCTATCTCATTCTTGGTCATCCCCTCAAGTTCACTCCATCCATCTCTGCCTTCCACACTTCTTTTACTAATCTTTCTTAATTCTTTCCATATGTCCAAACCACCCTAATACTCTTTCATCAGCCCTATATGCCACCTCCTTTTCCACTCCAGCTCTCCTAATTACCTCTTTGTTTCTCACTCTATCCAACCCTACCATACTTCTCAGCCCTTTTGTCTCAAACACATTTAAAATTTTCCTCTCTGCATCTTTTAAAGCTATCCACTTCCTCCAGCCTCTCTCCTTTAAGAATTACTTCCAACTCACTGCCATCCTCTCCCCTTCTACATTTCATCCTGGTGCAGATACAAGTGTGTGTGTGTGGGGGGGGGGGTGTCCAGGGGGCCCGGGCCGCCCCCAATGCCACGAGTATGGTACACTCATCTCAAGTTTGATTTTCCTTGGATAAACACTTTTTAGTGCGAATTTATGATTTGAATTATATTTGTGAATTATATATGATTTTACATACAATTACGAGCAAAACAGACTTAGGTTTCTGGACCAATCTCCAAGCCAACAGCATTATTCTTGGGGTTAAAATATCGGCGTGTTTCAAGTATCAGTTATCACTTATCAGTTCGGGCCCCCCAAATAACATTCCTGGATCTGCGCCTGATTTCACCCCCTTGCTTTTACCTTCATTTACCTTAAACTTTCTCCTTTAGCATACCTTCCTAAACTGTCATTCCCTTAATCCCTCCTCTAACCCTGCCAAAAGCACAATATCATCAGCAAACAGCAACTAGCTCACCTCCCACTTTTCTTCATTTTCTTTAATCATCTTCAGTCCATGCCCCATCTCTCCATATGCACCTTTTACCTTTTCTTCTATATTTGATTCACCTATTCTTCCTCTCTTAATTTCCTTCCAAAGCATCCGTTTATTACTTCAAAAAAATTCTGTCATACTCTTACCCCATTTCACATCTGCTCTCCTCTTTGCCTCCTTTATATTATACTTTACTTCTCTTTTCTTTGTACTTCTCATGTGATTCTCTTGTCCTATTTTGTAACCAATTTGTGAATGCTCACTTCTCTTCTACAACCTTCTTTGCTTCATCATCCCACCACTCTATAATTCCTTCTATTTCCTCCTGTCCTGCTTGTTTCTACACCATCTTTGCACATCTTGTGACTCCCTCCTTGAAACATTCCCATTCCTCCTCTATTCCTTGTATCTACTCTATCCTTCTCTCCCTCCCACTCTTCTTATACTCCTCCTTTTCTTTCTCATTTAAGCAGTTTACTCTAAGCACCTGTCCTTTTCCTCTTTATCCATCTATCCTCCACTCTCAACTTATATTCCACAAAAAATTATCTGGTATTCCTCCACTCTCTCCCTTTAGAACATGTACATCCAAAACTCCTACTCTTCACCTGGTTACCACTATATAGTCCTTTAAAGCCCTATCTACCACCCTTCCATCCACCACCCTCTCCCATGTGTACTTACACTTGACTTTCTTCCTAAACACTGCATTTGCTATCATCAACTCTCTAGATACATCTCCACCATATCTCCACTATGATTTTTTCCTAGAACTCCACACTTCCTAACCACTCTATCTATTGGTTCATCTCCTACCCTAGCATTGAGATCTCCCAATACTACATTGACATTTCTCCCTAAAATCTCTATGCACTTATTTAAATCTATAAAAAAAAAAACTCCCTTTCCTCTACACTCTTCACACTACCAAATCCATATGCACTTACAAAAACCCACATCTCCCTTCCCAGTTTCATCTTTGTCCACACAAACCTTGAAGAAACCTCCATCCACTCTACCACACATTTACCTATCTACTCACTAATATAGCCACCCCTTCTCTCCCTTGTCCTCTCTTCACTCCTAACATTCTTCCAACCACACTCCCAAACTCAAACTTGGCCCTCCCTTTCAACTTAGTTTCACTTAATGCCAACACATCCATCTTTCTTCTTACAAACATACTGCTTACCTCTTCCCGTTTACTCTCATCTGTACCACATCCACACACATTAAAAGACCCAAACCTTAGGATTCTGGTTGGAAAACTCCCAGACCCTCTTATGCCTTTGCTTATTTTAGGAATGTCCCTTTTGGGGCTACGGAGAGTAGGATGCCTAGTCCTATCCCCACCCCTTTTTTTGTGACCTTTTATGACTCAAGTGGGAGGACTCAGTGGCAGTATTCTTTCTCCCCTACCACATATAGAGGTGATCACAGAACATTGGGATAGTTTGGGCATTTGGAAAGAGTGGAGAAAAAAAAAAAAAAAAAAAAAAAAAAGGAATGTGGAAGGAAGAGGTGGAAAACAGAGGTGGATGGAGTGAACTTGAGGGGGAAGACCAGGAATGGGGTGGACGGAGAAGGGGCCTTGGGGAATGTCTGTCAAATAAGGAAGGGAAAGGGAAGAGACAGTTATGAACAGAAGGTGGTTGTGAATGAATGAGAAACTGACAAAGCCCTAAGGGAGTTCTTGTCTGTTTTGTAATTTCTCAAGTGGATGAAAGGGGAGAGTTGCCAAGAAATGAAGTGGTGAGGGGAGACCAGTTTTGGCTGTCAGGTCTTTCTACAGAAATGACGTGTCTTGCTGCATTGCTTCTGACCTGAGGAGTTGGTGGGGGACAAGGATAGCCCTTCTTCCACAAGGAGCTAAGACAGGAGTGGCAACAAATGACTTTAGATGGGTGTGGGATGTGTAAAGGGTAGCTTATGCCTTGGCTCAGCCACCCCCCTTATAATGGGGGAAAGGCCTTTGATCTATGTATGTATGATTGTAAGCTCTTGGAAGTAAGTCATTAACTGAAACAAAAAGTATTTCTAAAACTTTCAGTGTAAGAATTATCCCTTGGTTAAAAACAATAAATACAATAATATGGTATTAGTTATAACAAAATTAGCAGGCCAACGAATTCAAGGGATTACCACTAAAAGTTAATAAAAACTTGATGAAAAACATGTGGGGTAGTCAAGTATGAAATCAAGTTACAGTTACCTCACAAACTGCTAAACTGATTATAACATGAAGTGTGAATTCTCTTTCCTATAGCAAAACAATACAAGAGTCAATTAGTATTAAATTCAACAATATACTAATCATTGAGGTTCAGTTAATTTTGTTATATATTAATATCAACATTCATAAGGTGTTGTTTGAGCACCTAATCCTGAAAGCTCATCACTCAGAATTCTTACAAAAGTTGAACATCTGTACAGAAACATTTCAAATAACAACAAAACAATAACTGTTGCCTTGAATTTCACTGACTAGAAACTTGCATCCTAACACATTTCAAATACAGACACATTTCAAATAACAACAAAACAATAACTGTTGCCTTCAATTTCACTAACTAGAAACTTGCATCCTAATGCTGACTGGCAATCTTCCCCAAGACCTTCCATAAATCTTTCTTGGAAGAAACACTGGACTGTTGTCTGTTGTATTAGTATGGGGTAATTTCTATGTCACAGGCTTACAGTAGTAAAGGGTGGGGAGCAACAACTAGTTGTCAGTTCTCTTTACAAGAAAAAGTGGGGGAAATAAAGTCATAGTTGAAAGAGAGAACTTGGGCCTGGTCCAGAGACCTAATGTCACCACTCACCTCCACCTGACTGGTAGAAAGATGAGAGTAGTGCTTAGAGAAAAATATTCAGATTGGAAAGAGGTGATCAGTGGAGTACCACAAGGATCTGTACTGGCACCAATTATGTTTGCTATCTATATGAATGACATTGACGAGGACGTGAACTATTACATGAGCTTCTTTGCAGACGATGCCAAACTGTTAAGGAAAGTAGACACTGATAAGGACTGTGAAGCACTGCAGGAAGACCTGAATAGGGTATGGAACTGGAGTCAGAAATGGAAAGTGGACTTTAATACTAAGAAGTGTAGCATAATGGAGTTTGGAAAAAGCAAAAACAGAATATCAGGAAAATATACAATTGGAACCAAGGAAGTAAAGAAAGTAGGATCCGAAAAAGATTTGGGAGTAATTATCACAAATGACTTGTCCTATGATCAACAGACTAACAAAATTGTCAGGGAGACTTACAACTTGCTAAGATCAATAAAAGTGGCATTTGCATACTTGGACAAAGACATGATAAAAAAATATTGGTTACATTGATAAGGCCTAGACTAGAGTATGCGGCGACATTGTGGTCCCCCAGTACCAAAAAGGATATAAAGAAAATAGAAAGAATCCAGAGAGCAGCTACAAAAATGGCACCTGCACTTGCAAACCTATCATACGAGGAGAGATTGGCTAAACTGGAGTTACCGACACTGAAGCAAAGAAGAGAGAGAGGTGACCTACTGACCATCTACAGAATCATGAAAGGCACAGAGATACTTGATAGAGAGGACTTACTTAACTGGGACAAGAGAAACACAAGAGGACATGGGAAGAAAATAAAAAAACATAGCTATAGAAAAGAACTGAAGAAAAACAGTTTTCCACATAGAGTTTTGGACACTTGGAACAAACTGGATAATGAAATAGTATGCGCAAAAACCATTCATGAGTTTAAAAGCAAACTAGACACTGCGAGATACAATGGCGGGACACTACGAGCATAGCTCCCCTTCCGGCAAAATACAACTAGGTAAATACAGGTGAAGAAGTTGATGGGTTCTGAAGATGGACAGCAGTGAGAGGATTTTCTCTAATGTTTGTCTAGAACACCACTTGCAGATACCTTGACCACATACACTTTCAAAAGAAAGAGAGAAAAGAGAGAAATGAGAGGAGAGAGCAGAGAGAGAGACAGAGAGAGAGTGAGAGTCAGACAAAGAGAGAGAGAGAGAGAGAGAGAGAGAGAGAGATATAGAGGGGTAGAGAGAGAGAGAGAGAGAGAGAGAGAGAGAGAGAGAGAGAGAGAGAGAGAGAGAGAGAGAGAGAGAGAGAGAGAGAGAGAGAGAGAGAGAGAGGGGGGAAGGAAAGAGATAGAGAGGGGGGGAGATAGAGACAGAGACAGATACAGACAGTGAAAATCTGGACACAAAACAGTAAAACAAAGGTAAAGGAAGAAACAAAGATGGAATTACAAAAAGTGTAAGGAGGTAGTGCAGAATGCTGAAGTGATGAAACTCTAAGAAATTAATCAAACAAGTTACTCGTATGGAAGTAATGGCAACACTGGTTGTACAGGAAAGAAGGTATGACCTAAGAGGGACAACTGACATAAAGGTGGAGAAGACAGTGAAATGCTTAAAAGCAAGAATAAAAACTGAACATAATTATTGGTTCCTCAAGTTTCATTTTACACTGCAGTTTGTGTTGTATCAATGTAGGTCTGTTTCTGTTACTGGCTAGCAGAATCAGGATATGGGGTAGCAGTAATTTGTTAGCTCAACTGAATGTAAAATACATACATACATACATATACCAAAGGCTTTTTCCCCCTACACTGGGGGTAGCCAAAAAGAAAAAGGCATAGAAACAACTCCCACCCATTCCATTTCCTATATATTCCAAATGTAAAATGTGAGGGGGAAAATAATGAAATGTTGACCTTGTGCCTAGTCTGGAGACTATGGGTTGTACTTTCAAAACTTTTCACCACCCCTGGCAAATGCTGCCTACCACTAGAAAGTAGTGTTTGATTTGGTTTTCTAGGTAACCTTAGGTGTCTTAATAGGTAATCTATAAAATCTAGTTTCTGTAAGTATAGATACTGAAGTTAGTTTCTAATAGACATTATTTCAAAATAGTAGAAAGCGTTTACCATGGCTGGCAAAAGGTTTTAAAAGTACAGTCCTAAATGTAAATTCTTGGAGCTACACCTTTAGTTAGAAGCAAGGGTGCACAGGGCAGCCTCACATGACCAACGTCAGATCAGACCATCTCTTGCTGCCTATTACGAAAACCAGCAACACCCTTCCCTTACTCTGGGATAGCATTTCTCAACCTTTTTACCCTTGCGTAACCTTTGAAAGAAATTGCATGTCTCAAGGAACCCCTGCACAAAGAAAACACATATACCATATCTTTCTCATTTTGTTTTCATTGTAATAATAGGTTAGATAGGATAATGTCCATATTACATTATTACAATAACCAAGAATATGCCATGCGTGTTTAATTATGTATATGAAATTAAATAAAAAATCAAGAGTGCATTAGCTTATCTCACTTGTTCTAGCAGAACCCTTAGGGAGCTTTTGCAGAACCTTAGGGTTCCGGGAACCCTAGTTGAGAAATGCTACTCTAAGAGATGCAGCCCCATAGAACAGGCATTATATCTCTGTATTGGGTCTTAGTTTTCTGTATAAACTTGCTCTAATCTTTCACCACTTTTATTTATGGAGAGCTAACAACTGGTAATTGCCAGACTTGTCCTAATGGCCAAAGACAAAGGAACACACTTGCATCTGCACAACAAAGACAAACATTACTTTCTAAAGACATTTATGGGAGAGTTCAAGGATCATTGCCAGCTGCTATGAGGCCATGGGTTTCAGGTCAGAGATGCCCAAGTCAATACCTGAACTTCTACCCTGTGAGGCTGAGTTCTGTGTATTTGGAGCAGCCTCCTTCCTCTCACATCCAAAATGCTGGAGTCAAGAAATCTATCTTTACAAAATGACAGACAACAGGGTAACAAATACACAGTAAATTTGGATGATTCTGCCCCACTGCCTGAACATGATCGATAGCATTTTACAATTACACAAATACAATCACAAATAATTTCAAATTTCTAAAAGTAAAAAATAAAATAAAATAAAATAAATATAAAAAACAATAGTGCAGTTCCATTTTACACATCTCTTGTTTTATAAGAATACACAAACTACATCTCACAGTGTCAGTTCAGAAAAATTATGTTGGATTACAATGATGACATAAAATAGCTTACAAACTAACTATATTTCATTCATTCAAGATTAACATTTGTTTTCCAATGCTGGGTGTATGTTGTTTCCAGGGTGGGTGTGTACCTTAAATGGGTCATCCCTCTTACAAAAGGGCCTTTTGGTGTATGTGTGTGTGTGTATATATATATATATATATATATATATATATATATATATATATATATATATATATACATATATATATATATATATATATACATATATATATATATATACATATATATATATACATATATATATATATACATATATATATATACATATACATATATACATATATACATATATACATATATATATACATATACATTATATATATATACATATATATATACATATATATATGTACATATATATATATATATATATATATATGCAGCATCTGTTTTGTAGTCTGCTTCATAAATGTAAAAATAACATGTAATAAACAATATTAGCTATGCAATGAAAAGTATATAATATATTCTAAATAAATCTTTACTGAGAGTTTATATCTTGATATTTGTTTTTAAATTGTTTCCTAATGGAAGAAATAAAGTTTTCAGTCACAAGCACGGAGTAAAATCTCTCTAACATCACTTCATAACAATACATTACATTTATGTTTTTTTCCCCATGGCCTACAGCATAGAATGGTACTTTATCTAGTATACCCTACCAAGGGACCAATATTCCTGGATTTGGTCAAGGAACCATGGTCCCTGCAAATGATGGTCCTCCATGACATATGTTGAAAGAATGCTCTCCTTGTTGCCTGTCTTCAAAACTCCTAAACAGCCTTACTTCCATTTCGAAGTGCAGCTATGAAGGTCTCATGCTCAATCTCCAGACCAGACCCAAGATCTCTCTTTGAATTCAGACTGTATTTCCTCCACCTTTTCATATAAGAAATTCCTCCACCCTTTCATATAGGAAAAGGTGCTTCCCTTTTCTTTCTACTATAAGTCAGTGACACAAAAATAAACATGAACTAATACAACAGTATATTTCTTGACAGAGATCTATGGGAGGGCCTGAACACCACTGCCAGCCATGTTGGTGAGCTTCCAGTTAGTGAAATTTGATGCAACAGTAATTATCTTTATATATTCATACTTCCATCTGATAACTTAATAATTTACAAAATACATAAAATACATAAAAAAAAAATAAAAAAAAAATCTATATTATGATTCATATCAAAGGAAATAATTTCTTTAGTATTTACCTCTGGAGCACCGGAACGATACATATCTGGACTGACGTAGTACTGCTTGTTGGTGGCTTGGTCCCATCCAGATATGGTTGAAATAGGTCGCATTTGCTTGATGGCAGGATCCGTGATGTTATCAACACGATGCCTCTCATATTGTTCATACATCTGAGCAAATTGTAGTTTGAACTCCTCATATGATACCTGATGAGAAAATACAACAAATTCATCAAAAAATAAAGTTGCATAACATATGAAGACTTGACAGTTTGTACTCTACTAAAGTCAGTTGGCGTTAAAATTTCTACATCCTACTATAGTAAGTCCTTGTTATACGGTACATATGCATTCCTGAAAACCTTGCCACAAATTGAAATTACCATATATCAAACGCAGGAAGAGACTGATTGTTGTGGTGGCCACACGGTGTGGTGGCACTATGGTACGGTATAAACAAAACACGAGCGGATACCATATCTGTGAATTTTTCTTACCGTAAATAGAATCGAGGGTAGTAATTACCAAATACCTTAACTGTGAATTTACCGGATAAAGAATTACCATATAAGGAGGACTCACTGTACTACTGACTCATACACTGGTAGTAGTTGAGACAAGTTTTTTCCCATCTTGTGGAAAGAGGCAAAAAGCAGTGCAACCATTCATACCTGAGGTACTGAGATGAAAGATGTGGTTAAATTTCATGTGGGTGTGTACTCTGTGTGGATGTGTGCTCCTTCCATATTGGGGTACTGAATGCATGTTATAAAGCAGATTGCATGGCAGTATCCAATCAATACTTTAGGGACTGTTTTGAGGTGCCCCTACTGGCTGGAGTCACACATCATTTGTCTGTGTTAGAGTAAAATCTCCATTCATTAAGGAATGATACTACTTTTGTATGACATCAGTAACCCTTTATGCTGCTCCCTTGAAACCGTCCTTTACCATTTCTATGCCTATATATTTTCATATCCCCTGTGGTACATACATACATACATACATTCATATACCAAGGGATTTCTCCCCCTAAGGTAGGTAGTCAAAGTCAATGGCATAAATCCACTCCCACCCATTTCATCCCCTCAAATTCTACTCCCATTCAACATCCCTCCCTCCCTCTTTTCTTGGCTCCTCCTGGATAATGGGTCATCCCTGCATCTCGCCCACTGCCCTGGGTCAGAAGCAATGAAGACACACCACATCCACAGCGAAGAGCTTCATTTAATAAGTGATCCCCCTCTCCATCCCCTCATGCAAAATATCATTCACACATAGTAACTCCCCCCTTCCCCATCCACACCTTTCCATGCATCACAGCATTATCCATATACAACCATTCTCCACTCACCCCCATATTCTGTCTTCTCCCTTCCTTCCTCAACAGACATTCCCCTCTTTCCCAATGTCCCTTTTATCCCATCCATCCATCTCATCCTTAGTCATTCACTCATGTTCACTCCTTCCACCTCTGTCTTCCACACCTCTTTTACCATTCTTTCTTCACTCATTCTTTTCATGTGTCCAAACCATCCCACTACTCTTTCATCCACCCTATCTCCCAACTCCCTTTCCATCCCCGTTCTCCTCACCTCATTGTTTCTCACTCTATCCAGCCTAATAATCCCTATCATACTTCTCAGGCATTTCATCTTAAACACATTTAAACTCTTCTTCTTTTATGTTCCACATTTCTGCCCAGTACAGTACTGTTGGACCAATCACCCATTCATATAATCTCTAAGCATCCATTCCCAAATGTCTATTTCTCATTACACTTTTTAATCCCCCAAGGCATTTACTTGCTTTTCTCAATCTACATTCTACCTCCACCTCCACTCCTCCCTTTCCTGCCACATTTACACCCAAGTATCTAAAGCTATCCACTTCCTCCAGTCTCTCTCCCTTAATACTCACTTCTAATTTGCTGCCATTGTCTCTCCTTCTACCTTACTTTTACCCACATTTATCTTCAACTTCCTTCTTTTGCGCATCTTCCTAAACTCTGTCACTAACTCCCTCAATCCTGTTACAAGCACAGTGTCATCAGAAGACAACAACTGGCTTATCCCATCTGGAGTACTGGCTGCATGTTGTGGGGTTAAAAGCTGTTCAGTAGCATACAGTGGGTACTTTAGGGTCTATATGGGGCCCCCTATGGACCAGACCCACACACTATTTTGTCTGTGATAAAGGAAATCTCTATCCATAGAGAAATTATGCTATTTGTTATACTGTGATTGTCCCTCTGTTATTCTGTCCCCCACTCTTATTACTGTCCTATACCACTTCTCTGAATATTTATTTTCTTATTTGCTGAACCCTGTTGTAGAGGAGAAAGAATACTGCTACTGAGTGTTCCTAATTGAGTTGTGACAATAACAGGATGGGGATAGGACAATATGTAGCACCAAGAAGAAGAAGCAAGAAGAAGCAAGAAGAAGCAAGAAGAAGCAAGAAGAAGCAAGAAGAAGAAGAAGAAGAAGAAGAAGAAGAAGAAGAAGAAAAAACATGATTTCCATGTAAAATAAGGCAACAAACTGGGACAGAGTGATGGTACTATGGATCCTATTCTTTGTATGTTCATCCCATGAGAAGTCAAGGTATAAGAGGGCCTATGAGAAGAACTCCAACCAGAACCCTAAAATATGGGTTGTTAAAAGGAAGAATGGAGAATGGTTGTATATGGATGATGATGTGATGCATGAGGTGGAATGCATGGGGGGATGGAGGGGTGAGGTATTATGTGAGAGAAAAATTTGATGCAGCCCAAAGGGATTTCTCCCCGTCTTCTTTTCTGCATGAGGGGACGGAGAGGGGAGGTCACCAATTTAATGAAGCAGCCTTGCTGTGGATGTGCTGCATCTTGCGACACTGCCTCTGACCCAGGGCTGTGGACAAGATGCAGGGATGACCCGTCATCCAGGAGGTGCCAAGGTAAGAGGGAGGGTAGAGGCTGGAGGGGAGTGGAGTGTATTAGGGATGGAATGGGTGGGAATGGTATTTATGCCTTTTTCTTTTTGGCTACCTCCCTTGTAAGGGGGAATAAGCCTTTGGTATATGTATGTAAATGTGCAGTTGTGATGAAAGTAAAAAGGAAAAGTTGGTATATTTGTGAGAAGGTAAATGGTTATGTTAGCATTCAGTGAAACCAAGTTGAAAGGGAGTGCTTATGGGTGTATACTTCATGTATGTCATCCATACACAACCATTTCCCATTCATACCTATCCCCTTCCTTCTCCCTTCCTTGCTGAACAGACATTCCCCTCTTCCTAACCCCTTTCACCACAAAGATGGTGCCTACACTGACAAACCTGACATACGAACAAAGTTTGGAAAAATTACATCTGTCATCACTGGAACAGAAAAGAGAAAGAGGCGATTTGTTGACCATTTTCAGAATTATGAAAGGGATGGAAATTCTCGACAGAGACATCTTATTAAAACGGGACAGAAGAGAAACAAGAGGACACAAAAAGAAACTAAAGAAAGACAGCTACAGAAGAGACCTGAAAAAGAATAGCTTCCCACATAGTGATTGATGTGTGGAACAAACTGAATGGAGAAACAGTGAAAGCCAAAACTATACATGATTTTAAGAATAAACTGGATGTGGAGAGATAAGAAGACGGGTCACTATGAGCATAGCTCTCATCCCGTAAAATACAAATAGGTAAATACAACTAGGTAAACTTATCCATCTCACTTTTGGTTGTCCTCTCAAGTTCACTCAATTTCCATCTACCTCTGCTTTCTACACTCTTTTTGCTAAGCTTTCTTCACTCATTCTTTCCATGTGCCCATGCTACCCCAATAATCTTTCATTAGCCCTATCTGCCAACTCCCTTTCTAACCCCACTCTCCTCCTCACCTCCTCATTTCTCATTCTATTCATTCTTGTAACACCCACTACTTCTCAAACACGTCACCTCAAATACGTTTAACTTCTTCAACACAATGATCCTTACATAGGCACCATGAGTGGGTATATGAGGATGCTGACATCAATGTCTTGACCATATTCATTTTGTAGTTGTAGCTGAGTGACCCCCGAATTCTGTGAACTGGTTTGATCACATTTTCTGTGTTTATTATTACTCAGTGTGAAGGAGAACAAGTAATACAGCAGTGACTTTATATCTTATAATGCAAGTAGTGTGATGCATTGTACATTAGGCATCCAATGCTGTGCACAAGAATTTGACTTGTACTAAAGATGTTAAATTTCTTTCTACTTCCCTTAAATTTCAAGTCCCCATCCCATACAGCATTGTAGGCACAATCATCCCTCCATATACTCTTCTATAGAGTATTGCAGGCACAATCACTTCTCCATATAATCTTCTCTTTGCATCCATTCCCAAATACCTTTTTCTCATGACACTTTTCAATCCTCCAAGATATTTACTTACTTCCCTCACGCTACAGCTTACCTCAACCCCAGCTCCTCCATTTCCTTCTACATATGACCCTAAATACTTAAAATTATTCACTTTCTCCAGTCTCTCTTCTCTAAGATTTACTTCCAACTTGTTGCCACTTTTTCCCCTAATACATCTCATCACTTTGTTTTTACACACAATTACTTTCAACTTCCTCCTACCACAGACCTTCCCAAACTCCATCACTTACTGCCTTTGACCCTCTGACTCTGCTACAAGCAGTGTCATCTGCAAACAACAACTGCCCCACCTCCCACTTCCCTCCATTATTTCTAACCATCTCCAATCTCTTGCCCATCACCCTCACATTCACCTTAGTCTCGACATAAGATGACTGTGCTATAATTTCATTAAAAGCCTTCTCTGGATTAAGTTACACATGTGTGTATGTTTATATGAAAAAAAGGGAGGGGGAACATAAGAATCTACCCCATCCCTCTAAATGAATGATCAATTAGCATTTCAACCAACTGATATACAAATGAATTACTTACCTTTGAATGCACAATAGCTAGTGTCCACCCACACTCCACCCACCATATTCATATTTGAATGCATGGTGCAACAGCATGCACAACAAGGAGGGGGGGGACATATGAACCTACCCCACCCCTCTGAATGAATGATCAATTAGCATTTGAACCAAATGATATACAGATAAATTACTTACCTTTGAATGCACAATAGCTAAAGTGTCCACCCACACTCTCCAGCCACCATATTCATATTTGATTGCATGATGCAAAAGCATGCGGAACAAGGAGTACACCATATCACTGATCTTCTGTTCTTCAGAGGTCCTAGGATGTATGTAAGCCAGAGCAATCAGCCATTCCTGCAAATCACCACCTTATTAGGAATTATCTGAAACACACTCTAATTCTGTTTCAGTAACAGTTACCTTCACTTTCCCTGCCTTCTTGACTTAGTCATACCTGCCAAACTGACATTTGCAATACTGTTCTTCTGTTGTCCCTATTGTTGTTACACAGAAGAGTCATGTCAGACAAAAACAACTTCTTGACTTCCATCAAATTTTCTGAGGGTTTGCTCTGTCTGATGAGCGTTGCACAGACCTTTAGAATCACTAAAAAAGAAGAAAAAATTGCAGTGATAAAAAAAAAATCATATCACTTGCACTGGAGGCTGCTTTTTTTCTAATCAATACGAATTCTATCTTATCTATAAAGTACCATGTATTCAGGCCAACTTACTTGGGTTTTCTAATCTGTAATGTGACTCAGGTTCTGGATGCTTGCAGTACATGACTTGCTGACTGATGTGCTCCGTCAGAATCTGATTTGTGTTAGATTTGAATCACTACAATTAGGAGAATTCACAAAAAAAAACTTCAAATCTATTCACATGGTACACCTTTGCAATTTTCTAACACAGGGATGACTCACCTCATAAAGGCAGTTGTAGGTTGGAAGGGTAAGTGTCTCTTCATGAATGAGGAGTCTCTCGGCGAGAAGCGTGTACAGGTTGTGTGGGTTCATCACATCATACTTGCGCCTAAAATGAGCCATCACGTCACCCTCACTATGCACCAACCACCACCTGGCAGCCAGCGGCCAGCCAGCAAACCAGCCAGGTGGCACATACAATATGCCAACCCAAACCACAATGGGTATGGGTAGTGGTGATGCAAATAGTGGTTGTGGAAGTGGTGGTTGTAGTGGTATTCATGGAAGAGGTTGTAATGATGGTGGTAGTGGTGGCAGTAAAGTGTTCAAGAGGTACCAGGGATGGCGGCACCCCATACCAAGAGGAGAGCCACACGGGAGGCAGGGCAGAGCCAGGAGGGCAGGGGGGCACAGGGGGGAGAGAGAGAGAGGAACACGCTCACAATAACCACACACGCACACACACTACACACACAAACTGGCAGGAAAACCCAAGACACACTAGATTTGTTCTTTTTTACTTTTACAGTTTCAGGATTCTAAGAATACAAAATGTGTCTTCTGGATCTCCAAAATTTCAAATACACCAGATGTGACATCCAATTCTAATTACCGGAATGTAAGAATGATATTACAATTTTACTAAAATGAGAAAAACACTACCATTATGAATACACACAGGCTGTGATTTTTTTTTTTTTTTAATCTTCAAGGACTACAGTGCACATAAAAGATGAAATCAGATGTTAAAAATATATACATTTTGTAAAAAAATTAGCGTACATGTATATAAATATATGCATACAAATGTACATACATAATATATATACATACATGCATATATACATGAACATATACACACATACATATATATATATATGCATAACTTATCATATACACATTTCATACATAAAAAAGCACCATGTGATTATTTAGTCTGGTGTACTGAAACCAAGTACTGCACTGCCCTACAGATAGAGAGTACAGTAATACCAAATGCATTCATGTAAATACAAGGGAACTTTACTACAGCACTATGTACTAAAAATTTATTTGATTTTTTCAAAAGGATGAAAAAATAAACAGGGACTAATGCAAAAAATATACAGTAAATGGACCATTTCCAAGCAAAAGTGCAGCTCAGTACAATCAGTCTTTCAGTAATACAATATAACAGCCATAAAAATTTCAAACCAAAGACCAATCTACTTACACGTACATAATCATGCACAACATTCACAAGCAAACCTTCTTTACACCTTACTAAGAACAAAGGGAATGACAGCAGTGAAAGTTATAGTATGTGGTAACAATTGTGTGTGAATGACAGAATTTAATGCGACATTTTCATCAACAACTAAGGAAAGGATGTGTACACACAAACAGACACACAAACACACACACACACCATAGTGCAAAGAAGCACCATAGTGCGAAACTAGTTAAAGAATAAACTCTCGTTCTATTTGTGTATTTTCCCCTCTGCCTCTCTCTCACACACAAAGTCTGCCAACTTTAAAAGGCTGAAGAGAAAGAGGTGATATCAATACAGTATTCAGGTCAGTAAAGAGAATAAATTACACTGACAGAAGAGATCTGATTAAAGATGGGAGGCCTTAAAAAGGTCATAGGAGTAAATAAAGGAAAAACACATGTCTAAAGGATATGAAGAAATACAGTTTTCCATACAGATGCATAAATATTTGGAATGGTATACATGGTGATATAAACTAAGCTCAAACAATGTACAAGTTCAAATCTAAATACGAAAATTGGAAATTATGGATATAGATTATGTTGGAAATGTACATGAATTTGAGGTTAGGTATGATAAAAAATTACAGAATAGGAAACTCGACCTAACGAGTGTTGTTCCTTTCCTGTAAACTACAATAAGGTAAATTATGGGTGATTTTAACCCTAACAAATGTGTTGGAAGGAGATGACAGTGAAGAGTGGAGAGGACATTTGGGGAAACATAATACTTGATATGACCATTGAATACACAATGACTCAATGGGTAAAAGTAAATACCAGAAATAGAAATAACCAAGAACAGTCAAGACTAGATTTAATATTTAAATCAAACACCTAAAATTGTGAATAAAATTGAATACAAGACACCAATTGGGAAGAGTGATCAAATACTACTTCAGCTCAAACTAAAAGAGGAAATATATATGGAGAGAAACGAGAAACACAGAAAAGGAAGACTGATGTATAACAAAACAGACTTTGGGAAACTTAGAAAGTTCTTTCAAAAAGCAAGTTGGGAAAAATTCTATAATGAAGAAGCACAAATAGAAGAGAAATGGACAATTTTGAAGGAAATATATAATGATGAAAAGCATAGAAGATATAGAAATGGCTGAAATTATGAACATTTCAAATTTGTGTTCACTAAAGAAAACATACACAATAGGCATTAAGTGGAGAAAGATCCCCCCAATGAGAGAAATAACTGTGACACAGAAAGAAAGGACCAAATAATGAACCAAATAACAGCCCAGACATAATTGCAAACTGGATACTAAAAGAATGTATAGATGAACTAAAAGACAAAATATATAGGATATTAGATTGCTCACTCAAAGAAGGAAAGGTACTGGAAGACTGGAAAAATGCCACTATTGTACCAATATATAAAGGGAGAAACAAGAAAGACCCAACAAACTATAGACTGGTCTCCCTATAGACTGGTCTCCCTTAAAATTTGTGAGAAAGTTATCAAAAATAGATAGACAAAACATCTGGAGGAGAACAATATACTAAATCCAAGAAAATTCAGATTTAGACAGGGAAGGTCATGTGCCACAAATTTGATCTGTTTCTATTCACAGTTAATAGGTATAATACAAGAAAGGGATGGATGGGCAGATTGTGCTTTCCTGGATCTACAAAAGACATTTGATAAAGTACCAGACAAAAAAGCAGATAAACAAAATAGTTGGAGAAACCTACAATTTACTAAGATCAATAAAGGTGGCTTTTAATTACTTGGATGAGGTTATGGAAAAAAAAAAAAAAAAAAAAATACTAGTCACACTCATAAGACCAAGATTGGAGTATGCTGTGACACTATGGACACCCAGTACAAAAAAGTATATAAGGAAACTAGAAAGAATCCAAAGAGCAGCAACAAAGATGGCACCAACACTTTCAAAATTGACATACAAGCAAAGATTGTCTAAACTGGAACAACCAACCCTGAAACAAAGAAGAAAAGGAGGCATTCTATTGGCCATTTACAGAATCATGAAAGGCATGGAAGTCCTTTACAGAGAAGACTTATTAAAGTGGGATAGAAGAAAAACAAGGGGACATGAAAAGAAACTCAAAAGGATAGTTATAGAAGAGATCTGGGAAAAAAAAAAACAGTTTTCCACAAAGAGTGGTGGATGTCTGGAACCAACTGAGTGAAACAATAGTGTGTGCAAACACCATAGAAGGATTTAAGAACAAACTAGATGTTGCTAGATACAAAGAAGGGTCACTACGAGCACAGCTCCCCTTCCCATATAATACAACTAAGTAAATACACACACACACACACACACACACACACCCATAGATTGGTCATATATGAACTCTGATTTTTCTTCTGGGAGGGAAATATTTTTTGATCACGATTTTAACACATGATCCAAGACCATGGTGAATCTCACACACACACACCCATGGAAAGAATAATGAGATAGCCTAAGTTGGAACCATACATTGATTTGAAGGTTGGTATGATAATAGAAGAGTACAAGACAGAAACCCAGGAGTGTTGCTCCTCTCTATACTGCTAAAGGTAAATACACATATGTACACAAATACATACACACGCACAAAAAAGAAACAAAAAGAGATTTATATAGAATGTTGGTTCAACAAAAGATGTAGTGAGGCTAAAGCCAGGAGAGACAAAGCCTGGAAAAAATGGAAAAAAGAAAGAAAAACATCTAAATGCCAAACATACACTAAACTTAGGAATGAATATGTAGATATACGCAGGAAAGAAAAAAGAGAATATGAAAGGGATATCATAGACAAATGTAAGGATCAACCAAAACTCTTTTACAGATATATAAATGACAAACTAAAGGATAAGCATGATATAGTAAAACTGCGTGAAGGAGATAAAGAATACATAGATGACACAGAGATGGCAGAAGTTATGATCAGACATTTCAGGTCTGTTTTTACAATTGAGAGCTCACAATCCTGGGAGGATGGACAACAAGAAAGATCACCCATGATGAAAGAAATAAAAATAACACAAAGGGAAATAAGAGACCAAATAAGAAGCCTAGATGTCAGAAAGTCGCACAGACCAGATGGAATTGCAAATTGGATATTAAAAGAGCACATAGATGAACTGACAGACAAACTATACAAGATAATGGACTTCTCACTCAAAGAGGGAAAGATACCGCAAGATTGGAAAGATGCAAACATAGTACCAATACAGAAAGCATTTGACAAAGTACCACATGAAAAATTAATATGTAAAATTAAAAAAATAGGAGGAATTCAAGGCAAACTGTTGGAATGGGTGAAAGATTTCTTAACTGGGAGAAAAATGAGAGTGGTGCTTAAAGACAAAAATTCGAAATGGGAAGATGTAAAAAGTGGTGTCCCCCAAGGCTCTGTTTTGGCTCCTTTAATGTTTGCCATATACATAAATGATATGGATGGAGTAAATTGTTACATGAACTTTTTTGCTGACGATGCCAAATTACTAAAGAGAGTGAAAACAGAAGAAGATTGTATATCGCTGCAAGATGACCTGGATAAAGTATGGGAATGGAGCCGGAAACACGAGATGAACTTCAACATTAAGAAATGTAGCAAAATGGAATTTGGAAGAGGTAAAAATAGAGTTTCAGGAAAATATACGATTGGAATCAATGAAGTCAAAAAAGTAAACTCAGAGAGGGACCTAGGAGTAATCATCTCTAGTGACTTGACACCTGACAAACATGTAAATAAATTATTTGGAGAGACTTTCAACTTATTAAGATCAATGAAAGTGGCCTTTGATTACATGGATGAGATGGTTAAGAAAATAATTGTTACACTGATAAGCCCAAAATTAAAATATGCTGTATCAATGTGGGAAGAAAAAAAAAAAAAAGTAGCAACAAAAATGGTACCCACACTATCAAATCTGACATATGAACAAAGATTGGAGAAATTACAGCTGTCAACACTAGAGCAGAGAAGGGAAAGAGGTGATTTGTTGACCATTTTCAGAATTATGAAAGGGATGGAAGTTCTCAATAGAGACGACATATTAAAATGGGACAAAAGAGAAATAAGAGGACATGAAAAGAAACTAAAGAAAGACAGCTACAGAAGAGACCTGAAAAAAATAGGTTCTACTTGAAAGTGATTGATGTGCTGCAAGACAGAGAGGGGTGGGTGGACTGCGTGTGCCTCAACCTTGAGGAGGCATTTGATAAAGTACCTCACAGTTGACTTATGTGGAAATTGGAGCATGTTGGAGGACTGAAGTGCAAACAACAAGTGGATTAACCCCTTCCATACGGTGCCGCACACGTAGGCGTCATGAGGAGCAAGTGGATTCGCGACGCTGCCATATCGGCGTCTTGATTATATTTATTGTAGTCGCCCCTGTGTTTTTACATTCTCCCAAATGCGACCTTAATCCCATTCTCTGTGGTTTTCAAAATTCGCGGGTGAAAGAGAGAACGATCGATATAAGCGGCGACTATATTTTATGATGCGAATATTATTTCGTTACGTCGTACGGCTGGCATTGGCTGCTGCCCGCGAGATTTAAGTCCCGTATTGAAGTGGTTAAAGACTTTTTGAAGGAAAGATACACGAGTACAGTAGTAAAGGACAAAATGTCAAGTTGGAGAGCAGTAATGAGTGGAGTTCCACAAGGTTCAATGTTTACACCAATATCTTTCTTGTCTATGTTAATGAAATGATGGAAGGAACAACAGACTGTGCCAACATGTATGCAGATGATGCAAAAATCACAAGAAGAGTGAAAAATGAGGACAATAGAATCCTGGAAAAATAACTAGATACTTTTTTTTGCATGGAACGAAGAATGGGAAATGAAGTTCAATACCAAACAAATAAAAGTACTAGAAATGGGCAACAGTGGTAAAAAACCATCCTTAAACTATTCCTTGGAAAGCGAACCCATTACAAAAGCAAAAGTAGAGAAACACTTGGGAGTGCTGACAAAAGACAACCTGTCACCTGGCAAAGATGGAATTCCATTATATGGATGAAGAGATGATGAAAAAACTCACCAAAACCCTGATATGTCCAAGACTGGAATATACATCATTAATATGGTCCCTACACAGAGTGAAGGATATAAGCAAGATTAAGAGAATACAAAGGGCAGCTACCAAACTGGTCCCCAGCCTGGCAGATAAACCATATGAGGAAAGACTAAAAGTACTGGGTCTACCTATTTTGAAAGACTGAAGAGAAAGAGGTGACATGATGACAGTGTTCAGGACACTAAAGGGGATAGATTGCAATGATAGAAGAGATCTAATTAAAGATGGAAGGGCTTTAAGATGCCATGGGAGTGAATTAAGAAAGACCACATGTTGAAAGGATGTGCAGAAATACAGTGGACAGGATGCAGAGATGACCCGTCATTCAGGAGGTGCTAAGATAGGAGGGAGGGAGGAGGGTGGAGGGGAGTGGAATATATGGGAAATGAAATGAAATGGGTGGGAGTGATTTCTATGCCTCTTTCTTTTTGGCTACCCCCCGTGTAAGGGGGGAAAAGCCTTTGGTATATATATGTATATAAATGTATATATATGTGGAATAACTTAGGTGATATAGCTCAAGCTCAAACAATACATGAGATCAAATCTACATACGATTATTGAAAATTAAAGATATAGATTAAGTTGGAATCATAGATGAATTCGAGTCTAGGTATGTTAGGAAATTAGAGAATAGGAGACACGACCATACAAGCATTGCTCCTTTCCTGTATACTACAATTAGGTAAATACACATACATACATACATATAACAAAGGCTTTTTCCCCCCTACAAAGGAGGTAGCCAAAAAAACAAAGGCATATAACCCACTCCCACCCATTCCATCCCCACACATTCCCCTCCTTCCCTCTTATCTTGGCTCCTCCTGGATGATGGGTTATCGCTGCATCTTGACCACTGCCCTTGCTCAGAAGCAGTGTTGCAAGACACAGCACATCCACAGCAAGGCTGCTTCATTTAATTGGTGACCCCCCTCTCTGTCCCCCCATGCAGAAAAAGAGAAGACAGAGAGAAATCACTTCTGGCTGCATCAAATTATTTTTTACACATACTCCATCACCCCTCATCCCCTACCCACTCCCTTTCATGCATCACATCATCATCCATATACAACCATTCTCCATTCACCACTATCTTCTGTCCTCTCCCATCCTTCCTCAACAGACATTCCCCTTTCCCAATGCCCGTTTTACCCCATCCATCCATCTCATCCTTGGGCACCCCCTCATGTTCACTCCTTCCACCTCTGCCTTCCACACCTCTTTTGCTATTCTTTCTTCACTCATTCTTTCCATGTGTCCAAACCATCCCAATACTCTCTCATCAACCCTATCTTCCAACTCCCTTTCCATCCCTGTTCTCCTCCTCACCTCTTTGTTTCTCACTCTATCCAGCCTAGTAATCCCTATCATACTTCTCAGGTACCTCATCTCAAACATAATCAAATTCCTCCTCTCTTATGTTCCATGTTTCTGCCCCATGCAGTGCTGTCATCACAAGTTTAGAAGATATAAATGTAGAAGTGAGGGAAGTGCTCAATTTTTCTGGATCATTGATGTGACAAAAGCTTCAGGACCTGACAGGATCTCAAATTGGATACTTAAAGAATGTAAAGGGCAACTGGTGGACAAGATGACAGTCTTATTATATGTTTGTTGAAAGAAGGCATTGTGCCATTTGATTGGAAAAGGGCAAATGTGAGACCAATTCACAATGGTGGAAGTATGGAGACACCACAAAATTACAGGCTGGTATCACTAACCAGCACAATTGTTAAACTGTGTGAAAGGATTGTGAAAGATTGATGGAACAAATATCTTAGAGATGAACAATCTGACAAACAGCCTGGCTTCAGATTTGGAAGGTAGTGTGTGTCAAACTTTTTAAGCTTTTAGTCGAGAGTGGTTGATGCACTGTAAAAGAGAGAAGGGTGGGTGGACTGTGTGTACCTGGACCTAGAAGTAGCTCATAGTTGACTTATGCAAAAGTGGAGCATGTTGGAGGACTGAGAGGCAAACTACTAGAATTGATGAAAAAAAAATTAAGGAGAGATTCATGAGGACAGTAGTAAACGATAAGATGTTAAGATGGAGAGCAGTATTGAGCCAAGTTCCACAAAGATCTGCACTTGCACCAATAATGTTTAAGTCAATGACATGATAAAAGGTACAACAAGCTATGCCAACATGTTTGCAGATGATGCAAAAATCATGAGAGGAGTGAAAAATAAGGACTGTAAACTATTGCTAAAAGATCTAGACACTATTTTTGCATGGAGCCAAGAATGGGAACTGAAGTTCAATACCAAAAAATGCAAAGTACTGGAAATGGCCAATAGCTGCAAAAGATCATCCTTGATTATATTTATTTTGTAGTTATAGGTGAGTGACCCCCATATTCTGTGATCTGGTCTGATCATATTTTCTGTGGTTATTAATATTCAGTGTGAAAGAGAACAAGTAATACAGCTTTAACTTTATATTTTATAATGTGAGTATTGTGATGCATCATTGTATGTCAGGCAGTTGATACTGCCCACAAGAATTTGACTCATATTGAACAGGTTACATTATTCCTTGTGTAGAGAATCTATTACAAAGGCAAGAGGAGAAAGATTTGAGAATGGTGATAAAAGACAACCTGTCATCTGACAGAAATATCGGCAGCATTGTGGGAGATGTACAGACTACTACACAAGACCATTGTGGCTTTTCACTATATGGATGAAGAGATGATGAAACTCATTGAAACCATGATCCATGCAAAACAAATATGTGTCAGTAGTATGGTCCCTACAAAGTGAATGACATAAGCAACATCAAGACAATACAAAGGACAGCAATCAAACTGGTTCCCAGCCTGGCAGATAAATAAAATGTGGAAAGACTAAAAGCAATGGGTCTACCAACTTTGAAAGATTGAAGAGAAAAAGGAGATACGATTACAGTACCCTGGTCACTAAAGGGGATAGACTGAATTGACAGAGGAGATCTCTTGATTAAGGATGGGAGGCCTGAGGTCATGGGAACAAATTAAGAAGACCACATGTCTAAAGGATGTAAAGAAATACAGTTTTCCTTATGGATGCATAAGTACTTGGAACAGCTTAGAAGGTGATACAGTCCAAGCTTGAACAATATATGAATTCAAATTTAAATATAGGATTTAGATTAAGTTGGAACTGTACATGAATCTGGGGCTAGGTATGACAAAACTGGAGAGTAGGAGACAGGACCCAATAGGCACTGCACCTTTCCTGTGTACAGTACTACCTCTCATTAATGGATATTAATTAGCTGTGTTTGCGGTGTTTTCGCTGTGTTTTCGGTGTTTTTAGTGCTGTTGTTTAGTGCTGTGCAATCACTATGCCACCCAAAAACCACTCCAAATCAACGGATTATTTACATCAACGGACACCATTACCCCCCTTTTAGTCCGTTAATGAGAGGTAGTACTGTAGGTAAATACAATGGGCTGAGAATTTCAGCATCACTGCACTGTGAGCTGGCACTCTAATTCTAGTGGGCAAGGAGATGGATGTATGTGTGTGTATATAAGGTCACAGCATTATCCATAGACTTGACGATATGTGAACTCCAAGCTCTCATCCAAAGGGTACCAGGGTAAAACTATTCAATTGATGGATGTACAAGATCAGTTATGAGAGATGAAAAGTCTGACTGAAGAGGAGTGACTGGTGGATTACCACAAGAATCAGTGCTAGTGCGTGAAATGTTCCTATTGTATATTGATGGTATGATGAAAAGAATAAATCAATCAGTTGCCCCTAGTCTCTCCTGAAGAAGACCTACACCCATCAGGAAACTGGCAACAACCTCCATTGTGAGGGAAAAAAAGGCTGTTGGGATTTGTGTAATATATATATATATATATATATATATATATATATATATATATATATATATATATATATATATATATATATATATATATATTGGAAGAGTAAACACTTGATTCAATTAGAGGAGTTTATTGTGCCCATCATTTCAATTCCTTTTTAGGAATAGTTTTCAGGGGCGTGATGGATACATGCAATGAACTTGTTTTTATGTGGTCTGGGACGTAACTGGGAGAGGACCTTGGAGTTAATCATGCTCCATTAATCATGACAAATGTGTACAATATAATAAGGAGAAACACAAACACAATAAAAGTGGAACAAAAATGATAACATACAATAAAAGTGAAACAAAAATATAAGAAACAAAAGTCTTAAACAGAGAAATAACTGAGCAACCACGCCAAGGTGGCAGAGCATGTGTACCATACAAAGGGATAAAATGGGCACATGTACAAATAAGTATCTACCTTGTGAACATATAAAGAGTAAATCTACATAAAAGAGCTACGTTAACTGGGCAAACATCGGTATTACATATTTTCTCTTTATATTTGTGTTTTTGATTATCAAATTGTACACATTTGTCATGATTAATGGAGTGTGATCATCTCCAAGGTACTCTCGCAGTTACATCCTGGACCACATAAAAATGAGTTCACTGTTACCATCCCACCCCTGAAGACATTTCCTGGACAGGAATCGAAACTTCACTTATATGGTGATCCCCCTCCTCATCCATTCATATAGAAAATAATAACAGGGAGAAATCCCTTTGGGTTGTGTCAAAACATCACTCGTATACAACTATCATCCACTCATGCATATTTTATGCCTGCTGTGGTAAATTGAGATATATTGTATTATTGCTTTATTCTTATTTTACAATAGACTTTGTGTTGTTGTATAAGAATTGTATACTTGTGCTGTAGGTTCCTTACATACCATGCGATTCTCATATGTTTAATACTCTGTAATATGTTTTGATGCTCTATAGCATCTGTTGGTATTGTTTATATGTTTGGATCCTATGTAGACATCTTTTGTTTTTCTTCAAGTACTCATACTATGACATCAATCTTGGCTTGTTTACATTTGTCTGCTGAGCTCTAAATAAAGAGCAAACTTGGTTCCTGTTTTTCACTCAGCTACCTCAGCCATGTTGCAACATCTGCTCCCTTCCTTGAACAACAGACACTACCCTCTTGCTCAGAGCCCCTTATAACCCATTCATCCATCGCATCCTTGGTTGTCCTCTCAAGTTCACTTCATCCACCTCTGTTTTCCACATTTTTTTTTTTCTTTTTGCTAACTTTTCTTCACTCATTCTTTTCATGTTTCCAAACCATCTTAATAATCTTTCATCAGACCTATCTGCCAGCTCCCTTTTCACCACCACTCTCCTCCTCATCTCCTTATTTCTCACTATCCAACCATGTAACTTCTACCATACTTCTCAGACACTTTATTTCGAAAACATTCAACCTCCTCTTTTCTACCTCTCTTAAATTTCAAGTCTCCACCCTTATAGTGTTACAGGCACAACCACCCATTCAACAACAAAACTGGCACCAACTCATTCCAAAATGATATATGAACAACCATGAAACTAGATTTAATATTTACAACAGAACCTGAAATTGTGGATAAAATTCAATACAAGACACCAATTGGAAAGAGAGACCATATACTCATCAAGACTGAACTAAAGGAAGAAATATACATGGAGAGAAATGAAAAGCATAGGAAAGGAAGATTGATGTATAACAAAACAGACTTTGGAAAACTAAAGAAATTCTTCCAGAATGCAAACTGGGAAAATTTTTACATGGAAGAGACAAAAGTGGAAGAGAAATGGGATATCTTGATGGATAATTACAATGAAGGGGTGAATAGGCACGTACCAAGACAGAAGCTAGAGTGTACATTAAATGCTGGTTCAACAAAAGATGCAGTGGGGCAAATGATAGAAGGGACAAAGCTTGGAAATGATGGAGAAAAGATTAAAAACCTGGAAAATGGCAAGTATATAAACTATAGAAATGAGTATGTTAAAGTGAGAAGAGAGGAAAAAAGGAACCATGAAAAGGATATTATAGATAAATGCAAAGAGCAACCCAAGCTATTCTATTGATACGTGAATGGTAAACTTAAAAACAAACAGAAAATGGTGAAACTATGCTAAGGGAATATTGAATACACAGAAAATTAGATATGACTGAAGTCATGAATAATCACTTCAAATCTGTTTTCACAAGAAAGCAGAGTATTGGGATGAAGGAAATGAAAGGTGATCTCCCCTCATGAGCAAGATAATATTAACACAAAAAGAAATAATGGAACATCTATCAAACCTTGATGTCAGGAAATCACATGGCCCGGATGGAATTGCAAATTGGATTCTAAAAGAATGCAAAGAACTAACAGACAAAATACATAACATAATAAGTTGCTCACTTAAAGAAGGAAAAATACCAAAGGACTGGAAAAATGCTAACATTGTACCAATATATAAAGGAGGAAACAAGGAAGAACCAACTAACTACAGGCCAGACAAAACCGGCAACCCTGGCAGCAATTTTTCGGGGGTAACTTGAGATATAAAATCAGCCTTTAGGATGTAAATTTGGAGATTCTGGTGTATGAAACCAAGTATGAGGAGGTGAAGTTGTACTTCATTAGTTAGCCAGGTGCTATTTAGCACGTATTCAGACGTATAAAACTGGCAATTTCGCACTGCCAATTTTCGTAATAAATGCGTAATACATAATGTGGCTGGGCAATAATTGTGTGATGGATGGTTACTAAAAAATTGACCAAAACAATAAGAAACACCACAATCACCTATCCTCCATGAAATTATATATATATATATATATATATATATATATATATATATATATATATAAAATGCCAAAGAATCAATTAACCACATAACAAAGTGATAAATATCTGCCAAAAAAAATCCACAAAAACTATTTATAAACACGTTTTCCATAAGTGTCAGACTATTATGAACGATTGTACATTGACTTGAAACATCATAAATGTTAAACTCCTTTACTCTCTGAAATTCTAACGAAGCTTCCCTAAAAAAATACGACCTTGTCTAACCTGCATGAGGAGCGAAAGAAAGTCTATGGATGTTCTACCAAACTTTCACACCTACCACTACTTCAATCAATCCCTTCCTAACTTCTTCCTCATTCAACAACTCTCTAAAATACTCTAACCATCTTCCCCTTACTGCCTTCACTTCCATTAACATTCTTTACAAAACATCTTTTTATTTTAAAAAATTTGTCATACTCCTACCACATTTGATATCTGCTCTCCTCTTTGCTTCCTTTATCTTATATTCTCCTCTCTTTTTCTTGTATCCCTCATATGCTTCCCAAGTCCTACTTTACAACCAATCCTTCTCTAATACTACCATCTTCACCTCATCATTCTACCACTCACAATCCTTCCTTATATTCCCTCCCATCCTCTTCATTCCAAATACCATTTTTGCACACTTTGTCACTTCCTCCTTAAAACATACCCATTCTTCTTCTATTACTACCTTTACCCTATTCTATCTCTTACAACCTTCCACAATTCTCTCAGTTTCTCCTGATACTCTTCCTTCTCCTTCTCATTCAAATTATTTACTCTAAGCACCTTTCTACCTTCTGACCTTTTCCTTTTGTTTTTCCAATTATCCACTCTCAATTTCCCTTTAACTAAAAAATTATCTGACACTCTCCAACTCTCTCCCTTAAGAACATGGACATCCAGAACTCTTCCATTCCTTTCTTTGGATAATACTACATAATCCATTAATGACTTATTATCCAACTTTCCATCCACCACCCTTACCCATGTATGCTTATGCTCAACTTTCTTCTACACTGCTATTATCAACTCCCTTTTTACACATATCTCCATCAACTCTCCACTCCACCTGGTACTCCAAAATACCCTACTATTCCATCTATTGGTTAATTCCCTACACCATTAAGACCTCAACTATATGACCGAGTTGTGTTCCCAGCTGACTGGTCGCAATGCGAAAAATTGTATATCAAGGTGGGTTTTACATGTAAATAGGGGGGTTGTGTTCATGGACCCTGTCAACCCCCCCTAAATTTTTGTCTCCTGGGGCTTTCACATACACCCAACATTTGTTTTACCTACTTTATAGCACTCAGTCATATAGTGAGGTATTCCTGTATGTATATATGTGTATTTACCTAGTTGTATTTACCTAGTTGTATTTTGCGGGAAGGGGAGCTATGCTCGTGTTGTCCCGCCTTTGTATCTTGCAGTGTCTAGTTTGTTTTTAAACTCATGAATGGTTTTTGCGCATACTATTTCATTGTCCAGTTTGTTCCAAGTGTCCAAAACTCTATGAGGAAAACTGTTTTTCTTCAGTGTGTATGTGTGTATATGTATGTATATATATATATATATATATATATATATATATATATATATATATATATATATATATATATATATGTATATCTATTTCTAGGGCACAGGTTCTCACGGAGACAATTTTGGTTAAAATCAACAGTGCTAATAGATTTAACTATTTTAAGTTGTATTTTCTTGAGGTTAAAGAAGGACTTCCTATCAACTTCATTTGACTTATGGACAAAATCATCCATGAACAGAAAAGGAAAAGTGCTGGAGAATTCCGATAAATACTATTAAAAGTGTAACAGCATGTAAAAAACTGTTGACAACACCAAAAACTCGGAGTTTTTTCCCCTCACTAAGAGGCTTCTTCAGGGTGAGAGGACTTCATTAGCTGTAGAGGCAATGTACTATTCTTGAAGGACTAGTGTTAAGTAGAAAAGATGGCTAGGCAGAGGCCTAATATACGGAGCTTATGGCTCAGCCGACTCGGTCCGGGTGGAATGCTGGGCATTCCACTCAGACCGAAGTGAAAGATACGGATCCCTATGGCATATCTCTTATCCATGTACTAAACTAGCCAAATATATATCAATCAAGTACAATACATGCCATACATGGGTCACCTCACATGCACTACACTCATAAAAACTCTCCAGCACAAAACAAACCCAAACCAAACTACAAATAAACATCAATATTATTTCAACAAAATACACACACAGCTGCTTTAACTCATACATAAAACAACATAAACATAGCACTAATACAGGAAACTAACACCAGAATCCGCAACCCACATTCACTGAATTTACAACAGAAGAGACAATACCTCAACACAAAAAAGAATTTATAACTCTAATACACAGCAAAATAACCCTTAAAAATCACTAAGACACTATAACTAAAATAAACTTAATGCAATGATAATTAATCCATTTACATCACAAATACCTACACACCACCCACTGCATCAGTCTCCTTCCCCCCAGTTACAACCCACAGCTCCAACCTCTCTCCTCATTAACTAATCATATACTAACAGATGACATGAAGCCACAGCACCCAATCTGGCTAATCACACAAAGAGCTGACCTAAGAGGGAACAAAATAGTAGAGAAACTCCCCAACCTAAACATATCAAATTCCATTAGCCTCCCCACCAGATACTCCACTCAACATAACCAACATGCAACTTCTCATGACAACATGGTCACCATCCCTCTAAACATAAAACAACATATGCAGCTTCCCTTCAGACCACTTTTCAATATAGATAATAATGGTATGAGGAAAAAATACAAAGGAAACAGAGAAGAACTCTGATAACTTTGCCACATACCTGCTCCCCAGAGCCAAAGAGACACCAGTGACCTTTCAGATGGCCAACAAGGAACATATTCAAAAACTGTACATGGTAAAATAGAATCCAAACTAAAAACCAGAAGTAGATCCCCATCATGGAAGATATATATATATATATATATATATGTATATGTATATACATATATATATATATATATATATATACATATATATATATATATATACATATATATATATATATATATACACATATATGTATAAATACATATATATATATATATATATATACACACACACACACAAACACAAAGAGCAACAACAAAGATGGCCCCAACACTTTCAAAATTGACATAGGAACAAAGATTGTCTAAACTGGAACTACCAACCCTGGAACAAAGAAGAGACAGAGGTGATCTATTGGCCATTTACAAAATCATGAAAGGCATACAAGTCCTTGACAGAGAAGACTTATTAAAATGAGATAAAAGAAAAACAAGGGGACATGAAAAAGAACTCAAAAAGTAGTTATAGAAGAGATCTGGAGGAAAAAAAAAAAAAGTTTTCCACACAGAGTGGTGGATGTTTGGAACAAATTGGATGAAACATTAGTGTTTGCAAACACCATACATGAATTTGAGGACAAACTAGATATTGCAAGATACAAAGATGGGTCACTTTGAAAATAGCTCCCCTTCCCATATAATACAACTAGGTAAATACACACTATGCAATACATCCACACAAAAACACATCAACACCCAGATCACAAAACAAGCTCTTCAAGATGAACCACCAAACTCAATACTCCACTTACCCCTCACCTAACATCAGCTCCACAGAAATGTCCCTTTCAAGAGGAGCAAGAACCACACTAGAACACACTGACACTATCCAAGACAGTATCAGCACATAATAGGCCTGTCAACAAAATCAAACTACCCTGGATGCAATCATATACAAAACACTGAACACTTTATCCAACAATATCCCACACTATCCCTAAATAATGCCACAAGTTACAAGATGATGATATAACAATCCACTTTCCTCTTCCCTTAATATACTCACATCCTGAACTCTTTCAATTCTCCTTTTGGGCACAACTACAGAGGATGTTCTAACTCTCTTGAGTACTGTCTAATCCACCACCCTTGCCCATGAATAATTATGCCATTCAGTATTAAAACAGTTTCAATGCAGACTATGGCCATAGAATTACAATGCCATAGGTGCAACCACCACAGAGGATATTGAACACTTCATTCTACAATATCCCACACAAATAATCCCTAGACATCATCTCTTCCTTGAGTGACTTGTTGGGCTTGCCTGAAGGCATAGCCAGTTACTTGGGAGACATGGGTCTCCTACAAGAGGGACTTGGGGTGAAAGATTAAAGACTGTCTTTATTGTGTTCACTATAATCAATATTCTTTCAATAAATCTTCCTTAAATCTTCTTTATTGCCACCATATACCTCCATACTACCCTATCAGCTGCAGTTTCTAATTTCTTTAGTAATTTTTTATGTGGCACCTTATCAAAATCTTTTTTCAGGTCTAGAAATGCAAGCAGCCCATCCATCTCTTTCCTGTATTACATCTATTAGCCTTCATTAGAAACACATTAAGTTTGTGATACATGATCGTCCTTGTCTAAATCCAAATTGCCTTGGATTTAGTACTTTGTTTTTTCCAGATGCCTTACCCATCTAGTTTTGATTCTTTCACACATTTTAGCTATCATACTTGTAAGAGAGACTGGTCTATAGTTATTAGGGTCTTCCTTGTTTCCCCCCTTATATATTTGCTCTTTTCCAATCTTCTGGAACTTTTCCTTCTTTCAATGAACTGTTCATTAGACATGTATTTTGTCTGTTAGCTCATTCCTGAATTCTCTCAAAATCCAGCTTGCCATTTCATCTGGTCAATGTGATTTTCTGACATTGAGTTTACTCAAGTGATTCATTATTTCATTCCTTGTCACTTCTATCTCTTTCATAGGGGGGGAGTTTCTCCTCCCACTCGATATCTCTGGGTTGTATGTTCTCCCTCTTAAACACAGATTTAAAATGTTTGTTCATAATTTCTGCCATTTCTATTTCCTCTGTGTATTCAATTTCTCCTTGTCATAGTTTCTCTAATTCTTGTTGATTTTTCAGTTTGTTTTTTACAAATCTGTAAAATAGTTTTGGTTGATCTTTACATTTTTCTATGACATCTTTTTCATACTTTCTCTTTTCTGCTCTGCACACTTGTACATATTCATTTCTATAACTAGTATATATTTTCCATTTTTCAGGTCTTTTGTCTTTTTTCCATTTTATTCAAGCTTTATCTCTTTTGTTTTTTAACTCCCTACATCTTTTGTTGTAACAGCACTTTACATATTCTTTTTCTTGATTTTGTCTTGGAACATACTTTCCCACTCCTTTATAAATTTTTGTCTAAATATTCCATTTCTCTTCTACTGTTGTGTTCTTGTGTATTCTTTCCCAGTTTGCTTTTTGAAAGAATTCTCTTGATAAAAAAAAAAAAAAATTCCATACATCATTCTTCCCTTTCTATATTGTTCATTCTTTTCTATGTATTTTTCCTCATCTAGTTCCAGTTCAACCAATATGTGGTCACTTTTACTTATTGGTGTCTTATATTCAATCTTGTCCACTATTTTGGGTTTCGATGGTTCTTCCTCATTTCTATACCAAGTATTCTCTTGAATCCATTGCGTCACTGTATGTTCTATAATCATATCAAGTAATATATTTCCCCATAGGTCGTCTCCACCTTTTACTGTCATCTCTTCCCAGCAGATTTCTTTACAATTAAAGTCACCCATTATAACTATTCTTTCTCCATCTTCCATTATCTTAGTGTTATCCTTGTGTCTTCTAACACACTTTTGTGTTCTCTCTCTTCCCACAAGGCCATTTTAGGAGGCACATAATTTACTACAAACTTCCTGCTCTTCCCATCCCTGTCCTCCACTTCCATCATAATCATTTCTACTCTATTCTTTCCATATGTGACATTCCTCACATTTATATCCTTCTTAGTCAGGAACATAATTCCACCCCCTTGTTTTACCTCTCTGTTTCTAATCCAAAATTATATGCACCATGTCCTACACTGTTGGGTGGTAGTGGACCTTTCAATTTTGTCTCTACAATTCCCATTATGTCCGGTTCTTTTTCCTTCAGATAATCATTCAGTTCATTCAAGCCTGTTATTAAGCCATCTATATTTGTGTAAGACACTTTTAATTTTCTGTTACTTCCATTGCATTTTCCGTTTAACCTCTGTTTTCCTCTGCTATGAACCATTTCTTCACTTTCATATTCACTACTCTCCAATAGAATTTCTCTTTTTCTGTCTCTGTTCTTTTCTCATTTTTTTTTCTTTAGCTTCTAGTCTTTTTGTCTTGTCATCCTCTCTTTCCTCTTTATTCATCTCTCATTTTATCCATATTTTTATATTGCTCACTGTCTACTAGTTTTCCTGTTTTTGCTAAGATATTCTCTGTTGTTGTTTGTGATCTGAATTAAACCTTAATTGGTCTGGTCTTATCTGCATTGTATTTCCTGAGCCTATACATTTCTTCTATTTGTTTCCCAATTTCTGGTTCATCTTCTTGAACTAATATATTATTTACTTTTTCCTTTTCCTCCTTTATTCTTGTAGTCCTATTTAGATTATACTTCTCTTCCATCCCTAATATAACTATACATTTCTTTTTACCTGCTAAGTCTCTTACTATATTCTCCTTCTCCCTCATCACTTTAATATTTGCTATGGACTTTATTCTCTTTATTACTCCTCTTTAATTTCTCATTCTCTTCCTTTACTTCTCTTAACTGTCTTTTTAATTCTACTATTTCTTTAGTTAGGTTTTCTCCTTTAATTCTTCCAACTGATCAACTCTGAGTAATTAACTTTATTTGGTTTAACTTAGCTTCCCAATTTTCATTCATTTCTTTTAGTTTCTCCTCTAAATTTACTAGTCGGGGGAGGTTGTCATTTCCTCCTTCATTAAATCCATGGAAATAGTCATCTTCACCTTCCATTGCACTGCTCTTATCTATATTTCTAATCTTTACATTTTTGCTAATTCCTTCGTCTTCATTATCATCAGATCGCCATTTACTGACATGGCGTCTGGCTTCCTGGACCTAGTCTTCCCCTTCCTCATTTCTTCCATTTTCTTCAGTAATCCCTCCCCTTCTCCTTTTTCATCACCTTCCCACTACACCATGAGCTTTCCCCTTCCCTATAAATACAACACAGATACTTCCTTGTTGTTGTGATCCTCGAAATTCTTGGATAACTCCTGAGTCCAAACTTCGCTGCCACTTTGACCGACGTGTGTGTATGTGTTTACCTACCTCTCATTAACGGACTAAAAGAGGGGTAATGGTGTCTGTTAATGTGAATAATCCGTTGATTTGAAGTGGTTTTTGGGTGGCATAGTGATTGCACAGCACTAAACAACAGCACCAAAAACACCGAAAACACAGCAAAAACACCGCAAACACAGCTAATTAATGTCCGTTAATGAGAAGTAGTACAGTACAAGGAAAGGAGCAATACTCGTTGGGTCCCGTCACCTACATACATATACCAAGGGCTTTTTCCCCCTTACAAGGGAGGTAGCCAAAAAGCAAAGGCATAAAAATCATTCCCACCCATTCCATCCCTAATGCACTCCCCTCCCCTCCACCCTCTCTCTTATCTTGGCACCTGGATGACGGGTCATCCCTGTATCTTGTCCACTGCCCTGGGTCAGAAGCAGTGTCGCAAGACACAGCACATCCACAGCAAGGCCACTTCATTAAATTAGCAACCCCCTCCTCTGTTCCCCCCTCATACAGAAAAGGAGAAGACGGGGAGAAATTCCTTCCGGCTGTGTCAAATTTTTCTCACACATACTACCTCACCCCCCATCCCCCTACCCATTCCACCTCATGCATCACAACATCATCCATACACAACCATTTTCCATTCACCCGCCTTCTGTCCTCTCACGTCCTTCCCCAAAGGCCCTTACACCCCATCCATCCATCTCATCCTAGGTCAACCCCCCTCATGTTCACTCCCTCCACATCTGCCTTCCATACCTCTTTTACTAGTCTTTCTTCACTCATTCTTTCCATGTGTCCAAACCATCCCAATACTCTCTCACCCACCCTATCTCCCAACTGCCTGACCACCCCCGTTCTCCTCCTCACCTCATTTCTCACTCTATACAGTCTAGTAACCCCTATCATACTTCTCAGACACCTCATCTCAAACACATTCAAACTCCTTCTCTCTTCCTCTCTTATGTTCCATATTTCTGCCCCATACAGTGCTGTTGGCACAATCACTCCTTCATGCAATCTCCTCTTAGCATCCATTCCCAAATGTCTATTCCTCATTACACTTTTTAATCCACCAAGGTATTTACTCACTTCTCTCAATCTACATTCTACCTCCACCTCCACTCCTCCCTTCCCTGCCATATTCACACCCAAGTATTGTACCCTTCACCTACTCTCCAATTAATTATACCTAGCCTTGAATTCATGTACAGTACAGTTCGAACTTATTCTATATCCTTGATTACAAAGTATCATAATTAGATTTGAATTCATGTATTGCTCCAGCTTGGGTTATATCACCTTCTACGCTATTCCAAGTATTTATGCATCTATATAGAAAACTGTATTTCTTCACATCTTTTAGACATGCAGTATTTCTTAATTTGTTCTCATGACCTCTTAAAGCCCTCCCATCGTTAATCAAGAGATCTCTTTTGTCAATGCAATCTATCCCCTCTAGTGACCTGAATATTATAATCATAACACCTCTTTGTCTTCAATCGTTAAAAGCTGGCAGACCCAATGCAGTCTTTCCTCCTATGGTTTACCTACCAGGCTGGGGACCAGCTTGGTTGCTGCCCTTTGTATTCTCTTGATTTTGCTTATATCTCTGTGTGGGGATCATATCACTGATACATATTCCAATCTTGGATGGATCAGGGTTTTGTTGATTTTTTCATCTTCTCTTCATCCATATAGTGAAAAGCCACTTTATTTTTCTGTAATATGTCCCTCCCACAATCCTGCTGATAAATCTGTCAGGTGACAGGCTGTATTTTCTCAACATTCCCAAATCTTTCCCCACTTTTACTTTTGTGATAGATTCACTACACAAGGAATAGTTTAAGGATGACTTTTCACTGTTGTTGCCCACTTCCATTACTTTGCATTTTTTTATATCTTAATTAATTTTTCATTCTTTCCGTGCAAATATAGTGTCTAATTTTTTATTTTGCAATAACTTATAGTCCTCCTTGTTTTTCATTCTGCTCACTGCAAACATGTTGACATAGATTGTTGTACATTGACATAGACAAGAAAGATTATTGGTGCAAGTCCTCTCCTCACATTTTGTCAGCTAATCCCGGGATAACTATGGTTGCCCATCTTTGTATACTATTTTTTTCTTAAGCCTTTCTTTTGGTGAGGTGACCCAATCACTGCCGCATAATCAAGTCTGGGGTGAATCGGATTTGTTTTTTTCCATACATGTCCCCACATCCATGTAATAAAATGCCACTCTTTTGAGTAAATGTGTGCATGTGTGAGTGTGTGTATTTACCTAGTTGTATGTGTGTGTTTGTGTGTGTATGTTTGTGTGTGTATATGTGTGCACATGTGCACACACTTGCACAAGGACAATTACATATGTTACTTAATTCATGAGCCTGTGAATGAAATTATGGATGAAACTATAATCTGACACTAAACATTGAGGCATTAATATGAACATGCATACTGATACCAACATATGCCATTTTAGTAGAAAGATGCTCAAATCAAAACACAACAGCTTAGCAGTGAATGCTTAAGATTTCTGTCATCAATAAATAAAAAAAAGCATGTGAAAGCATATTTTCTTGTACAAGTATAAATCATCTATGTCATAGAATGCTAACTTATATGGCATTTGTGAAACTTCAACAAAGTGATGCTCTGAGCATAAGCACATGCAATTAAATGAATATTCTTGCAATTTATATACAGAATTATAAACCTATAAAGAGAATCTGTCAGCAAACTTTTTGCTAACACATTATCGTTGGCTAAAATGAACTTAAAGGCTTATCCATTATTTCAAAAAGTTATATTCCTCCCTATTATATAATGAAAGAAGTAAAAGAAAAATAACTGTAATGAACATACTTGTGTGTAGAACGTGAGAGAAAGAAGCCAAGAAGCTTGAGAGCTTGTAGTCTAATTAGTTGACTTTCTGATGCCATTAATTTGAAGACTGTACGAACTCCATGCTTGGCATCAAAGGCAGGCACCATGGAGGCTGGATGCTCAGACATGAGAGACATAAGCATCTGCAGAACATCATGCAGATTCTCATCCTGTAAAGCAACAAGCAACTTGGTGTAGATTTCTGTTAATGACATGCGCTTACATAGTTCATGGCTTTAGTGATATATATATATATATAGAATAAGAAAAAATAAATAAAAAGAAAATAACCATAATGATACAATCAAGAAATTGGATGAATTTCGAGTTCAAATTTGTATTATGGCTGATCAAATTGGTTACCTCATGCATGGTGGAGAGGTAGTTAAGAATGGCTTGAAGTTCATCTTCCTTGACCCCATTCCCTATCATGATGAGCTGTTTGAGGAAGAGCAACATGTATGCTCTTAGGCTCACAATGTCCTTCTCACTTGGACGAGGTCCATCTATGGAAAACAAGATACAAATTCATTTAATGAAAGGACACTCCCTTGACAAATTCTATAATGCACCTGTCCAATTTGGGCAAGGACCATCAACTGGTACCTGCCAAGTGGTGGTACTGCAAGACAATGTTGGGAAGAATAAATTCCTTGCTGCCCATCTTCCAAACAAGTAAACATCCTCACATTTATCTGGAGGTGCAGACCCAAATGGCTGCCACTAGGTCTAAATCAGGCCCAAGATCATGTGAGGGGTGCGTGTTGTTTAGGCTTCTGACTCAAAATTGTGTTCCTGTAATTTTCATATGATGTTCTAGTGGAAGGATTTTGGTTTCTGTATGTAGGTGTCCTATAGGGGTGGTTTTGGTGTTTCCTGTAATTACTCTTAGTGCTCCATTCTGCCGTATTTGTAAGTTGTTTGTTTCTGATTTGTTGTCTGTTGGGAACCATGCTGTGGATATGTATTCTAAGGTGTTCTTATTAATTATTTATACATGATTATTAGTTTCTTTCTGATGTCCAAAGTTAGTGCTAAAGATGGTTTTCAAACAGATTGTTTTTGTTGATTTTTGTTGTTAGATCCTTGACATGTGGATTGAATGTCACATATACAAAAGAGCATATATACAAGAGAGACAATACACAGTAGAGCATTAATAAAACATGCAGTTAAAGACAAGAATGTAAAAGGCATATGGATTACCTATCTATATACCAAGGGCTTTTTCCCACTTACAGGGTAAGTACCCAAGTCAAAAGGCAAATACCCATTCCCACCAATTCACTTCCATTCACCACCTTTTCTTCAATCTCATCTTAGCTTCTCATGGATAATGGGTCATCCCTGTGTCCTTCCCACTGCCTTGGGTCAGAAGTAAGGCAGCAAGACACAGTATATCTACAGCAAGGTCATTACATTTAACTGGCAACCCTCCCCTCTCCATCCCCTCATACAAAAAAAAAAAAAAAGGGATGTGGAGAAATCCCTTCGGACTTTGTCAAAATATCACTCACACATAACCACTCTCTACCCCACCTTTCCTTGCATCACAGTATCATCTATACACAGCCATTCTCCACTCGCCCCTATCTCCTGCCTTCTCCCTCCCTTCCTACAGACATTCCCCTCTTTCCAACTCCCCCTTAACACCATCCATCTCATTCTTGGTAGTTTCCTCAAGCTCACTCCCTCCACTTCTACCTTCTTCACCTCTTTCACTAATTTTTCTTTAATCATTCTTTCCATGTACCCAAACCATCCCAATACTCTTTCATTGGCCCTATCTACCATTTCTTTTTCCATCCCAGCTCTCCTCCTCACCTTGTTTTTCACTCTATCCAACCCTCCATATTTCTCAGACATTTCATCTCAAACACAATTAAACTTTTCCTCCCCACCTCTCTTAAATTCCATATTTCTGCCCTTCATATAGTCTCCTCATTGCATCCATTCTTAAATGCTTATTTCTCATGAAACTTTTTAATCCCCCAAGACTTGCTTCTCTTTGTCTACAATTTATTTCCACCACCACCCCCTACATGTGGCAGGGTTAAAATTGGTTATGAGTTACCATTATATAAAAACATACTAAATATGTAATGCAGGTATTTTGTTTGCTTTTTAACTTCCCCTTAAACATATCAATGTGATTCAGGTGCATACATTTGATATTGATGATATGGTTTGAGGTAAAGGTGTGACAGTATCAAGGATGTGTCATATTGCCATGGCTGTTCAATGTGTACAGCTACACAGAAAACTATCGTTAGTAGGGGTGTCGAAACATTCGCTAATGAACATAACCTTATGATACCGAAGGGTTGGTATTTCTGGGGTTCGAATTGTTCGAATTCCTTCTGAATGAATATGAATCGAATAATAGTTCCGGAGTTCATATGGATTCACTATGACATGATAATCTTATTTCCGATGGAGACTTCAACTTGTCTCAAATAGTTTCGTTGTTTTGTGTCAAAATGATTAGCGTGATTTACTAACGATAGTTTTCTGTGCAGCTGTACATAGATGGGGTGGTGAGTGAGGTAAAGGTAATGGGTAAGGGATTGGAGATGGTGAAAGAAAATTGAGAAAAGTGGGAGGTGAGCCAGTTGTTGTTTCCTGACAACATTGTGCTTGTGGCAGGGTTAAAGGAGGGATTAAAGGAGGTAGTGGCAGAGTTTGGGAAGGTATGCAATAGGAATAAGTTGAAGGTAAATGTGGGTAAAAGCAAGATGATGAGATGTACAGTGGGAGAGGATGGAAGTGAGTTGGAAGTAAGTCTTAAAGGAATGATGCTAGAGGAAATGGACAGCTTTATATATTTGGGGTTACATGTGGCAGGAGAGGGAGGAGTGGAGGTAAAGTGTAGATTGAGAGAAGCAAGTAAATGCCTTGGGGGAATAAAAAGTGTTATGAAAAATAGGCATCAGGGAATGGATGCAAAGAGGTGATTGCATGAAGGGATGACTGTGCTGACAGCATTGTTTGGGGCAGAGATTTGGAATTTAAGAGAAACAGAGAGGAAAGTTTAAATGTGTTTGAGATTAAATGTCTGAGAAGTATGGTAGGGGTTACTAGGTTGGATCAAGTGAGAAATGAGGTATGAAGGAGAGCTGGAGTGGAAAAGGAGATGGCAGATACAGATGATAATAGATTATTGGGATGGTTTGGACATATGGAAAGAATGAGTGGAATGAAGATTAGTAAAAGAGGTGTGGAAGGCAGAGGTGGAGGGAGTGAACTTGAGGGGATGACCAAGGATGAGATGGATGGATGGAGTGAAGGGGGCATTGAGCAAGAGGGGAATGCCTGTTGAACAAGAAAGGGAGAAGGGAGATGGAGAGGGGGGATTGGCGATTAAGTGAAGCAGCCTTGATGTGGATGTACTGTGTCTTGCTACATTGCTTCTGACCCAGGGCAGTGGGCAGGATACAGGGATGACCCATCATCCATGAGGAGCTAAGATGAGAGGGGGTAAAGTTGGTGGATGATAGTGGAATGGGTGGGAGTAGGTATGTACCTTTGATTTGGCTACTTACCTTATTAGGTGGAAATAGCTTTTGGTATATAGATAGAACAAAGCATGTCTAATGAATACAAGAAAAACATCATTGAGCTAAATAGGACTAAGACAAATTCATGATGAAAGTAAAACATAATAAAAAACTTACCCAATCCTTTAGGATTTATACCACTTTTGTCTCTTGGATTAACAACCCAGTAATAATACTTGAGTGTGTGCATAGTTTGAAGCACTGTGGAGACTCTCCGCACTGACCCATAAATCTGTGTGTCTGAGAGGAACTCTGTTGCCAGATAAGTGTATAACCGCATCTGCACCACCACAGGTGTGTATATCCACAATGAAGGATTGAACAATATGTGGTCTAACAGCTGTAGAAAAAGAAATAAAAGAAAAAAAAGAGCTTCAAGATATTTGAATGATATACATAACTATACAGCCCTTTTCCCCTGATAAAGCTAGGTATGTAACCATAAGTATTGAATATAAATACTGGAATTTATGGAAGCAAAGTACAAGAGTAGTCAATTATACCATTTGCAATAATGAAACATTTAAAATTAAATCAATCGTATTCATAGTATCGTTCAATCTAGACCCAAGTTTCTTTGCATTCTTTCACATCTCTACTGAAGATACATTTTTTTTTTCTGTCGTAACATAACCCCACAACATTCTATCCCAAACTACTATAGGCAGCCCAACAAAATGACCAAAAGTAAAAGTAACCTTGAAAGTCTTCATTATTTCTGTCAATACAATATCTCATACCCAATGATAAACCTTGCATTACAATATCTCATACTCATATTGCAAACTCTTTATATTACATCATTATATACTATTTTACTTTAGTATTCAGTTCACTCACTTTAAGAGTATATTAAAATGGATTGACGTAAATTTTTTACTGCTTCCTTTTTAACTTATATCTCACCTTTTGTATATACATTCAAGAGACATTTGCAATTCCTTAGCAAATAAACTGAGATGAGAAATATCATTTACCTGCTTAAGTAAGAGATCTGAATTAGAATTTGGACAAGTAACCAGAAACTTGGTGAGCTTAAGAAAAGCTGAAAGAACTTCCATGGTTATGTGATGACGTGAAGCCCTGTGGAGTAAGTGTGAGATGACCAGGAAACCGCGGTTTTGCACCATGTGTTGTTGGACGGTGTTACAGCTTTCCACCATCTCACAGATGAAACCAATGAGTGTGGAGCTGTTGACAAAAGAATGTATATATATAAAAGGGAAAATAAACAGCACTATACACATTTTGTTCCCTAGTATTTACAGTATATTCAATATATATTTTCTGTGTACAACAAAACTGGAAAGAAAAGGAGTTAGTTTATATGAGTATGGGTGCAAAAGCAAAATTATTAGTCTCTGATCCCTTAAGGATGCACATTATAAAGTATCCTGCACTCAGGACACAAATTATATACTGAGAGTGGTGTTTCGTTATTCAAACTGGATACTCGCAATGAGAGTACAAAATTATTCATTTATGGTATTACTAAATGTTGCTGGTAACCACTAAGGAAATTGGAAGAAAACAGTAATTCCCAAGTGCTTTCGTGTAATTCACATCTTCAGGGGAATACCTGAATTACATGAAAGTGCTTGGGAATTACTGCTTTCTTCCAATTTCCTTAGTGGTTACCAGCAAAATTTGTGGATCACGTGTTGTTTTTAGTGATCCTTCTGCACTAAATGTCGTGACTTAGCACTATAAAAATTTTTGCGATTGAAACCAATAACAGGTATCTGTTGGCAATGTTCCCTCTAATTTTTTGCTGTGTGCAGAAATTTACCTTGTGTGCAAACTTTGCCTTCTCTGAAAAGTATGTGCGCACCCATGCGAGTCACCATCTGATTTAAGCAAATATGCAATAGAAGTGCTAGAGTTAGAAGAAGAAAAGAACAAAGCAATTATTGGTTTCAGGGTTGCCAAGTTACCATATTTTTAGAGAATTTATAAGTTGATATTAGGGTGGAACTTCTTAACTGGATGGATTTTAACATCATTTGAAAACCCTGTGTGTGCACATTTTTTCTTTATGTGCACTAGTTGTAAAACATATTTCCCTAGTTTTACCTAGTTGTATTACATGGGAAGGGAGCTATGCTCATGGTGACCATTCCTTTCATGATTCTAAACATAATCAGTAGATCTCCTCTTTCTCTTCTCTGCTCCAGTGTTGGTAGTTCCAATTTCGATAATCTTTGTTCGTATGTTAATTTGGAAAGAGCTGGTGCCAACTTTGTTGTTGCTCTCTGTATTCTTTCTAGTTTCCTTATATTCTTTTTAGTACTGGGTGTCCATAGTGTCACTGCATATTCCAGTTTTGGTCTAATCAATGTAACTAACAGCTTAGAGGGAGCATTGTCTGTAAGTAATGACCCTGCAAGATGGACATTAGAGAAAATCATCATCTCTCTGTCACCCATCTTCAAAACCTATCAACACCCTCACCTCTACCTACAGCAGTGGTTCTTAACCTTTTTTAGTACCTATACCCCTTGATTATCTAAAAAGAATTCTTATACCCCCATCCAATATAAATACAATGCAAACATATAAAAAGTATTAATGATACAAACCTTGCTGTGAAATTATTAGATATATTAAATTACTGAACAAAGGTATTTTTTTATTTCAAGTTAGGTATGTCAATTGGTAGGATATAATGAATGCACATTATGCTTTCTTGTGGTAAAATACAGTACCATTGCACTGGCTATCATATCTCATATCCCCAGGATTAAGGTTTCATTTTTACAGGTACATACATATACCAAAGGCTTTTTCCCCCTACACGGGGGGGTAGCCAAAAAGAAAAAGACATAGAAACCACTCCCCCCCATTCCATTTCCTATATATTCCACTCCCCTCCACCCTCCCTTTTATCTTGGCACCTCCTGGATGATGGGTCATCCCTGCATCCTGTCCACTGCCCTGGGTCAGAAGCAATGTCACAAGACACAGCACATCCACAGCAAGGCCGCTTCATAAATTCAGCGACCCCCCCTCTCCATCCCCCCATGCAGGTACCCCAGGTTAAGAACCACTGATCTACAGGTACAGCTGACACTTGGTCTTCAGACTAGGCCCATGATCTCTATTACTTACAATTATATTTCCTCCACCTTTTCAGATAAGGAGCACTGCCAATCAACAACTGATTCCCTCCACCTACAACTATAAGCCAGTAAGATAGAAACATCCTGCACTACCAGACGTACTGACATAGCATATGCAAATGGTGAGGGCAGGTATGACAAATGATCCAAACTTTCTGAAATGTTGTATGCAGATTGTGACATCAGTGCTAACGATGTCTTTATAGGTTTGCCTACTTGGTGATATTTGCTGTCAGGTCTTTTATATCTGGACTTAGTGCCACATATACTTCTATATATATATATACCAAGGGTTTTTTTCCCCTTACAAGGGAGGTAGCCAAAGTCAAGGGCATAAATCTGCTCCCACCCATTTCATCCCCACATACTCCACTCCCATTCACCACCCCTCCTTCCCTCCCTCTTTTCTTGGCTCTTCCTGGATCATGCAACCCAAAACCAACTGAAATTCTATGTATAGCACTGGTATTGTTACTGGCCTAGTATGAGAACACTGTGTAAAGTTGACGGTGTCCTGCATCATGTTTGCCATCTGTTTGCACATAGTTTGGAGGAGAACCACTTTACTGAAAGCAACATGCTCATCAGCAATAATAAAAGTGTCATCATCACTGTGCTAGTTCAGTGTCAATGGGAGGACTGTACAGGTGAAGGTGAAACCAATATGTCACTCCAACTGAGACATCTGACAAGGATTAGGGAGCATCAAGGGAGATCTTGTTACTTGCATGGTGTGTGAGATTAGTTCACAATCAGGGAAAAGTACGTTGACATGGCATGTGCAGACAAGTGAGGACAGGTGTCGCAAGTAAGCCAAACATGCTTATATGCCATGTGTGGATGGTGAGGGCAGGTGGTACAAGTTATCCCAGTCTGATGACTGTGTATGCCTACAGTGAGGGCATGGGACACAAAACAATCAAGCCTGTGAGTTGGCAGTACAGCAGGGAGTAGCAGAGAGTGTGGACTAAACAGTAGTACGAATCAGTATTAAGTTTGTGAGCTAGTAACATCACTTGTAGTCCTCTTCTCTATAATTCACATACATCAGTGCACCATTTCTTGAGATTAATCAATGAATCTAATGATACAGGTTGGTCTTCCAGGAGACCCATGGCCCACAGATAACCAGCAATAGCCTCCAGCTTGGCCTATACATCACTCAAGGAATATATGTAATGCTGCTGTCAGGTGAAAGCTGGGCATTATAGGATAAGGTGTTCAGCATCTTTTGGATAGTGCTTGCATCTAGGGCAATTTGAATCTATGGCTGGACCCATTCTGTATTTACCTAGTTGTATTATATGGGAAGGAAGCTTTGTATCTCTCAGCATCAAGTTTTTTCTTAAAATCTTGAATAGTATTTGCACACACTCTTTCTTTATCTAAGTTATTCCATATATCCAGCACTCTGTGTGGGAAGCTATTCTTTTTCCGATCTCTTCTGTAGTTGTCCTTTTTGAGTTTCTTTTCATGACCTCTTGTTTTTCCATTGTCATTTTTTAGTAAATCTTTTCTGTCAAGGATTTCCATTCCTTTCATGATTCTAAATATAGTCAGCAGATCACCTCTTTCTTTTCTTTGGTACTTTAGTGCTGAATGATGGCCTGCACAGAGTAATGTCATCCTGATTCTTGCTTTACGGTGAGTGATTTCTTGGTAGGTCTATTTATACACGTTCCTATACATTAACTATTCCAAGACAACTCAATACTTCTTCCTTGAGTGAGCTGTTGTTCATTACCTGAGAGCAATGGGTCTCCTCCAAGAAAGATATGGGGCAACGGATTAACTGAGTGAACTTGGAGTTTTCCTAGAGATCTATGGAAGGGCCAAAGGGCTGTTGCTAGCCATGGTGGGGTTGCTAGTCAGTGAAATTCTAGGTAACAATTATTATAATTATCTTCTTACATAAATTTTACATGCTTATATTTCGCATGACACAATGATAATTTCATTTATAACTCAAATATCTGCCTTACCAAACTTTAAATCTAGTATCACTGGTGATATATATATCATGAAAAAAACAATAAACAAGTGAGTACATGTATAGAAAAAAATATATGTAAAATAAATATTTCAAAATAAATGCCTTCACATATATTTAAAATACTTTTTTCTAATCATTCTTTTTTTTATTGTCAGCTATAAAATGGCATTTATTCATTCATTAAAAATATGGCTTATATAAAAAAAAATCATCTTCAAAGGGTAAAGAAATGTGTGGTCTCAAGTGATACAGAGAGCCTGACCCAGAGATACAGAAATAAAAAGTTTCTAAATATATTTGGGGGAGAAAAGAATGATAAAGAATTGCATAAGATTTGCTACTACAGGTATACGTTGTTGTTGACCTTAAAAACCTCATAACAGTGTGAAACCTGGACAAAGCAGAGTTAACTAGTGACAAAGAACTCCATTAAAGTTTAACCCATAAAGTGCGGCAGCCAGAAAAGTTTCCCAATTCCATGCTGTAAACAAGTCAACTATTTACTGTTGGCTTGGAAGAAGTCATTTAGTATATAGCTTGGACAGTTCCTTCATTCCCCTCAACCCAAACATAAATAACATACTCACCATAGTTTGGTCTGGATGAAGCGTGGAAGGTGAGGAAATGGGATGGTGGCAGGCCGCCGTGTGAGCGATGAAGGAGTGGAGGAGGGAGGGAGGGGGAGTGGGCTGGTGGATAGGGAGGTGGAATGATCATTTCTGAAAATTATCAACTTATACACACTAACCCTAGTGTCAACTCCATTTTTCATTTTTCTAATGCATGCCACACTTTAGGGGTTAAAGACCGTTGTGCTTTTTTATACATTCCAGTCTTCCTACATACCACCCTGTACATATTTCTTATCTATATATTGGCCATCAAGTATCCTCAGAAAGTCTGCCAATATCTACCAGCCTATACACATTCCTCAAGTCTTCCCACATAAAATATCAGACTCAACGTATTCCATAGTCTTCCTACATACGTGTACACCAATGGCCCTTTCACCCTTACAAAAGGGGTGGACTGCTAATGTACACATATACATCAGGAATAAATAAAACTTATTCAGCTTCTGAATATTTGATCTGTAAAATCAATTTCACTAAATTAGTTTTCATCACTCCCTATTTTTTCATGCTGATGCGTGCATTTTGCCAAGATTGTTACAACAGCAATTGATGTAATTCTGTATCCCAAACAAATCTCTGCTAAGTTTAAAAAATAGACTTTTGAAATGCATCATCATCAAACACTTATCCTATTGGCTTGCTACTCCTAACCATTAACAAAATTCCTAATTAACTTGACCCAGCACTTAATATAACTTATCAAATATTCAACTCAAGAACTTGAGGCAACTTAAATTTCCAATGGGGGGTTCCTTTCATTGATCAAATATCTAAATTAATGTGCATATATGAACTTATACTCACCATAAGGAAGGGTCTTTGTTGGTGCTATAGTAGTCATTGATAGCTGGTGGTGTATCATGGGGAAGGTCGAGTTGTTGAAAGAGAGGAAATAAGACTTGGATACCACCCATACTATTCAGGGTGCTGTGAATGCTGTGTGTAACCACTGCTTTCACATCCTGAAGAAGAGGAATCAATCAATTAATATCTTGCCCCAGTTCCCTTGTGCAAGTTATCTGCATTTTAAAAAAGTATATAAATATCTTCGACTTGGGTAATGACTGCATGGAAACATGGAGTCGATACTTGAGGGAATGTTTTGGGGCACCCCTACAGACCATTGTCCCACATTATTCAATTATGTTAAAGTTTAAAATCTCTACTAATAAAAGATGGTACTTTTGTTCTTCCGTTATACCTCCTTTATGCTGTTCCCTTGAACCTGTCCTTTACCATTTCTATGACTACTTCCAGATTCCTGTGGTGGTGGGGGGAAAGAATTATGCTGTGTTCTCATGCATGTCATAACAGGCAACTCAATTAGATGGAGTGAAGGGACTAGGGATCCTCCACTCCATATTTTCCTTCTACAGAACTTCAAGACATAAGTAAGCCTGGGAGAACGACTTCAACCAGAGCCCTAGTATCTGGATCAATAAATGTACAAGAATGTGATACAGATGAGAGTAATAGGGAAGAGATTGGTAGTATGTTTGTGAGAAGAAAGCTGGATGTGTTAATATTGAGTGAAACTAAGTTGACAGGGAGGGGTGAGATTTGAGTTTGGGAGAGTGGTGAGAAGGATGTCAGGGAGAGGAGTGAGAAGATTAGGTAGTTGTATGTTTAATGTTTTTGAGGAAAATATAGGTGAATGTCAAATTGAGATGGGAGATATGAATTTTTTGTGAGTGCAGTCATACATACATATATATATATATCCCATGGGCTTTTTTCCCCCTTACAAGAGAGGTAGCCAAAGTCAAAAGGCATAATTCCACTACCGCCCATTACATCCCCACCCACTCCACTCCCATTCATCACCCTCCCTCCCTCTTTTCTTGGCTCCTCCTGGATGACAGGTCATGCTTACATCTTCCCAGTGCCCTGGGTCAGAAGCAATGCAGCAAGACACAGTGCAGTGCAGTCATGGTAGTAAGGAAAGTGAAGAGGAGAGTGGGCTTTTGTAAGTGATTTATGAATGTGTTGACAGCTCTTGGAGGAATGTAAATATTATGGCCTTGGGAGAATCTTAATACAAAAGTAGGAGATGAGCCGATAGGTGGAGTAGTAGGAAAGTATGAGTTGTCAGGTAAGAACTATTGAGGAGAGATGCATTTAGATAGTGAGTTCAAGCAAGTAAACACATCATTCAAGAAGAGAGACAAGCACAAATATATGTAGGAAAAGGTATTGCAGGGAGGGTAGTTCAGAGGGCATTAATGGTCTTTGTAGTGGAGGTGCACTGTCTTGCTGCATAACTTCTGACCCAGGAATGTGGGATGTGTTGTACGTATGAGATTGGGGAAAAGCTGTTGGGGGCAGTAAAATTTTTTGACACAAGTAATAGAGGTTGTGTTAGGGTTGGGAATGGAGAAAGTAAATAGTCTGAAGGGAAGGTGGGGCTACACCAGGTTTATGTATTGTCACAATGTCACAATGATCTGAAGAAGATCAGTTTTCCACATAGAGTGGTGGATACTTGGAACAAACTGGGTGAAAAAATAGTGTGTGCAAAACCATTCATAAATTTAGGAGCAAACTAGATACTGCAAGATACAAAGGCAGGACACCACAAGCATAGCTCCCCTTCCTGTAAAATACAACTACGTAAATACGTGTAGCAGAGAATGGAAGAGAATGAAGGAGTGAAGATACAGATGAATTACAGAGTATGGAAACCAAGTAGATGTCTGGGGGGGAATGAAAAGTGTCATGATAGATTGGTATCTGGGGATGAATGCAAAGAGAAAACTATATAAAAGGGTGATTGTGCCCACAACACTATATGGAACAGAGACTTTGAATCTAAGGGAGGCAGAAAGGAAGTACCTATGTGAGTTTGAAATGAAGTATATAAGAAGTATGGAGGGGGCCATAAGGATGAATAAGAGTAAGAAATAAAGAGATAAGGCAAAGAGTAAGGGTAAAAAGAGAGCTGGCAGATAGGGTTGATCAAAGAATCCTAGGATGGTTTGGGCATACTGTAAGAATGAGTGAAAAAAGACTAGCAAAAAGAATGTGGGAAGCAGAGATGGATGGAGTGAACTTGAAGAGAAGACTGAGAATGGAATGAATAGATGGATGGGGTGAAGATCTTGGGTAAAAGAAGAATGTCTGTCAAGCAGGGAAGGAAGAGGGCAAGTGACAGGAGTATGTGGGGAGTGGTTGTCAATAAAAGTGAAACTGACACGGACCAAAGGGATTTCTTCTTGTCTGCTCTATTATTTCTTGAGTGAATGAGGGGGGTTAGTCACCATATAATAAAGTAGTGGGGGGAAACCACCTTTGATTGTCAGGCTCTGTTTTGGTGCCGTGTCTTGCTGCATAGCTTTTGACCCAGGTAGTGTATGGGTAGGGATAACCCTTCATCCACAAAGAGCTAAGACAGATGGGACAACAAACTGGTGTTGGATGGGAGTGGGATGGGTGAAAGATGGGTTTATGCTTTGACTTGTTCATCTTCCTTATATGGGGGATGGGCCTTTTGGTACATGTAAATAAAATTTTGAGAAGCAGTTATTCATAACCACATTGGCTATCGAATAAACAACATAAGACTTTTTTTATAAGTAGCATGACAACCATCTGACTTACCTGTAGCATGAGGGCATGAGGGTTGTGTACAAAGAAGGACGGGTTGCCTTTAGGAGCAGACTGAAGACACAACTGCGAATCTGTAGCCACTGGATTATACATGAACACAATGGCACTAGCCAGCTTGCCATCATACAAAACCTGCTGGTAGCATAGGGAAGACGTCTGGGTCAAAAGAATGATTACAAGTAGATAATTATTGAAGTTAATTGGCAAGTCAAAAAAATATACAGTGAGACCTCTCATTAACGGACGTTAATTAGCTGTGTTTGCGGTGTTTTTGCTGTGTTTTCGGTGTTTTTGGTGCTGTGGTTTAGTGTGTGCAATCACTATGCCACCCAAAAACCACTCCAAAACACCAAAAACACAGCGAAAACACCAAAAACACAGCTAAATAACGTCCGTTAATGAGAGGTCTCACTTTATACCTATTTCTAATTATAAAAAACATTTTATACAATAATATATCCAATGAATTTTCTAATTATACATCTTAGTAAGAGAATCAAAATAATTTTGAAACAGATCTTGTCATTTCCATAAATGTACTCCTATTAATCAATATGTCCAGCAACTAATCTAATATATTCAATTGCTATACATTAACATAATTGTAAATACTTGTAATAATATGCCATCTGTGTGAGTGTGTGTGTATTTACCTAATTGTATCTTATGAGAAGGGGAGATATGCTCAAGGTGCCCCATCTTTGTATCTCGCAGTGTCTAGTTTGCTCTTAAATTCATGTATAGTTTTTGCACACACTATTGTTTTATCCAGTTTGTTCCACTCAGTGTGGAAAACTTTTTTTTCAGGTCTCTTCTACAACTATCCTTTTAGAGTTTCTTTTCATGTTCTTTGTATTTCTTTTATCCCAATATAGTAAGTCCTCTCTATCAAGGACTTGTGTGCCTTTCATGATTCTGTAAATGGTTAGCAGGTCATCTCTTTCTCTTCTTTGTTCCAAAGCTGGTAAATTCAATTTAACCAGTCTCTCCTCATATGACAGGTTTGAAAGTGTTGGGGCCATTTTCATGGCTGCTCTCTGGATTCATTCAATTTTGTTTATTTTCTTTTAAGTACTGGGTGACCACAGTATCACAGCATACTCCAGTCTAGGCATTATCAGTGTGACTAGTATTTTTTAACCATTTCTTCATCTGAATAGGTAAAAGCCACATTTATTGATCTTAGCAAGTTGTAAGATTCTCCAAAAATTTTGTTTATCTGTTTATCAAGGGACATGTCATTTGAGATAATTACTCCCAGATCTTTTTCAGATCCCACTTTACTTCCTTTGTTCTAATTCTATATTGTCCTGATTTTCTTTCTTTTTTTTTTACTTTTTCTGAACTCCATTATACTACATTTCTTAATGATGAAATCTACTTCCCACTTCTGACTCCATTTCCTAACCTTGTTTAAGTCCCTCTGTATTGATTCACAACCCTGTTTCAATATTAATTTTCCTCAGCAATTTAGTAACATTCCACATCTTCATCCATGTCATTCACATAAATAGCGAACATTATTGGAGCCAATACCGATCCCTGTGGAACTCCACTAATCACCTCCCAACCTGAACTCTTTTCTCTGTGCACTACTCTCATTTTTCTGTCATGCAAGAAATCCTCCATCCAGTTTAATAATTTATCTTGTATCCCTCCTATGTTTTCCAGTTATTTTTAATAATTTTTTGTGTGGTACTTTGTTGAAGGCTTTTTGTAAGTCTATGAAAGCCCAATCAGCCCATCCATCCCTTTCTGGTATTATATCTACTAGTCTTAAGTAGAAAAAGATTAAGTTTGTGGCACATGATCTTCCCTGTCTGAATCAATATTGTCTCAGGTTTATTATATTGTTTTCTTCCAGGTGAATCTCTTTTTTTTTCCACTATTGGTAGTATCGTTTTTCATCATTTCATTTTCACATTTAACCTCAATCAGTTCCTTTTTTAATTCACTTGACTCGTTATTTATTTCAGAATTCTTATTCTTTAGTTCACATACCTCTCTACTTACTTCAAAATAGTCTTTCCTTAAAATCAAGTGGCCACAATGCCTTCTTTCAATGAACATGTAACAAGACTGGATTTTATCCGCTAGTTGTTTCCTACATTCTTTAAGTATCCAGTTTGAGATCCCATCAGGTCCTGAAGCTTTTATCACATCCAATGGTCCTAGGAGATTGGGCACTTCCCTCACTTCTACATTTATATCTGCTAAACCTGGTTTTTTACTCCCCTCACTTTTCTCCAAAAAAGTTGTGCTCTTTTGTGAAGACTGAATGGAAACCTTCATTATTCTGCCTGGGCTGAGGCCTCTTCAAATACCTCACCATCTACTATTGGTTTTTTCTTCCCTGTGTCTCAATGTACCCTTTATGAACCTGTAAAACAGTTTTGGTTAATCTTTGCATTTTTCTACTACACCTCTCTCAAAATTGCTTTCTTCCTCCCTACAATTTCTGGTATAGTCATTCCTAGCTTGTTTGTAAGCTTCTTTTGTTTTACTGCTTATTTTCTTTCTCCATTTTCTCCGAGCCACATCCCTGGCTTTTTCCACAATCTCTTTCTGTTAAACCAATCCTGATTTTGTTTCTTTCCTTCTCAAGTCTTTGGCACATGTTAGTTCACTCCTAGGTTGTAAATGCAAAGAAAGATTTCCCATTTCCTCCTTATTCCAATAGAATTCATGAATTCCTCCCAGTTTGTTTCTTCAAAGAATTTTCTCAACCGTAAGTTATCTATTTTCCTAAAATTGAGTCTTCTTTGCTTGTGTGATTCATTTCTTGGCTCTATTTCCTCATCCTCCACGTGAAGTTCAATTGTAACATGGTCACTTTTTCCTACTGGGCAAAGGTAGTTCAAGAAGCTGATGATGTCTGGCTCTATGGTTAGTAACAGATCTAATATTGTGGGAGTGTCATCTCCTCTTATCCAAGTTACTTCCTTTACCCACTGGGTCATTGTGTTCTACACTGATATACTCAACAGTGTATTTCCCTAGGAATCTGCTTTGCCACCACAATTAAAATCTCAAATAAGGTCTATGTTACTATTTTGTTCAATATTTTTCTTTAAGAAAAAGAGTTGTATCCTCTAATATTTCTTGATATTCAGTTTCATCTTTCCTAATCCAAATATTTTTTAACCTTTCTTCTTGTGCTAACTTCCAAGACTTGCTGATTACTTCTTTTGCCATGGCTTGCAACTTGAATGTGTGTGTGTGTTTTCCTAATTGTTGTATACAGGAGAGAAGCAATGCTCATTGGGTCCCATCTCCTACTCTCTAGTTGATCATACCTAGCCTTAAATTCATTTACAGTTACAACTTGAGTAAAAGCAGCAACGACTGCAACAGCACTGTAGGAGAGAGGCCAAATGCAGAGTATGGGATCCAATATATTTGACGTTTCTCCCAGCAGGGCTTCTTCAGAAATAACACAGTAAGGAGTAAAATGTTTCTCAACTGTGTTATTTCTGAAGAAGCCCTGCTGGGCGAAACGTCAAATATATTGGATTCCATACTCTGTGTTTGGCCTCTCTCCTACAGTTACAACTTATTCTATATCATTGATTTCCAATTACAGTAAGTCCTCGTTATACAGTACATATGCATTCCTGAAAATCTTACCACAAATTTAAATTACCGTATACCGAACCCATTATAGCATGTAATGATAGGATATGGCAGACGTACCTTCTCCCTGCTCTTTCCTCTTCAAAATATCTAGCAGATACCGAATCTGTGAATTTTTCTTACCATAAATAGAATCGAGGGTAGTAATTACCAAATACCGTAACTATGAATTTACCAGATAAAGAATTACCTTATAAGGAAGACTCACTGTACCATATTTAGATTTGAAATCATGTATTGTTTGAACTTGGGCTATACCACCTTCAGACACATATTTTCCCTATATTTGTTCCCATGACCTCTTAAAGCCAAACTCTTTGGCTCCCTCATCTTATTTTGTTTCTGCTTCCTTCTTCTTCTACTTTTCATATGCTTCCCTAGTCTTAACTTGAAACCAATCCACATATGGTTGCTTTTTATCTACTACCACTTTTACTTCTTCATCCCACAATTCACTTTCTCTTCACTCCCATTCTCCTCATCCCATATACAGTAGACTCCCAAATATCTGGTATCCAAACATCCGGATTCTCTCACAACTGACAAAAAGCAACCAGGCAAAAAAATAAATGAATAGATAAAAAATAATATATATTTTTTACTGATCCTGTTTCAAAATGTTGGTACTATTTTGTCACAACCCCAACAATAACAGTTGCCAGACACAAGACAGAGAAATGCTATTATTGAATTATTCCTTTAAAACCTTTTTTTTTTTTTTTTTACCAAATGAAGTAAGGATGGTTTTCAATTTAGTGGTGACTGATATATTATTTCACGTTTAAATGATTTTTTTTTTGTGATAGGTGGTGTTTATATGAATGTGATTCTCCTTATCAACTGCTGTGAATATACTCTGTTTATTATATTAGTTTCCAAAGTGAATATATCAATTTAACTGATACATATCAAAATAAAAACATTCAGTTTTTATAAGAAAATATTTTTCATAAAATTAGATTATATAATTAAAACAACAATTACTACAAACTTTTTCAAATAAAAAAATCACATACCGGTAAATAAATCAGCAAAATTGATTGAAGAAATAATAAATATTTCAATAATAATTGGCATTTTTCTGGCTTAGTGTCTGGCAACTGTTTGTTGAGATTGTGGCAAAATAGCGCCAAAATGCCTGCCACAGCTGGGCAGTTTCTCATCAATGTTTTGGTGCCAAGTTAACCAGTGTTTACAGTATTTACTGTCAGTCTGTGCTGCTTACAAGTGTATTGTGTGCTATTATTATCAACATCCTACTCTCATTTACCCACCACTATGGCCAGGGGAATAGGGAATTATATATTATTACACAAATGGTACATTTATAGTCATGCTTTCTTTTGTCCTTATAATGCATGATTACTTTATAAAATATCTTATGTAGGTCTGCATTTGGGTTTTTATAAGAGTACCTCTTGTATACCTGGAAAATTACCATATCTGGCACACACATATTCTCATTCATGTTGGTTATTATAGTCTACTGTACCATCTTTGAACACTTGCTTGTTTTATGGGCTTTGGCCATTCTGTAGCACAAGTCTCTATGGCATTAAACTGAGATGTGGCTAGGCATAAATATTTTTGTCATATCTTGGGGATTTAAGACTATAAGCCCTTACTACTGTTACATGCTAACTTTAGCAGCATCTTCAGTCTACCTCTGGGTTCTTGTCTCCAGATATTGGCCCCTTAGTCTGTTTAGACACCACACTCTCCTTTTCTGGTTCTAATCTAGCAAACTCCTGAGTGAACTCTAGAACGATGAAAACCCAATCAAATGGGCTCCCTTTAGAATGCAGTGTGACTCTTAGATACATAAAACTCCCAGTCCCTGGCCAGAACCAAATCTACAAATTATGATGCTGTGTTGATGGGCTTAGGAAAGATGTAAGCACTATTATATCATACGCACTTGCATATGACATAATAGTGCTTACATCACATGAATTTTGCAAAGCCTAAGATTATTTCATACAAAGCATCAATGTTGTGCAAAGCCCTCTTACCCTTCTATGGTTCTCTGGAAGCTGTAGGTAGCTCTCGTTGTCAAAACGGAACTGACTCTGTAGAAAAAGACAGAACAAGAAATAATTATTGGTCATGACTTCAAATTGGCATGGTTTTGTTATTTTATATTCCTTTCTTCAATGTATTTTCAAAGTCCTTTTTCCTAAGTTATACACATTTCCCTTCTACTACAAACAAACCTATGTTCTTTCCTATCAATAGTGTAAAGTTATGTATACATACACATACCAAAATGCCCTTTACTCTTTATAAGGAGGGTGGGCAAAACTTACACTTTACAAAATACAGAAAATAAAGCATTGACAATAATAACATGATACTAAAAAACCACCCTAAAAAACCTGGTCTTAGAAACCAATTTTTTTTTCATATGTCATACAATAATTATACAAACACAATATTAACCCTATTCACTTATTAGATAAAAAGGTATAGCAGCTTCTTATTAATCAACCATATATCTACACCTACCTGTGCATTACAATATATCAACACAAAAATACATTCACACCCAGATAACAAAAAATATCTTCAAGATACATATATACATACATACATACACATACCAAATGCTTTTTCCCCCTTACATGGGGGATAGCCAAAAAGAAAAAGGCATAGAAATCACTCCCACCCATTTCATTTCCCATATATTCCACTCCCCTCTACCCTCCTCCCTCCCTCCTATCTTGGCACCTCCTGGATGATGGGTCATCCCTGCATCCTGTCCACTGCCCTGGGTCAGAGGCAGTGTCGCAAGATACAGCACATCCACAGCAAGGCCGCTTCATAAATTCAGCAACCCCCCCTCTCCGTCCCCTGATGCAGGAAAGGAGAAGACGGGGAGAAATCCCTTTGGGCTGCGTCAAATTTTTTCTCATACATACTTCCTCACCCATCCCCCACCCACTCCCCCTCATGCATCACAGCCTCATCTATACACAACCCTTCTCCATTCACCCCTATCTTCTGTCCTCTCCCGTCCTTCCTCTACAGACATTCCTCTCTTTTGTAAAGCCCCTTTCACCCCATCCATCCATCTCATTCTAGGACGCCCTCCCATATTCACTCCTTCCACCTCCGTCTTCCACACTTCTTTTACTAATCTTTCTTCACTCATTCTTTCCATGTGTCCAATCCATCCTAATACTCTTTCATCAACCCTATCTCCCAGCTCCCTTTCCACCCCTGTTCTCCTCCTCACCTCCTCATTTCTCACTCTATCTAGCCTAGTAACCCCTATAATACTTCTCAGATATTTCATCTCAAATACATTCAAACTCCTTCTCTCTTCCTCTCTCTATCTTCAAGATAGGCTGCCAAATTCAATACTCCAACCAGCCTAACCCCAACGTCAGTCCTACAGCAAAATCCCTCTCAAGACAGGCAAGAATCACAATTCATCTCCCTTTTTGACAAACATTCCTCTAGTATACACAGTCCCTTTCATCCATCAAACTCATTCTCAGTCTTTCCCTTGAGTTTGCTCCATCCACCTCTGGTTTCTACTCTTATTTATTAGCTTTTCTTCACTCATTCTTCCCATATGCTCAAACCATCCCAGTATTTTCATATACTAAGTTATCAGTCAATAAATAAAACACCTTCTTAGCATGGTGGAATGTACTGATGAATTAATCTTTGATGAAGTTTGTTAATATTGTCCCCTTGGAATGCTACAAAAAAAAATTACTACACAGGCTTATCTCCTACTCACCTATCCACCCACATACTGGTTTTCCTTACTAGCACTGTAGCCAAAATTTGTGAAAAAGTTATTAAGAACAGATGGATAAAACATCTGGACAATTTGGATTTTGACAAGGAAGAACTTTTGCCACAAATTTGATTTGTTTCTACTCAAAACTAATAGATATAATGCAAGAAAAGGATGGATGGGCTGATTGTGCTTTCACAGACTTACAAAAGCCTTTGACAAAGTGCCACATAAAAACTTATTAAGAAAACTGGAAACCACAGGAGGGATACAAGGTAAATTACTGAACTGGATGGAGGATTTTTTGCATGGAAGGAAAATGAAGGTAGTGCTCAGAGAAAAAAGTTCAACTTGGGAAGAGGTGATTAGTGGAGTTCCACAGGGATCAGTATTGGCTCCAATAATGCTTGCCATTTATGTGAATGACATGGATGAAAATGTGGAATGTTATACGAGCTTCTTTGCAGATGATGCAAAATTGCTGTAGAAAGTGAACACTGAAAAGGATTGTGAATTGTTACATAGATTTGAACAAGGTTTGGAAATGGAGTCAGAAGTGGGAAGTAGATTTCAACATCAAGAAATGTAGCTTAATGGAATTTGGAAAAAGTGAAAAAAAAAAAGGATATCAGGACAATACAAAATCGGAACAAAGGAAGTAAAGAAAGCGGGATCTGAAAAAAAATTGGGAGTAATCATCACAAATGACATGTCTCCTGATAAACAGATAAACAAAATTGTTGGAGAACCCTACAACTTAATAAGATCAATAAAGGTGGCTTTTAACCTACTTGGACAAAGAAATGGTGAAGAAAATACTAGTCACCCTAATAAGGCCTAGACTGGAGTATGCTGTAACACTATGGTCACCCACTACCAAAAAGAATATAAAGAAAATTGAAAAAAATCCAGAGAGCAACTACAAAGATGGCCCCAATACTTTCTAAACTGTCATGTGCAGAGAGATTGGCTAAACTGAATTTACCAACTTTGGAGCAAAGAAGAGAAAGAGGGGACTTGCTAATGATCGATAGAATCATGAAAGACATGGAAGTCCTTGACAGAGAAGACTTATTAAGCTGGGATAGGAGAATTACAAGGGGATATGAAAAGAAAACTCAAAAAGAACAGTTATAGAGGAGATTAAAGAGAAAAAAAAAAAAAAAAAAAAAAAAATCCACATAGAGTGGATGTCTGGAACAAACTGCATGAAACAATAGTGTGTGCAAAACACATGAATTTAAGAGCAAACTAGACACTGCAAGATACAAAGACAGGACACCAAGATCATAGCTCCCCGTCCCATAAAATACAACTAGGTAAACATAAACATGAAGACACAAGCACACAAAATACAGCATATATGTAAAATGATCTTATGACATTCTTTCCCCTTTGAAAAGCCAGTCACTCACAGTGGATGGTACATTCCTTCAATCCATACATACCTACTAAGGATGACTAATACCCTTCCAACTACAGTACCCTCTCCCGGTTTCACATCCTCCACCTCTAAAAAATGTGAACTTATTAAAATATGCAGTACTCTGAAAAACTCAACTAGTACATAAGATAAACAGATGCAACAATCACACATATATCATACCTTATAACCTGGGCCAAGGCGATGCATTGCACAAACTTGATGCGCAGTGAGAGCCTCAGCAAAGAGGTACACTGCACTCATTTGACCACAAAACACTCGCTCTTCGTCCAACTCTGGAGTAGCGCCAATGTAACACTTGTCCCATGTCTGCAAGAAAATAATTCAATATATCAGTAGCTGTACTGATTATTACAATATATCAGTCTCATACTTGTTCACAGTATCATTTCTCCTTCAAGAAATATTCAATTTCTTGATTTATGCAAGCCATGACTACAATTAATAATAAAGAATTATTTTTTAGCTGTTGCACAGCTTTTGACAACTTTACATGTTTGATCTGGCTCCTGCTAGGCAATTTTATAATTTTAGTTCAACAAAAATTGACCCTCAAGATGTATATGTATGTATATATATACATATATATATATATATATATATATATATATATATATATATATATATATATATATATAAATATATATATATATACACACACGTTTCAAGGAGGGAGTCACAATATGCGCAAAGATGGTGTGTGGAACAAGGAGGATGGGAGGAAATAGAAGGAAGGTTGGTGAGTGGTGGAATGATGAAGCAAAGAAGGTTGTAGAAAGGAAGAAAAGAACATTCACAGATTGGTTGCAAAATAGGATGACAGACTTAAATTTGTGGATCAGGCATGCCTCAGTCAAACAACTACTGCCTGGGCCAACACCTGTCATCCTTTAGTATCAAGGTGGTGGGTGCACACACTCTCCCATGACCCCAGGACTACTGGGTTAGTATGTATATCCAAATCCTGGTCTCCCCTCATTGGACTTGGTGATGGGTGGGGGTATGGGAGAGCAAATCATATGCATATGGCCATGGGAACCCTATTGGCTACACATGGTGGGGATGAGCTTGCAACCTGTCCCTGTCAAAATCATCAAATCCACTATGCAGGGTGCCAGGGTGTTGCAAATGAGGCAAAAATATGTTGAACCTGGCCCAGGATGAACCTCCAGCAGGCTTTCTGTGTGTGCGCCTGGGACATTTTCTCTCCCAAGATGACTGACAACCCTTGTCATCAGAGGAGTTCAGGAAGCTTGCATTGGATATAATGACTCTCTCAGAGGTGAGAGGACTAGGAAATGGCAAGATCAGTAATGAGGGTTATATCAACTTCTGGTTGGGCTGAACCAATGGGACCCCACTGCATGGGAGTAAATATATCTAGCCAACTTTAGCATAGTGTTGTAAGGGTTACCCCAGTTGATAAATGTATGATGCTGGTGTGGCTTAAGCACACCTTGATCTTCAACTCTCTTATTGCAGTATATGCTCCCACAGAGGTGTATAACCTTGAAGAGATTTCCTATGCCAAGCTTGAATCTGGAGGACCCTGAAGAACTGTGGGACACTTTTAAATGTGAAACACTGAAAGCTGCCAATGAGTGCATTGGGAAGTGCACAAGGTTGAGGAGTGTTGTGGCATCACAGGAGACACTGGAGTATAAAGTTAGGCTATGCTGCCAGAATGGCTGGGGACCTGGACCAATACAGGATTCAAAAACAAGAGACTAGAGATCTCATGAGAATGGATACAGAGAGGTACATAAGGGGAATCGCAGAGGATACTTATGGCCATTTTAATGCAAATGACCTCAGCTCTGCTTACTGAGCCCTGAAAAAACTCTGCCCCAAATATGTGACCCACAGGAGCACAATCTGTACAGCTGATGGCAAACTAGTGTCAGGTATGGAGGGGTGTGGCCTCTTTGCTGAGTACTTTGAGCAGTTACTCATGAGTGACCCTCCACATGGACAGCTTCCCCTTGATGGCATTCAGGTGGCACTTCTTGATCCATTGATAGACGAATTTCTGCCCTCTCTGACAGAGGTCAAAGAGGCTGTAAATTCAAGAGTGGAAAGACAGCTGGCATCCTGTTGGCATGCTGGTCCTTTGTAAACCTTTGTAACATCAGTGCAGAGTTACTAAAAGCTGCAGGTGAGGCCATGATCTGCAGGTTCCATGCAACACTGTCTGTTGTCTAGCAGTCTGGTACCATTCCCTACAAATGGAAAATGGGTCTGGTCATCCCTATCTGGAAGGGAAAAGGGCTGCAACAACTACTGTGGCATTACACTGCTCAGGGTGTCAGGCAAGGTGCTTGCCCCTCTATTGCTGATATGTATTTGTTCACATCTGATAAAATTTCAGAGGCCTGAACAGTCTGGTTTTATGCCAGGTAAGTCAGCAACTGATTGGATCCTAATGCTTTGTATTCTTGTGGAGTGTCAATATGAGTTTCAACAGAGGGTTCTTGCACCTTATGTTGATCTCAAGGTGTTTGACTTGGTGAATCGTGGAGTGCTCTGGGATATTCTGTGGATCTGTAGGATTCCTGCTAGGATTATTGATTTGATATGTGGCTTATACTCTGTGACAGAGTGCTGTAAAGTATGGAGAGGGCATGTCTTGCTTCTTTCTTTTTAATTCAAGAGTGAAGCATGGGTGTGTCCTTGCCCCAACACTTTTCAACACCTGCATGGACTGGGTACTTGTGCAGAGTTGTCAATCAATGTTGTTGCGGAGCATCTATTGGCAACACTAAGGTCACTGACCTTGTGTTTGCTGATGATGCTGTCCTTCTTGTGGAGTCATTGGAGGTCCTGGTTGCAGCCCTCAAGTTACTGCACAGGGAGGTGAGACCACTTGGACTTGAGGTCTCTTGGACCAAGACTAAGGTTCAGGAATTTGGGGCCTTTCTGGATGACACAGTTCAGTCTGTCCATGCATATAGCAAGGACACAGAGGTCTTGAAAAGCAAGCTGATCGAACATATCGAGAATTGTTTGGAGTGGGAAGGGTGGCTGCATGGGGAGCTTGCTTGGAGAGGCCATGGGGTATGATGTCAGCATGTGAGTGAAGCAATGCATTCCCTGGTGTATCCCTCCAATTGACAATGATGATATATAGTCCCGCATGCAAGTCATGCAACTACTGTAGATTAATACAAAAGCCCATTAACCAAAACAGTGTATTTAGGTACACGTATTACTCTTGGCTACTTTATTCTGATGTTCTAATCCTTATGACTTATCACCCTCAGCTTCCCAGTTCGCCCTTCACATCAAATGCTTTGTATATTGCCATAAACATTGTGAGTATAATTTGTCTGCAGCAACTTCCCACTGAAAACATTTTCATTGAGAGATACAGATTTCTTAATAGGATAAAAGGTGATTTTTATTATTCTTTTTTTTTACATGAATCAAAGGAATATACTGTAATGCCTGAATCTGCCTCACACCGGGGGATTTCATTCAGTGAAAAGGTTGAAGACAACTTACGTCATTCGTGGAAACAAGCCATGTCATCTCAGTGGAGGACGCAAGCTGACCGTTGACAAACACTTTGATCTCGCTCTTACTCCATCGGTTGTAGATGTATACCACAGCAACCATGTACCACTAGAATGTTAGAAAAATAACAATATATCACTAAAATATATTACAAGAAAACCTTATCAGTGGTAAAATATAACAACTTTCAGGGCCATGAAGTCTGCCCTAATTGTGGTCAACTATAACAGCATATGGCAATGACACTCCACTAGAATATGCCAATGAAATATCAATATCAATATATATACATATATATATATATATATATATATATATATATATATATATATATATATATATATACATATAGGTACACATAATTATATACACACACTCTTTTGAAGCCATAATTTGAAACCATCTCCATCAAACTCTTTCTACCATCGACATTCTGTTCGGCATCACTTCCTAAAATGATATTCTGTCCTTCAATGACATTATATCCTAACGTGATATTTTGTCCTCCACTATCATTACATCCGATTGTGATATTTCGTCCTTTATTGACATATCCTAATGTAATATTTTGTCATTTACTGCCATTATATCCTAAAATGATGTTTTTTCCTCTACCGACATTATATCCTAAAATGATATTTTGTCCTACACTGACATACTGCTCTACATTATTGCTATGCCCTACCCCCAATACATTCTGCTTCCCCTTCCCTTTGGGTTTCTACCCAAAAAAAAAGAACTAGTTTATTACAAACTCCTACAATGAGGTTTGTAAGAACATTTTGCCTCTGTGAGTAAGGTGGATCCCATCAGAGGCATAAAGGTCATGACACCTGGAAGAGATAACAAGGATCAAGAAAGTGGTATCCCAATTCCATGCACAATTGTGATATCCTCTCCCTGATCCCTATGGTTCTACTGTTCCAACTGGAGCCAGCATAGATCCTCGGAAACATCCCACAGACTACGTGACGCTCCCACATTCCTTCATCTTCTTTAAGACCTTGTAATTCCAAACAAATTCCTCTGATCTCCCTCTGCCCACATCATTACTCCCCGTGTGAACAATCATAACCGTGCTCGTCCGCGTTTAGGAGTGGAAGAGAAGCTTAATCCAAATAGGACTACAAGAGTAAGGAAGGAAAAAGTAAACAAGGTATTAAAAGTAGTTCAAGAAGATGAACAAGAAATAAAGAAGTTGAAGAAATATATAGATTACAGAAATACAACATAGACATGACCAGACCAATTAAGGTTAAATTCAGGTCAAAAATGACAGCAGAGAATATCTTATCAAAAACAGGGAAACTAGCAAAAAGTGATCAGTATAAACAGTTATGGATAAAAAGAGAAACGAATAAAGAGGAAAGAGAGGATGAGAAAACAAAAAGACTAGAAGCTAAGGAAAAAAAAACGAGAACAGAACAGAGTCAGACAAAGAGAAATTCTATTGGAGAGTAGTGGATATGAAAGTGAGGAAATGGTTCATAGCAGAGAAAAACAGAAGGGAAACAGAAAACAGGATGGAAGTAGCAGAAAATTAAAAGTGTCTTACACAAATATAGATGGCTTAATAACAGGCTTGAATGAACTGAATGGTTACCTGAAGGAAAAAGAACCGGACATAATGGGAATTGTAGAGACAAAATTGAAAGGTTCACTACCACCCAACAGTGTAGGACATGGTGCATATAATTATTGGATTAGAAACAGAGAAGTAAAACAAGGGGATGGAGTTATGTTCCTGACTAAGGATATAAATGAGGAATGTCACATATGGAAAGAATAAAGATGATTATGATGGAAGTGGAGGACAGGGATGGGAAGAGCAGAAAGTTTGTGGTAAATTATATGCCTCCTAAAATGGCTTCATGGCGAGAGTGAGAACACAAAAATATGTTAGAAGACACAAGGATAACACTAAATAAGAAAATGTAAGATGGAGGGAGAACAGTTATAATGGGTGACTTTAATTGTGAAGAAATCTGCTGGGAAGAGATGACAGTGAAGGGTGGAGATGACCTATGGGTAAATGTGCTACTTGATATGATTATAGAACATACAATGACACAATGGATACAAGAGAATACTAGGTATAGAAATGAGGAAGAACCATCAAGACTGGACCTAATAATCACATTAGAACCTGAAATAGTGGACAAGATTGAATATAAGACACCAATAAGTAAAAGTGACCACATATTGGTTTAACTGGAACTAAATGAGGAAAAATACATGGTAAAAATGAACCATATAGAAAGGGAAGATTGATGTAAGGAAAAACAAATTTTCATAAAATAAGAGAATTCTTTCTAAGAGCAGACCGGAAAAGGATACTCAAGGAGGAAACAACAGTAGAAGAGAAATGGAATATTTTGACAAAAATTTATAAAGGAGTGGAAAAGTATGTTCCAAGACAAAAACAAGAAAAAGGATATGTAAAGTGTTGGTGCAGCAAAAGATATAGGGAGTTAAAGGGATAAAGCTTGGATAAAATGGAAGACAGACAAGACCTGAAAAATGGAAAATATATACCAGTTATAGAAATCAATATGTACAAGTGCGCAGAGAAGAAAAGAGAAAATACGAAAAGGATGTCATAGAAAAATGTAACGGACAAAAAAAAAAAATATGTTATAGATTTGTAAACAACAAACTGAAAAACAAGCAAGAATTAGTGAAACTACGACAAGAAGGAAATAGAAATGGCAGAGAGGAAATAGAGAAAATAGAAATGGCAGAAATTATGAACAAACATTTTCAATCGGTGTTTACGTGAGAGAACATACAACTTAGAGATGTCGAGTGGGAGGAGAAAGTCCTCCCTATGAAAGAGATAGAAGTAACAAGGAAAGAAATAATGAATCACTTGAGTAATCTCGATGTCAGAAAATCGCATGGACCAGATGATTAGCAAGTAACTCTAGTATAAAACTTAGAACTTTAATAAGACTCGTCGGATTAATTCTTATCCTAACAATATAGAACATCCTTATAGCTACCGAAGAAGGGTGTTCAACCCGAAATCGCGATCTAGCTAATATGACTACATACAGCCAAATCATAAGTTTCCTTTTCAAGGAACAAAATCTATAATAAGGTATACGGAAAATACCTTTCAGAAAATAATTATTGCAAAACTAGCCGTGATTCACTTTTAATGATATATGCATTTGAGAAAAACTCCTGCCCGAATACACTTAAAAAAGAAAGAAAAAAAAAATATATATATATACACATATATATATATATATATATATATATATATATATATATATATATATATCTAGATATATATATATATATGCTAGGACATTGTGACAAGTTGATGAAGGTGGAAAAAGAAGTCATGGGTGTAATTTCGAGTTTGAGTTTATTCCTGACTGGTTTTCTCTATGCTTGTTCAGAGGAAGCACATTCCTCTGAAGAAGCATAGATTGAAACCGGTCAGGAATAAACTAAAAAAACTCAGAACTAGATCCATGACTTCTTTTTCCACCATCATCATATATAGATATATATATATATATATATATATATATATATATATATATATATATATATATATATATATATAAAGTGTGTATACAAACATACATATTACATAAACACACTTCTTTCTACTCCAGACATTTTTCTCTTATCTGGGTGGCCAAAAAAGATATAGTAATAAATCAATAAACAAATGAACATAATACATATCAAATATCACTTGAAAAGTGCGAAAATATAAGCGAACCCCAAGGATAATTTTACTTACCTTTCTCGGCTGAAATTCGTACTTTATGCAGTGCTGATAACCTTTACCCTTGACCTTGAGGGACGTAAGCACCAGACAGTTGCCGACGAAATGCGCCGAATACCCGACGCCTTTGCTCGTCTTGAAGCTGTTGGGAAGAAAAATAAACATGTAACCATTTTGTGTTTTACCATATCACTGTGTGTGTGTACACGTATGTAAAGAATCAATACAGCTATTAATGTTGGTGTAAAATGCATGTAAGGCATTGATAGGATTTAAGAAGACATCAAACTTGAGATAGCATTTCTGTGTATCAAAACATCCAAGAACGGTAATTTGTTATAATTTTCAATCTCTATGGTCAATTTACTTGACGGAAATTATATTGTCTAATTTCCATCGTTCTTCACTCCTATTCCGCTCATCATCTAAAAACTAATTTTTTCTTCCAAGTTTCTGAGGGCCAATAAAATTAGTCCTGAATTTTTAGATGATGAACTTAGAATGACTGCATTAAAATTCTAGTATCCCAACAATTTTATTAAAAATGCCCAGAGAATGTCAAGGAAGTATCACTATGATAAGGACCAAGTGCAGTAAGTAATTCCAGAAAGAAAAACGTCCTTATTCAAAATTCCTCTGATTATGATGAAGGATACTACAGCATTCCATGTAAACGCTGCTAAATGTTACATTGGACAAACAAAGACTTTGACACGAGATCGAACCGACACGAGCAGTGTCAGGACGGGTCAACAGTACGGTTTTTTTTTTTTTTTTTTTTTTTTTTTTTTTTTTTTTTTTTTTTTTTAAAATAGAGACAAGCCCACCGGCTACGCCGGGGGCCTTGGCCTGCGGCGCTGCGCCTTAGGCGCGGGCGCTGCGCGCCCTGTGCTCTTCTTCTTCTTCGAGTTCTTCTTCGAGTTCTTCTTCGAGTTCTTCGAGTTCTCCTTCGAGTTCTTCGAGTTCTTCTTTGAGTTCTTCTTCGAGTTCTTCTTCGAGTTCTTCTCTTTCGAGTTCTTCGAGTTCTTCTTTTTCGAGTTCTTCGAGTTCTTCGAGTTCTTCGAGTTCTTCTTCTTCGAGTTTTTCGATTTCTTCTTCGAGTTCTACTTCTTCTTCTTCTTCGAGTTCTTCTTCTTCCTCTTCTTCGAGTTCTTCTTCTTCTTCTTATATAGATTTTGGCCAAACTGACTGAAACAACCCCAGAAATTTCGCTAATTATAATTGTTAGAAAAAAATGATTAAATGTAGTCACATGGAAGATGGAGCAAATGCTGCGTAAGAACCATTTTACATATAGGATTGTGGACGTCTGGAACGCCCTGCCTAGCTGTAAATGCTCCTACTAAGGCTTACTTCGAACGTCGTTTGGATAAGCACTGGGAGGGACAAGATGTCAAGCTTAATTTCGAAATAACTCGATGTCACCAGAATAATGATCAACGAGGATCTGGATATAAGGCTTTGGCCTGCGTCCAGTAACAACACAAGCAAACATAAGTGACTGGAGACCAACAAGACAGGAATTTTATATAACTTCCACCATTTCCTTCAGGTTAAATACTACCATAACCTTTTGGGTCTAATGACTCAAAAGGAAGAATTTACTAGAGCCAACAAGCCACAACGCCGGGCAGTGTGGCATAGGCCTGATAGTTTTCAGGTTCTGCCACGACAATAGATGCAGATAAATAATATTTTTTCCTCGAGTTTCATTGACTGAAAATGCACATACTCACAGTGGTTGGCAACAGTCCTTGAGCCTTCCAGTTCTCTCCAGGAAGAAACTCTACCGCTTGTGTTGGATTAGTGTGGAATTATTTTTATTTCACCGGCCCAAAGTAGAAGAGTAGCCGTCGGTTGTCAGCTCTCCGCACGATAATAATAATAATAATAAATAATAATAATAATAATAATAATAAATAATAATAATAATAATTAATAATAATAATAATAATAATAATAATAATAATAAAAATGGTGGAAATGCAAAGTAGACTAACAAAGTTCTTGGCGTCCTGTGACCGAATGCCAGGCCCTCAGACCTAAAGAAGGAGTTCACGGGTTCTGAAAGTGATCAACAGTCACTACTTTCATCCGTCCATTTTGCATGATCACCATTAGCAGGTACCCGTCACTGGCCAACAGATAAACATGAAATAAAAATAGTCTGTATGAATCGCAGACTGATTTTTTACTAGAAATTCTGTGCACTGGTTTACAGAAAAAAAAAAATTGGTTGGTACCTAGGCCTAATTACGAAATTCGGGGACAGTCTCCGTGGGGCCTTACGGCAAAAAGGCACACTTTATCTACATGTACTGGAAAGGATAACCGAGAAAATAGTACAAAGGACGGAAAAAATATATTTCGTACCGTCTGCCACCCCTGCTGCTCGCTCACTGTCGCGTCGAAGCTCTCCTCTTCCACACAAAGTTTTAATGGAGGGGGACTTTTAGTCGGTGATAGTTATAACTTATAAATTGCGTATATATTTACCTAACTGTATACACCTAATTGTAGTATCCGGCATAAGAGCTGTGCTCGTGAGGCCCCGTCTTTTTGTTTCCACATTGAGAAAACGTGTCAGTCTACTTGTACTCTGACTATACTGTCAGTCTACTTGTACTTTGACTATACCGTCAGTCTACTTGTACTTTGACTATACTGTCAGTCTACTTGTACTTTGACTATACTGTCAGTCTACTTGTACTTTGACTATACTGTCAGTCTACTTGTACTTTGACTATACTGTCAGTCTACTTGTACTTTGACTATACTGTCAATCTACTTGTACTTTGAATATACTGTCAGTCTACTTGTACTTTGACTATACTGTACTGTCAGTCTACTTGTACTTTGACTATACTGTCAGTCTACTTGTACTTTGACTATACTGTCAGTCTACTTGTACTTTGACTATACTGTCAGTCTACTTGTACTTTGACTATACTGTCAGTCTACTTGTACTTTGACTATACCGTCAGTCTACTTGTACTTTGACTATACTGTCAGTCTACTTGTACTTTGACTATACTGTCAGTCTACTTGTACTTTGACTATACTGTCAGTCTACTTGTACTTTGACTATACTGTCAGTCTACTTGTACTTTGACTATACTGTCAGTCTACTTGTACTTTGACTATACTGTCAGTCTACTTGTACTTTGACTATACTGTCAGTCTACTTGTACTTTGACTATACCGTCAGTCTACTTGTACTTTGACTATACTGTCAGTCTACTTGTACTTTGACTATACTGTCAGTCTACTTGTACTTTGACTATACTGTCAGTCTACTTGTACTTTGACTATACCGTCAGTCAACTTGTACTTTGACTATACTGTCAGTCTACTTGTACTCTGATTATACTGTCAGTCTACTTGTACTTTGACTGTAATGTCAGTCTACTTGTACTTTGACTATACTGTCAGTCTACTTGTACTTTGACTATACTCTCAGTCTACTTGTACTTTGACTATACTGTCAGTCTACTTGTACTTTGACTATACTGCCAGTCTACCTGTACTTTGACTATACTGTCAGCCTACTTGTATTTTGACTATACTGTCAGTCTATTTGTACTTTGACTATACTGTCAGTCTACTTGTACTTTGACTATACTCTCAGTCTACTTGTACTTTGACTATACTGTACTGTCAGTCTACTTGTACTTTGACTATACTGTCAGTCTACCTGTACTTTGACTATACAATTTCTCCTTCCATTTTATTCCACGGACCAATTCATATGTGTGAGAATCTCCATGGATCTTGTGTTGGGCTCGTGATCCACAGCTCTCACCCTCTTGGATGAAACTTCAGAACTCGTATATGGACTGGTCTATGGATAATGCTAGTATCTTACATATACACCTTCAGCTTCTTGCATAATAGAGTAGGGGTGCAAGCTTGCAATACTGTGATGCTTTTTAACCCTGGGCGGGAATCGAACTCGCGATGGGAACCAGCCACCCTCGGGCCAACGGCTCTTACGGTGGTATTCTTAAAAAAAAAAAAAAAAAAAAAACTTATATAAATCCTTGGAAGGAAAAGATTTATATAAGGAAGTATATTTTCTTTAAGAATACTACCGTAAGATTCTTACGGTGGTATTCTTAAAAAAAATCTTTCCTTGTGTTAATATTTCCTTCCAAGGACTTATATAAGATTTATATATATATATATATATATATATATATATATATATACATATATATATACATATATATATATATGCGGAAAAACCACCAAGGAAAAAGAAAAACTGATGACCAAAGCGCTTTCGTCTACTCAGACATCCTCAGGGTACATGACATCCTCATGTACCCTGAGGATGTCTGAATAGACGAAAGCGCTTGGTCATCAGTTTTTCTTTTTCCTTGGTGGTTTTTCCGCATATTTAGAATCACGAGTTTATGTGATTTCTCATGCATATATATAATATATATACATATATACATACATACATATATATATATATATATATTTTTTTTTTTTTTTTTTTTTTTTTTTTTTTTCTTTTTAAGAATACCACTCTTAAAGACTCCCCAAAACTTTGCACAAGGCCCGCCCGCCCGCCTGGTGTCAACTATTCCGGTGACTGGTTCTACCTCGGCTGCGACACACAGACAGGGAGACTTTGGTCCGCAGTCGTCTGACATCACTATGTATGAGAGAAAGACATATGTCCACATGTCTTCAATTTTATTCACGTTACGAGACTTGTGGTGGACCTTCCCACGTTTTAAGGGGCTATCACACTGGGTAATTTTTCCTCCCACATCCAACCACCAACACCCCATTTGAATGACTAGGATATGGCTTACAGAAATCTAGACTTCTCTAAGAATATTTCAGTAGTATGTCTAACATTCTTATAGGTGTACAATCTCTTAGTTCATCATGCAGCTCTGCTGTATATGACAGAAATATAATTTGGTGTTTGGAGATTTGAAAAATGAAATATTGCGCCCGAAGCCGTTTGTACTGAAACGATCTCTCAGCTGTCGGTGCTGGTGAAGACCATGGAAGCCCGGTGTGATCTCGCTACCTGGGCAGTACATAAGAACATAAGAACATAAGAATGAAGGAGACTGCAAGAGACCATAAGGCCTACACAAGGCAGCTCCGTATCCATCACCACCTGTCATGCCCATCCATACAGTTGTCTCATCGTTTCTTAAAACAACCGATAATTTCAGCGCTCACTACATGGTTACTAAGTCTATTCCATTCGTTGACCACCCTATTGGTAAACCAATTCTTGCCTATTTCCTTTTTAAATCCAAATTCGTCCATTTTATAACCATTACTGCGAGTCGTGCCCTGTTTTAATATGATGACCTTGTTTGCATCACCCTTGTTAAAGCCTATCCACTTGAACACCTCTATTAGATCATCTTACAAGAAGCAATACGTACACTCCCCTGCCTAGGAGGTTCGAATCCTACTTATCTTGTTTCCGCTCTTTTCTCAAGCTAATCAAGGAGGAACACTAATCTTAGTCTGCCCGGAGATGCTATCATTACCATTCACACTCTGTTCCCTCCAGAGGCCAAGTCCCTCTCACACTGTCCAGTATCAGCTAGGTATTTATGATTTACGGAATTTGATGATCATGCGGATCAGGCACGAAGACGTTAGGTTAGGTTAGGTTAGGTTCGGTTTGGTTAGGTTAGGTTTGGTTAGGCCTGGTTGGGTTAATTTAGGTTAGGATTACGTTAGGTTTGGTTAGGTTAGGTTTGGTTAGGTTAGGTTAGGTTTGGTTAGGCTTGGTTAGGTTTGGTTAGATTAGGTTCCGCATGATCCACAAATTCCGCAAGACCGCAAATCATAAATGCTCTCCATATTTCAACCCCATTCCCTTAAACACCATAAGATAATATCGCTGTGAAAGCCCGATCTGACCTCCTATCCTAAGCACACCTCTCTCTTCTTCCTATTAGGTGACTTAAATACCGGACATCTTTTTTGTTGAGACACCATCAAAACCCCGTGAGGCAGACGATTAGCCTCCCTATTGACAACCCACTCCTTATTCCTAGTCAACACCGACAAACTCACAGACTTTATTCTCGAAACGAAAACATACAACTTTGCTGACCTAACCCTGTGCACATCTGATTTTCTATTCGACTTCAAATGGTCTGTACTGAAAGAGAGGTTTTACATGGTCTAACGGTTCGTCGAACGCGGTTCGACAGACACGTGTTTAAAGTGATGTGTGAACGTGTGAACGGAGTATTTGGTTGTCGAATACGTTGGTTAAACCCCAAATACCCCGTTCACACATGACTTTAAACACGTGTCTGTCGAACCGCGTTCGACGAACCTAGACCATGTAAACCCCCTCATAGGCTTACACCAGTGACCATTTCACACCTCTCCTTACATCCCTTATCCCTCCCCCACCCGTCTCCAAAGCTTCAATGGTCCCCCTCCCGAGCGAATTGGAAAATAATTCCCCCAAAAAACATCGTACATCACCATGACAGCGGATGACTTTTCAACAGTCGATAAAACTGACATACCTCACCGACGATATAATGTCAACGGCACTCTTTTCAATCCCAAAAACATTACCACCGTGTACGACGCAAACTGGGCATATGGTCATTGAGAGAGAGAGAGAGAGAGAGAGAGAGAGAAAGAAAAGAGGGTGAAAGAGAGAGAGAGAGAGAGAGAGAGAGAGAGAGAGAGAGAGAGAGAGAGAGAGAGAGAGAGAGAGAGAGAGAGAGAGAGAGAGACAGAGACAGAGACAGAGGAGAGAGAGAGACAGGAGAGGAGAGAGGGAGAGGAGAAAGGGTGAGAAAGAGACAGAGAGAGGGAGAGAGGGAGAGAAGGAGAGAGGGAGAGGAGAGAAGGAGATAGGGAGAGGAGAGAAGGAGATAGGGAGAGGAGAGAAGGAGAGAGGGAAAGGAGGGAAGGAGAGAGGGAGAGAGGGAGAGAGGGAAAGGAGAAAAGGAGAAAGAGAGATGAGAGGGAGAGGAGGAAAAAAGAGAGGGAGAGAGGGAGAGGAGAGAAGGAGAGAAGGAGAAAGGGAGAGGAGAGAAGGAGAGAGGGAGAGGAGAAAAAGAGACAGAGGGAGAGAGGGAGAGCGTTTTTGCCGTCTCCAAAGACACTCTTTTGGAAAACTCCATTTGAATAATGCATGACATACATACATATCAACAATTACTTCCCAATTTCCTATTCCTAATGTAAAGAAAAAATCCCCTCATCACACCATATATATATATATATATATATATATATATATATATATATATATATATATATATATATATATATATATATATATATATAAATATATTGTCATGGGCTTGCTTGGTTTGGCCTGAGTTGATGGAAAGTATGAAACTAATTTCGAGTCTAGGGGTAAGTAAAGTTCCAGTTCTGGAGCAAGCCCGTTACAATAAAGTGGAACGTATTGAGATTATAGATAGGTTAAGATACGTTCCGATGAACAGCTCTATATGAGACTGGATGTAAGCAGGATTATAATGGAGAATTGGTAAGATAGAAGTCTGCACGAAACTTAAATAATATATATTTGCTACATGTGAAAATTAAAGCTTTACTGTTTTTACATTTACATACACTCGCAGTATTCTGAGGAATAGCATAAACACACTTTCCTAATAAAAGAAAACATACTAATCACAAGTTCACTGAGTCTTAACAAACTTATATAATTCATGAGTAAAAACAGCAACGAATGCAACAGCATTCGAGGAGAGAGGCCAAAGGCAGAGTATGGGATCCAATATATTTTAAGGAATAAGATGTTTCTCAACTGTGTTATTTCTGAAGAAGCCCTGCTGGACGTAAAATATATTGGATCCCATACTCTGTGTTTGGCCTCTCTCCTACTTATATAATTCAAATAACTAATAACCCTAAACAAGTCCAAGAGAAATGGTTTACACTATACTTGCGAATATGTGGGGTACCGAATCACAGCGACGAAGAGATGACACCAGGTAGGTGAAGGCCTCAGGGGGAGGTAGTGGGTGAGAGAGAGGGTCGGCTGAGGGCCGGCCCCTTTATATAGTCGAGGGGGGCGTGGCTAACTGGCTCATGGTCATGGTTCGGAGCCCAATGTTGGTCATACGTTGGGGGTGGTGAGACGAATTCAAAACTTCGTTAGTAGCAGGCGGGAGATTTGAGTCTCATTCGATTCACGGTTGGCTATAACAATATATATATATATATATATATATATACACATATATATACACATATATATACATATACACATATATATACATACATATATATACATACATACATATATATATACACATATTATATATACATATATATATTGTATATATATATATATATATATATATATATATATATATATATATATCCCACCAGAGACTACTAAATAAAGTGAATGGATCAAAGTTTGGATCAGTGACAGCGGGTCACCATAAACGGTGTAAAATCCAAATGGAGAAGCATTCCTAGTGAGGTTCGCCAGGGCTCGGTGTTGGGTCCCTTATTGTTCATTATGTATATAAACAACTTGGACGATGGGATTAATAGTGATATTAGTAAGTTTGCGAACGACACTAAAATAGAACGCCTAATTAGATCAAGGGAAGACGCCGAGATTCTACAGGAAGATCTTGACAAATTGTTCACATGGTCGGTGAAATGGGAAATAGACTTCAGTATCTCAAAGTGCAGAGTAAACGTATGGCTACACAACTCCGAAAGGAGATATAGCTTAGATAACACGTTTTTAGAGACAAATTAGTGTGAAAGGGACTTGGGAATTCTAGTGATCCCTGACTTTATATCCAGGAAACAATGCATTAGCGCCAGGAGTGAAGCTAACAGAGCATTGGGTTTCATTGCTTGGACGGTAACGACTAGAAGCGCAGAGGTAATTATCTAACGCTATCCAGCGATAGTTAGACCCATTCTTGACTATGCCGTACACTTTTGGTGTCCGTTTTGTTGAATGGACGTCACTGGAATCAGTACAGATGAAAATGACCAAAATGATACATGGGCTCAGAAATTTACTTTACGAGGAGAGACTTAGGCACCTTAACTTACACTCTCTGGAAAGACGCAGAGTGCGGGGTGATCTAATAGAGGTGTTCAAGTGGATCAAAAGCTTTAACAAGGTTGACACAAACAAGCTCATCATGTTAAGACAACTGGGCAGGACTCGCAGCAACGGATTTAAATTGGACAAATTTAGATTTAAGAAGGAAATAGGCAAGAATTGGTTTACTAATAGGGTGGTCAACGAATGGAATAGACTTAGTAACCATGTAGTGAGCGCTGAAACTATAGGTTGTTTTAAGAAACGGTTAGACAACTTTATGGATGGGGATGACAGGTGGTAATAGACATGGAACTGCCTAGTGTAGGCCTTATGGTCTCTTGCAGTCTCCTTCATTCTTATGTTCTTATATATATATATATATATATATATATACATATATATATACATATATATATACACACACATATATATATACACATATATATACACACACACACATATATATATATATATATACATATATATACACATATATATATATATACATATATATACACACATATATATACACATATATATATATATACATATATATACACACATATATATACATATATATATATGTATGTATATATACACTAGCCAAATTACCCGCATGTTGCTGCGAGTTCCTGAATAATCCCTAACCTAACCATACCCCACCTAACTTTAATCCTTAACCCTAACCAAAATATTTTTTGGAAATTAAATATAGCTTTAAACACTCCCCCTCCCAGGTGTGCGCCCCTCCTACCCGAAGGTTAGGAAACCCTAGTTTGAAAATACATGTATACACAAATACAAATATCATATGTACACATTCTTTTGCGTGCGTGTATGTGTGTGTGTGTGTGTGTGTGTGTGTGTGTGTGTGTGTGTGTGTGTGTTGACAATAAATGTCTACAGCTAAAAGGTGAAGAAATGTATCTCGTTTATCTATCTTCAGAATATATATGGTTACAGGGGTTTATTTGCAAAAACCTATGAGTTTGTTGATAATCAATTTCCGAACTGCTGTCACTTCGACCTCCGCCGCAAGCAACGACGCTCTAAACTGTTCAGCCAGCAAGCATCCAACTGTTCCGTATTGCACCGACCCTTGTTGCTGGCTTTGTCCCAGAGATACAAATGGCTAGCAATTAGCTCTCTTATAACAAAAGAATTTTCTCTCTCTCTCTCTCTCTCTCTCTTTTATCGCACGCACGCATGCGCGCGCGCAAACTACCCTTCCGTAAACAATTAGCCTCGGCGCGAGACAAAAGTTGCATATTCCATCACGGCCGTTTTTTTCGCAACGCTGTCAAACAATTAGACATCGTACGAGTGAAATGCATACACACATTCACAAACATGCGTGGACGCACGTATACACACGAGCTGAGGTACACATTTCGCCTTCCACTCACATCATGAAAGCCTAATCAACAACCCAGGTAGTCACTGTCTCCCTTAAGCAAGAGCGTGTGGTGCGTGAGATCAGTTTTACCCATGGAGTGGACTATACGAGTTCTGGGTTCTAATTAGGGAGAATAATAATGGTCAATAAAAAATCACAAGTATTTCGGGACTTTTGCCTGCAGGTCAGTTTGCAAAACGGTGTTGGGTTGGAGTGTAGCGGAGATGCCTCGTTTTGTTTTGTTTTAAGGATCCCTCAACATTGAAAAAAAAAAAAAAAAAAGATCACCAAGCCGCATGCCTTCCGACGCGGAACGTCGCTACGGCCAAATCAAATAGGTCTGCCGCTAGCCAGATAATAATATATAACTTTTTCAGTATTTTGAGGTTATACACGTGTCATATCCCTGACCCTACTAATTTGAGAGCGAGAATTCCATTTCCATTGTTTTGCCAGTTCTGGATAATAACAAGGTCAGACTGATTATTTTTGTCTGTTTTACTCAAAGGAGCCTCACTTTTTTCTTTGTATTCGGCCATGTTATTTAATCCGTGAAATGTTCATGTGATATTATTTGATACGATAAATGCCCGATCGAAGCACAGCCTCATCTGTTTGATTCGCCAGGTCTGGCCACATGTTGTTTAATGTCCAAGACTTGGATCTACTTATGACGGTACCCTATAACTCTATGAGGAATTTCCCTGTTCGCTATCAGGGTCGTGCCAGTTAGCAGTGGGTCCCGTGATTGTGTGTGCGAGCTGCTCTTTGTCTAATCTTTCTTACAAAACCTGTTCGATATGGGTGACCCTTAGAGATTTTCATCTCTATCGACATAGCTTTTGTAATCATTAAGATTTTCAAGGTGTCAACTCTCGGACTATGCAGATTAAATGCTGGAGAGACGAAAGAGAGTTGAACTAAACAAGCTTATCAACAAAAGGCAGAAATTAGAAAAAAAACATGGATGAAATAGAGGCAATTATTCGGAAAGGTAAAGGTATTAAAAAGGTCGAGCGCAGACATGCTTTAGAAAGACAACAAATTATATGTTTGATAGAAATGGAGAGATCATTAAATACAGAGACAGAAATGTAAAAAGAGTAGAAGAATTTTACCAAGAGCTTGAATCGTCAAAGACCGTAGTTCAGTCAGTAAATTCATCTGTACACGTTAGTAGTGTACCAAAAGTTACAAATGAAGAAGTAGAATCTGCTCTAAAAAAATGAAACGGGGAAAAGCACCTGGGGAAGATGGTAAATCAATAGATCTTTTGAAAGACGCAGGGAAGGAAGCTCATATTAAGTTAGCTCAGTTGTACACCCAGTGCTTACAGTACATCAAGACAGCGTTCCTGAATCCTGGTGCGGTGCAATACTATAGTGACTTTGCTTCATAAAAAAGGAGACCAGAAGGACCTTAGTAACTACCGACCGATTAGCTTGCTATCAAATGTATATAAAGTATTCTACAAGATCCTTACAAATAGACTAAGTCAAGTTTTTGATGGACACCAACCGAGAGAACAGGTAGGCTTTAGAAGCGGATATAGACCATTTGCAAGCGGTGAATCAACTAATCGAGAAAACGACGGAATACAATATACCTCTTTGTTTAGCTTTTGTAGATTACGAGAAGGCCTTTGACTCGGCAGAGCAAATAGCAATATTAAACTCGCTACACAAAACAGGGTCCAAACGAACAGATCGTAAGGGTTCTAGGAAATATTTATACGAAAGGTGGCGGTGAAATTCGACTACATAAAGATACAGAGAAGATAAAGATCGAGAAAGGAATACAAGGCGAAGCAATTTCACCCAAGTTATTTACAGCTTCCATGAAAGAGATTTTCAGAAGTTTGAGTTGGGAAGAGGAAGGTTTGAAGATCAATGGCGAATATTTTAACCATTTAAGATTTGAAGATAACATTATTCTTATTTCAAAAAGATTAGAAGACTTGTAAGATATGCTGAGTGATCTGAACAAGGAGTCTCAAAGTAGGTTCGAAAAAATACGAGTAAAACCAGTCATGTTCAACACGAAAGGTACAGATATTATAAACGATGGTGAGAGTTTTGAAGTTGAAGAGTATAATCATTTAGGCCAGATGGTGAAAGTGACCAAAGACCATGGTAATGAAGTAAACATACGTATTACAATTAGTTGGAAAGTGTTTGGTAAGTATAATAAAATTATGAGAGGCTTTCTACCTTTATGTTTAAAACGTAAATTTTACAATCAATGCATTCTGCCAGCAATAATCTACGGGTGTGAGACTTGAAAACTGACGAAGACGATGGAAACAAAGCTAAGGACTGCACAGAGGAGAATGGAGAGATCAATGATGGGAATAACGCTGAGAGACGAGAATGAGAGAGAGAGAGAGAGAGAGAGAGAGAGAGAGAGAGAGAGAGAGAGAGAGAGAGAGAGAGAGAGAGAGAGAGAGAGAGAGAGAGAGAGAGCGAGAGCAGACTGGAGTGAAATATATTGTGGAGGCGGAAAGAGAGAGGAAGCGGAATTGGGACGCTGCGAGACGGGAAGCGTGGAAGAGGGAGACCAGATAGAAGGTGGAGAGACAAGATAGAGAAGCTTGCAAGAGTTACGTGGCAGATGTTGGCACAGTCGTGTGAGTCATGGAATGCTATGAAAGAGGCCTTTGTTCAGCAGTGGACTCAGGATGGCTGACTGATTGATACAGCTGAAGCCCTTGCGACAGAACATGCTCACATGCAAAAATACAATCAGGTGCTCGCAGTCGAATTTGTGGTTGCCGTTCGGCTGGAATTCAGTTTTCTGCAAAAACAGCTCATCATGGTAAAATTTTTTTTATAAATAAATAAATAGATAAATAAATAAATAAAATTATAATAATATAATAATAATATGTTGCTGCTTTAGGCATTTACCCGTATGTCGCTGAATTCTCAATGTGCAGTACGTTATATATAACATATCAAATGAAATGAACACGGTCATTTTAATTATATTTTTCTTACCAATAATATTCAGCCGATTTCATCTTGGTTACTATGAACTCCTACCTATAATATAATCTCAAACATGAACTATACATGAAAAAATTGCTGGTTTTGACGCCGGTTTTTATCATACTTATTATGGTAACGAAATGTAATTTTGAGCGTGAAAATGACCCTAGATTAGCAAAACAAAAACAGAAATTCAATTTTTACCCTCAAATTGATCGGATTAAATGTATTACAAATGTATATAAACAACAGAAAATGTATTTGTACTGTGGCAAGTGTTGGTCATATTTGATTCGAGCGTGTGGACGCTTTCTCCGCGGCGCTAGACGAGCATCCTTGGCGATTTTTCTTTTTCCACATGTCGAGAGACCCTTAGATCAATGGTTCCCAAACTGGGGGTGAATTACCCCCTGGGGGGAGGTAACAAATTATCGGGGGTAATGGAGTGGTGACAAAATAAATAAATAAATAAATAAAAATAAATAAAAAATTGCGGCACTTGGCATCAGGCTTAATGTTAAATTTGTACGTATAACTGTAAAGCTTAAAGATAAACGTTTGGGAACCACTGCCTTAAACCGGGTCCACACTTGTTGCATTTCCACGTATCGTATCATCTTTGCGTACCACCTAGTGATACGATACGGTGCAACAGGGTACTGTAAACACTTGTTGCGTATCCGTATACAGCAGGCGGATACGCAGCAAGTGGGTACAATGCCCTGTTGTACCGTATCGTATCACTAGGTGGTACGCAAAGATGATACGATACGTGGAAATCCAACAAGTGTGGATCCGGATTTAGAGTACGATCAAGTGAGACCTCCCCCCCTCCCTCCCAAAGCAAGGCAAGGTCCTACACCAGCGTTTCCCAACCTGGGGTGCTGAAATCAATGATAGGTGGTGCTGGGAAGTGATGCCCACAAAAATAACATTGATATATGTATCATTCATTACCCAGTTGTGCATATTTGACTTTGTCCATGCTATTTTATTCTTCAAGGGTGTTCTTATTTCTTTTACAAAACAATATTGTCAATTTGTGTTTCAGTTCTAAGGAATCAAGAGAATAAATAATCAAGTAGTACACTTCACTTTCTTTTGTCCTTCTAATAACAAGATAGGGGGTGCTGTGGTCGGAAAAGGTTGGGAAACGCTGTTCTAGATGAAGGGGATAAAATAGTCCTGAAGATCACATCACACTGATCCATGGTACAACGCAACACACACACACACACACATACACACACAAATTAGAGAACAAGAGATAGGACCCCACAACTAATACACACGCACACCTAACATACTAACATTGGTTCCATGTGTCTGAATCTCATGAGCACCATAAACGGTACGTATGTTTTTTTTTTTTTTCATAGTTAAGAAAATAGACCAAAAATGTTAGAAGGTAAAAATTTTCTGTCGCGTGATTTAACTATGTTGGGGGTATTGCGACTAGAACAATGACTGTAACATCTTCTATATGTAACTAGTTTTGTTGTACCTAAATGTTAAGCATCTTCAATATGCAGCTAGATTTGTTGTCCCTAAATGTTCAACATCTTCTAGATGCAGCTAGCTTTGCTGTCCCTAAATGTTCAGCATCTTCTAGATGCAGCTAGTTTTGCTGTCCCTAAATGTTAAGCATCTTCTAGATGTAACTAGTTTTGTCCATAAATGTTCAGCATCTTCTAGATGCAGCTACTTTATTTACGCCTAAAACGTTATTCTAATTCAGTGCAACGGTGTCATTCTGTGCCTTCTCCTTTTCTGCATGAGGGAACGGAGAGGGGGGTCGCCGAATTAATGAAGCGGCCTTGCTGTGGATGTGCTGTGTCTTGCGACACTGTTTCTGACCCAGGGCAGTGGACAGGATACAGGGATGACCCGTCATCCAGGAGGGTAGAGTGTGGAGGGGAGTGGAGTATGTACGGGATGGAATGGATGGGAGTGGTTTCTATGACTTTTTCTTTTTGGCTACCCACAGTGTAAGGGGAAAAAAAGCCTTTAGTATATGTATGTATTTGTAATGGCTGAAGGTTCTCATATATTATGTAATAGCATTAGAACGTTTTTATGGAAATTTCCTCCTCTTTCCTACAACACCTTAACATGCTCGGAGTTAAAAAGAAAAAAAAAAAAAAAAAATCCGGAATTGTTCTTGAAGAGTTACTGTTTACTTATTTGTTATTGTCTGTTTATTATTATTTGCCTGATTTTCATTTATTATTTAGTTATGTCAATTTATTATTATTTACTATTTACCTGTTTATTATTTAACTATACCTATGCATTTATTTATTTTATTTATTATTATTTATATTATTATAACTTTTATTTATCTATTTATCATTATAATTTTTCTTTCGCATCCGACCTAGTTATGGGCCAAAAGGTCTCCTGTTGGCATGCTTGGCCTTGGTAATCCTTTGTAAAAGGACAATTCCTTACAGGTTTGCCTGGAGAGAGAGAGAGAGAGAGAGAGAGAGAGAGAGAGAGAGAGAGAGAGAGAGAGAGAGAGAGATAGAGAGAGAAAACGTAGGAGGTTTTATTACAGTACAGCACGGAAAACAGTCTGTGACTACACTTGCCCAGGAGTTTGCATTCTATGAACGAAAACATCATTGTCAAATTATTTCATCCATCCATCAGCCAGTTTGAAGTCCACTGCTGAAGACTTCGCCCAATGCGTAGGATGACTGAGTTAGCAGCCTCTGCCACGTCATTCCTCGTGAGGTTTTTCCTATGCAGCTAATTACTTCAATTCCAACGTGACAGCGCCGTTTTCTAAAGACTTTATTCTAGCCCATACCAAAATATCTAATTTAATCCTTTGAGATTTATATCCTACTTTATTCTGACTGCTGCCGGGAAATCTCATTCAGCTCCGGGAACCCTTCATGAGGTATATTTTATGTGAAAAAAAAAAAAAAAAAAAAAAAAATATATATATATATATATATATATATACGTCACAGGATGAGACCCATCTTGATTTCACTTAAAGTGTACAATCGGCAGAGCTGGGCGCGTTCCTCGATGCGTTCCGCTTTAATTTGGCCGCGGTTAGCACTCCCAAACTAAGCTTAGAGACAGGTTCATACCGAAATAAAAGTCCGGTAGGCCGCATTCTATACCGAAGAAAAATTTCGTAGGCCACATCATTCAAAGGGTAGGCCACATACTACTACGGCACCTACTTTGCTTTAATAGTTTGGGAACGCTAACCGCGGCCAAACTAAAGCGGAACGCACCAAGGAACGCGCCCAGCTATGGCAATCTGTTATTTTCGCCGCAAGAGGCGGATAAATTCAACTCTGATAGAGACCTCCATTTCGTCGCCGATAATTCACCAGCGTTTCTATCCTTATGGAAAACATCACGCCGAGGACATGGTCTCACAGGAGTTGGCAATGGAGAGATTTAATTGGGGATTGGTCTCCAATCACAAACGAGAGGTGCGTGGGTGTGGCCCATAGGGGTGTCAGTAGATACCCTCTAAAGCAATGACTGAATAAAAGTTAGGCATTCAGTACCGTGTACGAGGCTCTGATAGAGATGAGATGAACCAGAAGAGCTACCGAGGACGCCCACGGCAGGTATAGATAAGCACCTCCGGGAAAGACTGGCCCCAACTGACGACGATGAGATCGAAGCGTGGGTGGGGGGGAGTGTGACCACCCACCTGACGAAGGAAAGCAGGTGCTCGCAACCAAACAATCAAAACATGTCAAGAGAAAGTCGGGGGGGAGCCTTATGTGGCAACTTCACATCAACCTCTTCAACACAATACAACACTGTCTAGCTTTCGCTGCAACCATCGCCCGGCCACTTCTTCTCATTCTTCTTCTTCTTAAAGAGGCCGAAGGGCAGGGTAGGCATGACCTCGACTTGAATCAGGTCCCGATCCATACGGGGGTCCTTTCACAGAGGGGTCCGACCGGACCTTGGGTGATGGGAGTTACTACTACCACTACTACTATTACAACTACTACTTCTAATAATAATAATAACAATTATGATAAGATAATAACTCACATTATATATGGCCAGCAAAATATTAAATATTTAAACCACCCTTTGTGGACATTTCGCCCACGGATGTTTGGGCCAGCATTCTCATCCTTTCCCAGTGTCCAATCCCCCCCACCCTCCTCCTCCTCCTCCTCTTCCTTCCCCCCCCTTTTTTCTCTCCCCGTTCCCTCCTTTCCCCTTATTTAATCTCAAGCATTTGTATCTCAACTTGTACTTGAAAAAGCTGTAATAAGCGAAACGTCGTACAAATAAAAGCTCCGTCCTCATATGGTGTTTATCTCGTCAATATATATATATATATACATATATATGTATATATATATATATATATATATATATATATATATATATATATATATATATATACCAATAAGGCTTTTCCCCTTTATTTCAATAATAATAATAATAATAATAAGAAAGTAAAAATAAAACAAGAATACAATAGTCAAATAATAATGAATCAATAATAATAATAATATATATCCCAAGAGCTTTCGCAACTAACAATGGTAATGTCACTAATATAAACGATAATAATAAAGTTAACTCCATCAATCAGGTGAGATCATTTAAATACTTTAATCTGGCTAACGTCAAACGATTTTAATCGGCTGAAGAGGTGATGACAGTTTGGGAACAAATCCCGATCGATCGAGACCCCATCCCGTCCCCAATTTGCACCCCCACCCCACCCCCCATCCACCTCAACTGAAAGAAATTGTCTTGTCTGGCGTCATCCAACGTTTTTTCAATTCTGTCCCTCTTCTCGGCTCAATGCATTGAGTCGTCTACCTCCACTGTTCCCACACAAAGAATAAATAAAAATAAAAAATAAAAAAAACAAGGCCCCAGAAAAACAAGGAAATAGAAAACTAAACATTTAACACAAAATAAAAATATAAAAATATAAAAATGAGAATATACATTCCACTTGCGTAGTCAGCCAAGAGCAGTATTGTGAAGAATTACAATTTTCATCAGAATCGGGCGTTTTCGTTGGGACATCACCTTTACTTGTTGAGGTGTGAGGACAGAATGAGTGGTAGAGTGGTGAGTTTAAACGCCAAGAATCCGTTGAAAGTTTTATTACGAACGTTTCGTCCAACTACATGCTGAAGAAGTCCTAGTTGGCCGAAACGTTTGCAATAAAACTTCAACGGATTCTTGGCGTTTAAACTCACCACCCTTCCACTCACCTTTACTTGTCATACGTTTACTGACATCCACTTCCTTCCTGTAGTTTCTCCACCAAGATGGCGACATTAATTGACGAAACGTCTGACAAATAAAGATTAGTTTTTATTCATGAATATTTGCCTCAATCCCTATCCCACCACGGACATATCCTGAATGAGGAAAATAGGTCCAAACAAGTAAATATCATCTATTAATATATTCATTGTTACTTCTCATAGGAAATACACACACACACTACGCACGAACAAAAACACACCCACATGCACAAACAAGTACACACGCTTTTTTCTTCTACTAAAATTCACTTAATTTCTAACTTTCTCTCATTCTTTATCTTCTCATTTCAGTTTACTTACCAATGAAACAACAATCCGTCTTTTTGCCTTTCCCTTCAACTATGTCTCAGACCATTTCCCCCCACTTTCGTTTGTTGAAACAGATGGTCTCGATATTCAAGTTTGCTGCCACACGCCTCCCGAGCTGCGATCCAAGACTCGGTAAATATCCCTAAAAAAGGGCTCCGTGGCAATAGGCCCCCGTTTATACGCGACGGTCATTTCATTTTCCTCCAGACTTCTCTTCCTCTCCCATAAAAACGAATCCCACGAAAGTGGTGAGAGGTGTGGAGAGTGAGAGAGTGAGAGAGAGAGAGAGAGAGAGAGAGAGTGTGTGTGTGTGTGTGTGTGTGTGTGTGTGTGTGTGTGTGTGTGTGTGTGTGTGTGTGTGTGAGAGAGAGAGAGAGAGAGAGAGATGATCGATTTATGAAATTTTTGGCTTGAAGGCCAAGCGCAAGATAGGGAGAGAGATAGAGATAGAGAGAGAGAGAGAGAACAAGACCTGAAAGGATCCACAGAATCGAAGGGTTCATGTACGTCGGTGATTGGTAACGTGGGTAGCTGATTGGTTGATTGGCTGGTTGGAATTTGTTGATGTCACTTCGGATGCCACTGTTCTTAACAACGTCTTTAAGGGTGTCACTGAGGTATTATTGACTAAGTAGGGTTTCATGTGTGTATGAAAAAATAGGGGTGATTGAGAAATTCGTGGCTTCAAGTACAAAATTTTATTTCACAATAAACTGATACATTCATTTTTCAACGTAATCCCCTTCCAAGTTTACATACTTATTCCAACGGTCGTGGAGTCTACGGATTCCCTCTTCGTAGAAGCTTGAGTCTTGCTCAGGCAAATACGCCTCTACGGTATTACGGTCATTATCCGTGGCATAATGTTGACTGCTGAGCTTTTTTTCATCTTGGGTAATAGATAGTAGTCTGAGGGAGCCAAATCAGGTGAATAGGACGGATATTCAACTAACTGGAAGCCGCAATCATGTACTGTATGGTAGCAAGAGCCACAGCGGATTTGTGTTCTGGAGCATTGTCCTGATGAAAAACACCCCTAATGACAGCTTTCCACGCCGTTTTTTCCTGATTTTCTCCCGCAGCTGACTTATTAAGTTGGCATAGTATGGTCCAGTAATGGATTGGCACTTTGTCAGATCATCCACCAGTTGCAACTCCTCAGAATCCCAAAAAATGGAAGCCATCACCTTACCTGCAGAGCGCTTTCGTATATTACATCCAGTGTAAATTACACTGAAGATGTAATATACGAAAGCGCTCTGCTCCGTTTGTTTGTTTTCTAAAGTGGTTACCTTGCATTTATAAAACACACGTTCCCAGCGTTTTTATTGCATATATATATATATATATATATATATATATATATATATATATATATATGCGCGCACACACACGCACATGTAAGCAAATGTATCAATGCATCACCACCTCCCTCCGAGAGACAAGCCATCCACAAGTTGTCCCCGTGAATGTGGGCAGACTTAGCGGCTGTACTCCTCACCAAAGAATTCACCGTCAGACTTCAAGAACAATGATTTAACCCTTGAAACCCCAGTGTCGTCTAAAGATTTCATGATGACCACCAGACGATTTTCTTCAGCATCTGCCAACCGCCCGTGGCACGGCGCAATTGAATAAAATCATTCTACGACAGCCAGAATAAAATTGCCCTAATGGCGTAGGCGCCGCTAGGCAAGGCAGGGAGAACCCCTCCGCCCCTTCAGGCTCTTCTGACGACGATGACAACGACCACAAATTTACTTGCGATGTTACGTACGCAAGAGATTGAAAGAGGCCACGCGGACCGCGAGTCACGCCTTCGTCGGGAGAAAGTGGTTAAGAGGTCTTGCTTTCTATCCTTCCCTTGTCGCCACCGCCACCACACTAACTCATCATTAACAGCATTTATATATCCTCGCTCTGGCTGAAACCAGGCGTTTTTTTATCATCAAATACCTTATTAAACTCTCTTAGTTCCATTCAGACCCCTTAGCTGAATAAAATCACTTGGCTTAAGCCAGAGCGCGAATGTATACACAGCCCTCAGTCAACCTTGTAAAATGAAAGGTCGAGTCACATACATGTTTCGTTTCGACTCCTTGTGTGTGTGGGGGGGAAAATAAGAAAAGATCCAAGGATCTGTTCCACTCTCGCTTCGTCTCATTCAGTGGCCTCTTACATCAAAAGGGGGGACACGATGTCGGGGTTCTTGTCCCCTGCCACGGGGCTTATCGAGTATGTATGTGCAAGTATCATGTCTTTGAAGATTTAAGGAAAACATCTGGTTATAAAGGTGAATCTGATTTTAAAGCGCGCAAGCACACACACATACAAACTTAATCAAAGTTTATTAATCGGAGATATAGAATGTACGCATTGAGCATAGCTCAAACCCCGTATATAAGAACATAAGAATGAAGGAGACTGCAAGAGACCATAAGGCCTACACTAGGCAGCTCCGTATCCATCACCACCTGTCATCCCCATCCATAAAGTTGTCTAATCGTTTCTTAAAACAACCGATAGTTTCAACGCTTACTACGTGGTTACTAAGTTTATTCCATTCGTCAACCACCCTATTAGTAAACCAATTCTTGCCTATTTCCTTTTTAAATCTAAATTTGTCCATTACTGCGAGTCCTGCCCTGTTGTTTTAATATGATGACTTTGTTTGCATCACCCTTGTTAAAGCCTTTGGTGCACTTGAACACCTCTATTAGATCACCCAGCACTCTGCGTCTTTCCAGAGTGTAAGTTAAGGTGCGTAAGCCTCTCTTCGTAAGGCAAATTTCTGAGTCCATGTATCATTTTGGTCATTCTTCTCTGTACTGATTCTAGTGAATTGATGTCCATTCTGTAGGACTGTGACCAAAACTGTACATATATATATATATATACACACACATATATATATATATATATATATATATATATATATATATATATATATATTATATATATATATATATATATATATTATATATATACTTATACATATATACATACATGTATACATATATACATGCATATATATATATATAATATATATATATATACTTATACATATGTATTCATACATATATATACATCCATATATACATACATACATATATATACATATATATATATATATATATACATACACATATATATACACATATATAAACATACATATATATATATATATATATATATATATATATATATATACATACATATACGCGTAAGTAACCACTAGGAAAAGTAAACTAACGAAGCAGAGCGCTTTCGTATAATTACATCTTCAGTGCAGATACAAAGGTTATAGCCACATAAAACCTTCAGACAATATATGAATGTGTGTATGTATATTGTCTGAAGGTTTTATGTGGCTGTAACATTCCCAGTTTTCTTATTTCTGTATAAACATTGTGTTCTACTTCTCTTTCTTGTACTCTGAGGATGTCGTAATAGACGAAAATGTTTAGTATTCCGAACTTTATTTTCCCTGTGGATTCTGCATATATTATATATCTATATATATATATATATATATATATATATATATATATATATATAACCACGTGCGCGCACACACACATACAAAGGGTGCATTGAAAATCGAAAACAGTCAAACACAAGCTACCAGAGCCAATCACGCCTCCTGTTCTGCTGGAACTCCCCCCCCCCTCTACACGGCAACGTGGGAGTGGTACTTCCCTTAAAAAACTCCCCGCGCCCCACCAACATTTCGGGTCCAATAAAGAGCCTAATGAACTCCCCATCACATCGTAGATAAATACTCTCGCGTGTCACTCTTTGTCCACTACATCGGGGCTAATGTGGCACTGGTCGATGGAGACACCCTGATACCAAGTGGTACCTAAAGCTGACAACTCCTCTCTCTCTCTCTCATTCAGTGCGTGTGTGTGTGTGTGTGTGTGTGTGTGTGTGTGTGTGTGTGTGTGTAGAGAGAGAGAGAGAGAGAGAGAGAGAGAGAGAGAGAGAGAGAGAGAGAGAGAGAGAGAGAGAGAGAGAGAGATTCACACTATATCTTGGATCATGTGATCGTCAGGTATTAGCTTCCCTTATAAGAATTCAGACGTGTGTGTGTGTGTGTGTGTGTGTGTGTGTGTGTGTGTGTGTGTGTGTGTGTGTGTGTGTGTGTGTGTGTGTGTGTGTGTGTGTGTGTGTGTGTGTGTGCGCGCGCGTGTGAATTTAAGCGTTGTACCAGCAACAAATGGGAATTCAGGACAATGAGAACAGAAACCCTCCCCTTGTCAGAAAAGACCCAATTAGCACCGTTCGACAATTACGAACTCAAACATCTTGGCCAGGCGACTTCAATCAACCAATGAAAGGCCCCGAGACTGAATAAAGTCTCGGCCGAACGAGGTCCCCTGGAAGGGAAACAAAAACTTCAGGTGTTGCGTCAAACCAGATTGGAGTTCGGGCGCGTGTCAAGAATGGCGAGGGAAGGTGGGAACGGTACTATTGGTAAAGGAGGAGACACGTCATTTATATGTGGAATAAAGAGAAGTGTCAATGAAGATAAATGTGGACGAAGATGAGAGGGCCTGCCAGTGAGAAAAGCGAGAAGGAAATATTTGGATATATTCAAATGAGTGCATAGAGAGTTTCGGGAGAAATGTCAACGTAGTGCTTTTCAGAAAGTTTACTGTTCGAGAAGATGTGCAAAGATATGGCGTAGTAGGGATGTACAGGATGGTAGAAAGGGGGAACGATAGCGAAAACATTGTTTAAAAAGAAAGGCTCTTATAAGTATACGTGACGACGAGTGGTGGGAGGAAGGGTAGTACAGGGCGTTTTTTGACTACGTAGCGGAGCCCAAAAAGAGGATTGAAAGAGTTCTGAACATTAATCCATGTGAACAAGTTGCATAAACACGGTCCATGTTTCCTCTGCCGTGTTTATGCAGTTTTGAACGTATTCATATTCTGGGAAGAGGGCAGTGAATTATTTGACCATTATCTGGTGGATAGAAAACTGACAGTGGCGGATAAGTGGGGATAGAAGAAAAGTGAGGGAGACAAGGTTCTGAAGGTGGGCAAATCAAATGAGAAAGAGAAAGAATACCAGGCAAAAGTAAGAGGAGTATGGGATGTAGTGAAGGATAAAAAAGAAACAGTGAAGGAAAAAGGTTAAAAATAAAGTAGTGTCTAAGGACGGTACAACAACGAAGAAGTTAGGAGGGAACAGAAGCAGTGAATTGCGAAATGAAGTAAGGGTGGTTGGTGGAAGAAAATATGCAAGCGTACAAAGATGGTAAACAAGAATTGAGGAAACAAATGAGAGGTACAGAAGAAGGTGAGGGAGAACAATTGGATAGATATTAGGTGGGAGTAAGTGTCTGGTCGAGAATCTTGGGAAAAAATGGAGTGACAGAAAATATGCAAACGTACAAAGAATGGTGGTGAACAAGAATTGAGGAAACATACGAGAGGTACAGAAGAAGGTGAGGGAGAACAATTGGATAGATGTTAGGTGGGGGTAAGTGTTTGGTGGATAATCTTGGGAAAAAATGGAGGTAGGTGGAAAATTAAGAGGGGGGCGAATCGGGGAAAGAGGAAGCAAACGGGGCAGATGGACAGATGCTTATGGAAGTGAAGACGGTAATGGGAAGATGGATAGAGTATTTTAGGGAATTGCTGAGCACAGAGGAGGACAGGATGACTTTGTGGTAGAGGGAGGTACCAGGAAAATTACTATGAAAAAAAAATACAGAATTATGGGAAAAGAATAGATACAAAGAGCACTGGAAAAAGATGGAAGCTAATACGGCAGCTGGGTGAGATGGTTGTCATGTGGAATGTCTGGCAAATGTGGAATGGCGGGTGAGATTGCTTAATGAGTGTCTAAGTGAAGAAAGTGTTCAGGTAGACTGGAGGAGTATAAGCACAGTTTCACTGCCCAATGGAAATGAGGGCAACCGCGAATGTACAAATGTTACAAAGATCAGGCTGTTAAGTGTAGTCAGTAAGGCGTGTGGGTGTCAGAGGAGACAATTAGCAGATGAACAGAAGAAGCAATCTGAGGATAAAAAAAAAAATTGGATTTAGGAAAGGGAGAAAGTGGACATTTTCCCCCATTAAGTCACGCAAAAGATTTTGGCAAAGAGAGTATTTAGGGTGTTAATGAGTGGGGGGGGGGGGGAGGCGTAAGATACAGTTGACAGACGTTACAGATTTTGTTGCGGATGTCTGGAACAGGGGGGATCCCTGCTGAGAGTGATTAAACGTGTTTACATGAATTGTAGAGCTTGTGTGAAGGTCGGGGATGGAGAGAATGGTTCAAGATGAAGGTGAGGTGCCAGGGTTGCATATGTCACCATGACTGTTCAACGTATCAAAAATAAATCATACAAAAATCGACTCAAACATATGAATCTGTTTTCCCTAAAAAAGCGTAGACTCAGAGGTGACTTGATACAGGTCTTTAAAATTCTAAAGGGAATTGACAACATCAAAAGTGACAAAATTTTCACACTAAATGAGAATCCGACAAGAAACAATGGTCTCAAACTGTCCGGAAATAGATTCAGCTTGGAAGTGGGTAGAAACAACTTCGCCAACCGTGTAGTTAATGAATGGAATAAACTTCTTGCAGAGGCAGTGCATTGTAGTCAAGTTCGAGGTTTTAAGAATC
>NC_134801.1:21700842-21703342 GCF_046742065.1 Oratosquilla oratoria
CATTCTTCCAGGACGACCGACTACCCTTTTTAGTTGGCTCAGGAGGTTTACGTTGGATATAGTGGTTCTCTCAAAGGTAAGAAGACCAGACAGTAGCGAGATCGGTAGTGAGGTTTACAACGACTTCCGTTCGGGTCCAACAGATGGGGTCCACATTCCCGGGAGTGGCTGTAGGCATATATAGCCGACTACAGCATGCCGTTGTAAAGGTTACTCCGGCTGAAGCACACATTCGGCCTTATCTCTCTTACTGAGGTGTATAACAATGAAGTGATGCTCTATGCCAAGCATACATCTTCAGTTGACCTATACCTGCCACAAGACATATTTATAGTTTTGGGCGATTTCATCAATGTAGTTACAGGCACCGACAGAGCAGGCTATGAAGTATATACAGTATTGTTCCCCATGGTTCTGGTATTAGGAATATTAACAAGGCTGGTTCCAAAGATGAACAAGGTATAGTAATGCCGGAGTGGCCAGTTGGGAAAGCCTACAGAACAAATGGCTTCGTCGGAGTGCTGAATTCTTTGGAACTAATCAGACTTGTGGTCGCACGAGAATCCCGAGATAAAACCCACCTGAGTTTCATCTACAGAAGCTCAGGAATAATGCGTGTGCCCAGGAGTAAGCGGCAGCAATTTCTTAAACTTGAGGACCCTGAAGAACCGTGGTACGCTTTTAAACGTTCAAATCTGAAAGCTGTCGAGGAGAGCCTTGGAGGGGTGGTCGAGGAGTGGTGTGGCGTCACGGTAGACACTGGACAATATAAAGTTGCTCCGTGTTGCCAGACATAACTGGGGACCAGGACAAATACAGGACTACAGCTCTCATGAGGATGAACAAGGAGAGGTAGGTCAAGGGAATCGCTGATGATTCCGAGGGCCATCTTAATGCAAATGACCTCAGGATTGCTTCCCCCTGAAGAAATTCCGCTACAAAACTGTGAACCAGAGCAGCGCAGTCCAAAGACCTGGTGGCGTTCTTGTACCAGGTGTGGAGGGGCGTAGCCCCTTTGTCCAGTACTTCGAGCAGTTGCCCATGGGTGACCCTCCAAGCGCATGACTTCCCCTCGATGGTGTTTGAATACCGCCAACTTAGAGGTCAGCCCGTATGCTATGAATAAGGTGAGGTCAGCAAGATATATAAGCAGTCAGTGACAAGTACTCTCCTTGGTATACAAATGTTGTTCTGGATTTTTTTTAATCTATATTTGTTCTTTTGGTACTATTTTGTAATTCATCGTTACAGATGTATAATTCCTGAAGATGTCCCCTTGACGACGAAACGTCGAAAATAATATATAGTTATATCCAGTGACATGGTGTTTATTCATTCCCCAGGCAGAAAATGGAAGATAAGGAAAATAATCAAATGTAAAAAAGCTGTCGTGTTTAAACTTATTTGCAAGCAAGAGAATCCCTTATTTCTCTAATCAATTATATATATATATATATATATATATATATATATATATATATATATATATAATATTTTTTTCTTTCAGGTGTCCAGCGAGTTTATTCACCCGGGTAAAACATCACAACTGCTAATGACTACTACTACTACTCAAAATAAATCATAAAATATATTTCACAATAACATAAGGATAAAGGAAACTGCAAGAGACCATACTGCCTATATTAGGCAGTTCCATTCCATTACCACCTATCCTCCCTATCTATAAAGTTATCTTGACTTCTCTTAAAACAACCAACTGCTTCAGCGCTCACTACATGGTTACTAAGAGAGAGAGAGAGAGAGAGAGAGAGAGAGAGAGAGAGAGAGAGAGAGAGAGAGAGAGAGAGAGAGAGAGTAAGAGAGAGATGGAATATCCATTGGGAAACATCTTGTCTATATCCTTCTTAAACCTAAAATTATCCAATTCAAATTAATTACTACGAGTCCTGTCTTGCTGTCTTAATATGATGACCTTGCCTGCATCACTTTTAAACCCCTAAACTCATTTGAATACCTCTATCTGATAGCCCTACACTCTTCGTCTTTCCAGGGAGTGTAAGTTTAGGTGCATAAGCCTCTCTCTCTGTGCTACATTATATAACTATATGCCCTGGCAGATTCTCTTACTGAGTACAGTTGTGATCACTTGGAAGAAGACGAAGAGGATGATGACGAAGAAGAAGAAAAATAGGAGGAGAAGACGAAGAAAAACAAATGCGAAGAAAAACATCAACAAAATTAATTAACAGGGAAAGAAAAAGAAAAGGAAGAAAAATGAGAAAAAGAAAATGAAAAATCAGAATAAAGTAAAAGAAGTGGAAGAATGAGAAAAAAGTAAAACAAGGAGAATAAGGAGAGGATGAAGAAAAGAAAAGAAAGATAATAGGGGGGGGGGAGAGACCAAGAAGAGGAAGAAGAAAAAGATGCAGATTGATGGAAATGAAAAAGAAGGACGAGGAAAATGAAGGAAAAAAGTGGAAAAAGACGACGACGAAGAGAGAAAATGAGGAGTAACAAGAAACAAAAATGACGAAAAGAG
>NC_134801.1:21708342-21753342 GCF_046742065.1 Oratosquilla oratoria
CCCATTTATACTTATGATCGTCTCTCTTCTTAAAACATTGCGTTCACTCTTACATCTCACTTTCTAAATATATATCTAACATGCATCTCTCCAGTAGAGTTTTTACCTGACACCACGTCGCTGTTATCTATTCCATCTATCAGCCCACTGCCAACGTTAGCATTGAGGTCACCCAAGACTACTGCAATAGTATTCCTCCCAAAACTCCCTACACACGCATTTACATAACTCTTAAACAACACCCTTCTCATCCTGTCTCTCAGTACCAGGATCGCATGCACTAACAAAAGATGTCTACCTCGATTTTGCCTTCGCTAACATTACCCTCTAAGATACTTCTCTCCACTCCAGCATGCATTTTCCCATCTGATCACTTACCAGCAAGACCACTAATTCCCTCCCTCACCCCTTCTCATTCTCGACTATAGATGCAACTCAAAAAAACCGTGCTCTTTTATAAAAAAAAAAAAAAAAATGTACTTACACCTGTTTTATATACTTGATTTTTAATATGTGAACAAATTTGGACGTGTAAAAAAAATTAAACTTGCTATTAAAAAACTATTTTTTTTTTTGCATCACTATATTCTCGACACCCTACCAACCACGCTTCCTAACTCCAACTCACCCTTTCAATATAGTTTCGTTCAAAACTAACACATCTAACTTTCTTCTCACCTATCGCCAATCTCTTCCCTTTTATTTCCATCTGTACCACACCCTCGCATGTTGAATGAATCAATTACTAGGGTTCTAGTTTGAGTCCTCCCGGAACCCTTGGGCCTTGCCTTTTCGTAAGGACAAAGTGGAGGATCCTAGGTCCCTCACTCCGTCCCATTTACCCGCCTTCTACGACATACATGGGTCTCTGTGGCAGCATTCTTCTCCCCCTTCCACAAAAGGGCCAGGAAGATGTAGAGTAGAAAAGGGTAGACAATAGGTTCAAGGGGACACCGTAAAGGAGGAACAACATCGGAGGAAAATGTTTATTGACATAGATAACATCCTCACCAACATATTTCCCTACTGCAGAAAGGCCTTGCCTCCTTGAAGAAGGGGCATGTTGGAAAAAAAAGAAAAAAAAAAAAAATACCTCGCCTTCTGTTTTCCCTCTTTCTTTTTCTCCTGACGCAAAGAACGCCCTTTATACAGGGGAAATTTCCTTTTAGTGGTGTGTGTGTGTGTGTGTGTGTGTGTGTGTGTGTGTGTGTGTGTGTGTGTGTGTGTGTGTGTGTGTGTGTGTTTCGTCTATTGGTAAAACCAAAATGGAGTAATTGGGCCACATTTTGAATTGTCGCAAGCACAAATGAAAGAAGGAAAACATCTATTGCGTAATTGCGGGCAGTTTCGTAGGCATTTTATAAAAAATCTACCCAAATATACTTCGCGTTTTAATCGGCAAATATACAGTGGCCCATTTACGTCACATTTTGGGTAAATGAGCTACTTCAATTTTTTCTCTGCAACAGTGATGGAAAAAGAACTGGAGATTTTGAAAAAATAATAATAATAATAATAATGTTTCAGCAATGATATATGGTTTGGCACGATAAATGTTCGTCGCAAATTCTTGATGGCGACAGGTTTGCATCATGCATTTTACAAAAGGATCGGCTCCAGTCCAGCCTCGAAATGTTGTTCTTAAACTAAAGTGCATTTTGGCACGTTTTGTCTCCAAAGAACTTGGGAAAAAAAAAAAAAAAAAAAAAAAAAAAAAAAAAAAATATATATATATATATATATATATATATATATATATCACAGTTCGTGGGAGTCGAACGCGGAGCCTTTTTCACCCAAGGCTGCTATAGTCTTTCTCCCAATTACTTTAGAGGGGGTTTACACGGTCTAACGTTCCGTCGAACGCGGTTCGACAAACACGTGTTTAAAGTGATGTGTGAACGTGTGAACGGGGTATTTGGTTGCCGAACACGTTGGTTAAACCCCAAATACCCCGTTCACACGTTCACACATCACTTTAAACACGTGTCTGTCGAACCGCGTTCGACGAACCGTTAGACCGTGTAAACCCCCTCTTAGATTGACGCTCATCGGCACTACGGTGGTGAGGAATCCAGCTCGGTTTAGGGCCTCGTTGCCGTGAGATCGAGATTCTCACCGGTTACCGGGGGTCAAACCATTAGGACATAGTGCCTCTTGGAACCCTTGTTCCACAATTTACGGGAAAAAATTAAAATAAATTGGAATGATGGTGTATGGCAGTGAATCAGGATAGAATTAGTTAAAGTATAAGATGTGGTCCTTTTACCCACTCTCCTTCTTATTATTATTATTATTATAATTAATAATAATAATTAATAACAATTTATAATAATGACAATAATATTACTATTTTGGTGTTTTACATTACTGAACGCCAGTTCTTCAGTTGAATTCACGAGCGCTCGCATTACGATAAGAACGAATATTGGATCATGCTAAAAAATATAATATTCTATATAATATTCTATATGCCTTTGGGCTACAGTTTTTGTTCTTGCTCCAAATATTTGGGATTTTCTAGTTTCGGATAGTTTTGCTTTGGAGTAATAGTACACTATTCTATTCAGCTATGGAGAGGAGGAGGAGGAAGAGGAAGAGGAGGAGGAGGAAGAGGAGGAGGAGGAAGAGGAGGAGGAGGAAGAGGAGGAGGAGGAAGAGGAGGAGGAAGAGGAGGAGGAGGAGGAGGAAGAGGAGGAGGAGGAAGAGGAGGAGGAGGAAGAGGAGGAGGAGGAAGAGGAGGAGGAGGAGGAAGAGGAGGAGGAGGAGGACCCCAATTCGAATGAGGTCGCGACCCCAAGGTTCAGCCTGGCGCCATGGCACCAATCAATCTTATTTAGTTGAGGGGAATCCTTCAAGGTTCAGCCTGGCGCCATGACACCAATCAATCTTATTTAGTTGAGGGGAATCCTTCTCACTCCTCCCAGCAAAGTAGAAGGTGAGGACCGTACTACGCCAGGAGGCGCTGAGTAGCTGCGGCCGAAACCATCACCTCTGCCCCTCTTGGAACAGGTGACAATAACTGCTGGGAATCGGAGAGGAGTGCGGGATTCGAACCTATGTAAAACTTGTCTCCATGGACCTGAGGCTTCATCCAAGCGCGCGCAGGTTCAAAGCAGGTCCGCTGGTCTATCCCGTAGGAAGCAAAACAGTCTCAGATCTTAAATCACAGTGGCTTAACATGGTCTTGGATCACGTGTTGGACTCGTGATCGAGTTACTATGGATGAGAGCTCAGAGTTCGTATGACCGATCTATGGATTCACACAGACACACACTCAACTCCGCGCCCACGAGAGTTGGAGTAACAACCCACAGCGCAGCGATACTGCAATTATTTCAGCCCTGGGCGTGATTCGAACCCGGACCGCTGCAGTGGTAGGCGAGAACTCTTACCACTGCGCCACGAGGTTGGATGGTGTATGTTGTGGTAATACATAAACAAGTTAATTATAATAAATAAATTATACATAGATAAGTGGATAAAGAAATCGTTCAAACCTAAAAGAAAAAATAGGAAAGGATTTTTTTTCATTTTACTGTTCAATTTCACATGTTTTTTTACAGAAATTCCTACTCTCTCCCTAAATTTAACCTTCCCCTCTCCTCGCTCCAATTTAAACTTGCGAATCACTGGTCTATCTGCCGCCAGGCGATTTTATTCATCAGTTCGTGGCAGATGTACATCGAAGACTTTGTGGCTTTGTTCTGGCTAACGTCAGTTGATTTTATTACAAAGGATTACAAAGGCGGAGCATGCCGACAGGAGACCTTTTGGTCCATAACTAGGTCCGATACGAAAAAAAAATATATGATAGATAAACAAAAATATAACAATACAAATAATAAATAAAATAAATGCATAGGTATAGTTAAATAATAAACAAACAGGTAAATAGTAAATAATAAAAAAATGACAAATAATAATAAATTAAAATCAAGCAAATAATAAACAGACAAATCATAACAAACAAATAAACAAATGATATAAAATAAATGGCAGTCATTACAGCATCTTGCTTAGATGTTTCTCTAAACCAGTGATTCCCAAACTGTCTTCCGCGAAACCCCAGGGTTCCATGAAAACCTTTCGAGGGTTCAGTAACAAAAAAATTATAATTATTTATTAATTTGAACAGGAATGAATAAAATAAAATATGAAAGTGATGAGATCTTTTGCATTTGAGGAGAGAGAGAGAGGGAGGAGAGAGAGAAAGAGAGAGAGAGAGAGAGAGAGAGAGAGAGAGAGAGAGAGAGAGAGAGAGAGAGAGACAGACTGTGTGAGCATACGACTATATACTGTGCGTGTTGGTGACGGTTAGTTTTGAATCTTTTTGAGTCTGTCAGAAAAAAGTGTTAAAAAAGGTAAGAATTGTGATACTGAATTCTGAACTAAATTTTGTACTTTCATTTAGTCTTGTGTGTGTGTGTGTGTGTGTGTGTGTGTGTGTGTGTGTGTGTGTGTGTGTGTGTGTGTGTGTGTGTGTGTGTGTGTGTTTTGTTGGAGAGTTCCATCTATATGGGTGACGGGGTCGTTGGTGTGTGTGTGTGTGTGTGTGTGTGTGTGTGTGTGTGTGTGTGTGTGTGTGTGTGTGTGTGTGTGTGTGTGTGTGTGTGTGTGTGTGTGTTTTGTTGGAGAGTTCCATCTATATGGGGATGGGTCCACCTATATTTGGTGACGGGTACCAGCAAATGAGAAAGGGTTCCGTCAGATGGGAAAGTTTGAGAACCATTGATCTAAACGAATCTTAAAGCTTCGGCTTGAGCTACACTGCACTGCCTCTGCAGGAAGTTTATTCCATTCATTAACTACACGGTTGGGAGGAGAGCCTACTGTGGAAGGGGTGAAGAATGTCTCAACATCTTCGCTGTAAAGGCCGCTTCACATTAGGCCGATCCTCGTCAACAATTGTGAGTTCGTTTAAGCAGACACGACTTCGGTTAATTTTTTCTGTTTTCCGTATATCCTTCCTGATACTGTCCTGGCCGAGGCCGAGCAAATTTATTCAGCCGAGATTAACCCCGTACTGAGCAGGTTACGAGAAAGTTAACCAACCTTGTCAGTGCAAGAATATAAGGTTATCTTTGACACTTTCAGTACTCAATAAGAAACACACATACATATACCAAAGACTGTTACACGCAGGTAAATAAGAATATCACAACGGACACACCCGGTCCTAAAGGTGTTTATCAAGACCGGATTTCCTGGTTACCCCCCCCCCCCGGGTTGCCCCCTCTCGGATGAATAAAACTCCTCAGGTGGCAACCAGAATAAATTCATAATATTCCCACCACCCGGCGCGAGGTACCGATGGAGTTACAAGCAGATTTTTTTTTTTTTTTTTTTTTTTTTTTTTGCTTGAAATCACGAGGAAATCAAAGATCGGATATCTTTATTCACGCGTTTTATGTGATTACTGTTGCAGCAGACGAATGGAATATCCAGGGCAGCGGCCAGTATGAAATGACCACATAACCCCTCTCCCCACCCCACCCCTCTGCTGCTGTTATGGAATGGGGTGGTCCCGCCGATGCATTTCTTGCTCAATGGGTTTTCTGTTCGATGATCCATGTCGCCGTGACCGAGACGAAACGACGAGGGCCTGGGAAACATCTACTCATCCAGAGCCGGGAAAACCTCCAGTTGGCGAGGGGCAACACGAACTAGATAAAAAAAAAAATCCTGAGGGCGTCTTCCAAGGTCACCAGGTACCTCCTCCTCCACCTCCTCTTCCTCCTCCGGTATATAAATGGGTGGGATTGTCCTCTCAGACACATCACTACCTCCGGACAAGACCAACTCAAGTTGAAGGAGAAGGTATACATCTCACGATCGAAATGTACAAGGTGAGTTTGTCAGCTCCTACTCCTTCTCTTCTTCCATGCCCAGTCCTCAGCTACTTCTTTTCCAGCTCCTTCTCCACCTCCTCCATATTCACCTCCTCCTCTAACTCTTCCCCTCTTCCTCCGCCACCTCCCTATATATATATATTATATATATATATATATATATATATATATATATATATCTTGATAGCCTAGTTGCAAAGTCACTACCGCACTTGTCATGAGGATGCCGGGTTCGAGTCCTTGGCAGTACCGCATTTCAATTTCTGCATGTCGGCATTGTTTTTGCTGATATATATATATATATATATATATATATATATAAATCCTTCTTCGTTAGCTCCGCCTCCATAAGTATATCGCCCTACAAATCCTTCTTCGATAGCTGCTGCTGCTGCTGCTGCTACTACTGTTCTTCTCCAGCTCCTTCTCCTCTTCCATTTCTTTCCCCTCCTCCTTCTGTTTCTCCTCCCTTCCTCTTCCTCCTGCTCCTCCTTGCCCTCATCCAAATTCTCCTTTTCCCTTTCTCCTCCTCCTTGACATTCTAATGGAACTCCTCTTCATGTCTTATTTTGATTAACATAATTTTTTTTTTCGTAGGGGCACGCTCGATTTATTCGAACGCCGCCACCTGATTTTGTTCAGTCGTGTGGAGCCCCTTTAGTCGCGAAGGATAGTTAAAACTATCTTGACCTTTTCCGAACCGAGGGGTAGTTAAAACTATCATGACCTTTTCCGAACCGAGGGGTAGTTAAAACTATCATGACCTTTTCCGAACCGAAGGGTAGTTAAAACTATCATGACCTTTTCCGAACCGAAGGGTAGTTAAAACTATGACCTTTTCCGAACCGAAGGGTAGTTAAAACCATCATGACCTTTTCCGAACCGAAGGGTTGCTAAAACTATCATGACCTTTTCCGAACCGAAGGGTTGTTAAAACTATCATGACCTTTTCCGAACCGAAGGGTTGTTAAAACTATCATGACCTTTTCCGAACCGAAGGGTAGTTAATATGCGTTAAGGGGACACTACAGTAGGGGCGTGTTGCCACAATTTATCTTGTCCTTTTCCGAGCCGAAGGGTAGTTAAAACTATCATGACCTTTTCCGAATCGAGGGATAGTTAATATACGTTAAGGGGACACTACAGTAGTGGCGTGTTGCCACAAACTATCTTGACCCGAACCGAAGGGTAGTTCAAACTATCTTGACCTAGTAACCATGTAGTAAGCGCTGAAACTATCAGTTGTTTTAAAAAACGATTAGTCAACTTTATGGATGGGGACTACAGATGGTGATGGATACGGAGCTGCCTAGTGTAGGCCTTATGGTCTCTTGCAGTCTCCTTTATTCTTATGTTCTTATGACCTTTTCCGAACCGAAGGGTAGTTAAAACTATCTTGACCTTTTCCGAACCGAAGGGTAAATATGCCTGTACCTCGGTTCGGGTCCTGAAACAGTATCCGGCGCTGATCGGATGCCAAATACAAATTACAGGTGAAACCCGCAGGGAACCGGGACATGGGTTTTCTTTGTTCGTGCATTAGTCCGAGATTCATGTGGATCTCCACGCCAAATTCGGTCAATATCCAATTAAGAGAATCAGATGAAAATACCTTCACGTTTACCACATCGATTGTTGGTGCCAAAAGATCTCGTTCACTCGAGATTTTTTATTCTGGCTAACGATGAGCAGTGACATTCATCTATGCGGTTCCTCTACTCAAGGTTTCGTTCCATATCAGGGGCGGTAGGATTAATCTTCGTATATTTACTTATTTCTATTTCTGCTTCACGCCGCATATTTTTAGTTACTGGCGAACTGCCTTCTACAAGTTTAAACTCAAAATAAATTTTTAACCAGGCAGTTCAAATTAAGCTCAAATCAAGTCCACTGCAGGTCCGGCCTACCCGTTTTAGGACAATACAGCCTCTGTGCCAGACCACACTGGCTTAGTTCAACCCGACAGTTAAACAGCTTTAAATTATGTTAAAGTGTTTGCCGTCACGCGGTTTTCCTGCAAAAGGTAATTTTCTCACGTACATGTCTCGCTTGAAGAGGCTCACAAACAAAAAGATCTTGACACAGCCGCGCCGCGCTGTCGTATTTTGCGGTGGCATTTGACCATTCGAACGCATTCCTATGCTTCTCTTTAGTTTTACCACAAAATCAACATACGTTTCATCCTACTGCGTATCTTAATACACTACCCAAGTTCTGGACGTGCTAATACTTTAGGTTATAAACAGCAATTCACTTCGTGTTTTGCCTTACGGGAGTACTTCTGTGGGAATGCTAAATGAAGTTTTGGGGAAGGAGGATGGGAGTCCAAACAAGGATGGGAGTCCAACCAAGACCTTCATGGGATGTGTCTCATTGTCACTCCAAAACCAGGTTACGTTCTCCCTCCCGTCTGCATCTAATATCATCTGTCCGGCCTCGTACAGGACCAATGGGTCTCCTGTTTCCCTGTTCTTCTACTATAAAATGCCATAACTGCAAGGTGTTGAAGAGCAAGATGTTATGTGTGAACTTTGAATATGTACTCGTCATTACACACCCGGCAATCCAGAATACAAACAGGAATGAACGAAAACACACACACACACACACACACACACACACTGCAATCGCAAAACAAGCATTCAGACGCCCAGACAATGTAACAATGCATGCAAGCAGACAAGACCACAAATTGCCACACCCTAAAGTGAATATTCAATTTCCTTTCTCTTTTAGTAAAGTGTGTGTGTGTGTGTGCGTGTGTGTGTGTGTGCGCGTGTGTGTGTATGTGTGTGTGCGCGTGCGTTGATGTGTGTGTCTGTATATATATATATATATATATATATATATATATATATATATATATATATATGTCTATATATGTTGTGTATGTTTAAGACAGATTGAAATTTCTTTTTAGAAGCTCTGCTCAGTCGCTAGCGTCTTGGCTTCGTGATTATGCACGCACAGGTCAGGGTTCGAATCCCTTGGCAGAGCTTCTAAAACATATATGTTGGAAAGGTAGCGTGGCAAATGAAATATTTTGTTTCGCTTTCTGTATATTTCCAACATAACAAGTTTTTCAAACATTTCGGAGTAAATGCAATGTAACACAGTTGTAAACCACACTCTGACACGTTCTTGTAGAAATATAATTTAGTCACGTACGTTATTTTTCAAACATTTCGTAGTAAATACAATGTAACACAATTGTAAACCACACGACACGTTCTTGTGAAAATATAATTTAGTCACACGTAAGTTAATTCACAAATTCTTGTAGCCTTAGATCAACACCTTAACTCTGATCCTCTCTTTCTGTCTTCCTGTCTGACCTACGATTAAGCAGGCTCATCGAATTACCCGTTTCTATGTTCCTCTATTCTTTCTACTTCCTGACTTTTTACATTCTACTTTGTCACCACTGTCATTATCATAACATGATCTATAATACTTTATTTCTGATTAGTTTATCTCACCTTTGATATACTTTAAAATTAATTCTAACTTCTGATTTTGGCATTCTGAGTTCTGCGTCCTCCTTATAAATCTCTTAACATGGCTTATCGTCGTATCGACTGATTATCCTAATGTGTCATCAGCCCCAATATGACTTGTTCCTTCACACCTTTCTTATCTCTGGGACCCGTATTTCTGAGTGCGGGCTACTCTATTTTATCTTATATAATACAATGCAATATATATATATATATATATATACATATATATATATATAAAGTATATACATATATAGGTTTGTGTGTGTGTGTGTGTGTGTGTGTGTGTGTGTGTGTGTGTGTGTGTGTGTGTGTGTGTGTGCGCACGCGCCTATATTAGCTGTTTCAGTATATACACATATGTACATGCACACATTGTACACTTGTATAAACACACATATTTCATATGAAAAATCAAGGATAAGTTAATCTTGAATATGAAGGCTGATTGGTGCATTTATATCGGGTCCGCGTGACTCCCAGACGCGATTCGCTTGGTGCGGCGCATAGGTTCGCTGGCTGCAGCGCCACGGAGTAGGCCGCCGCCGCCGCCGCCGCCGCTGCCGCGACGGAGGCGGTTCACAGCCTTTCACTTTCGTTTTTCACCAACGAAGCAATGAAAGCGTTGGGCAACGCTCTGCGCGAGTCAACACAGCCACTTAGGCTGATTCGTTACCCAACGAGGTATGCGATGAGGATTCATCCATCCACCTCCCTTCCCCACTACCCACCTCACGTCTCGCTGCCGCACAATGAAAACGAATGAACGGTGTGTGTGTGTACGTGTGTGTGTGTGTATACACGTGTGTGTGTGCCTGTGTGTCTGTGATGTTGACACTAGTAAACGCGGTGCGAAAACGTGTCTGCAACGTTGGCCGAGATGCAAACGTTTGCTCGCACCGCTGGCAATGAATGATGCTCACCGCAAAATGAAAAGTGGGAGGTAAACGTTTGCCTGGTTAGGCAAGTTTGGGTACAACGTTTCGAGTGATGAGCGGGAAGAAGTGAACGTTTTCTCATGGTATTTTGCTGCCGATAACCAACGTTTCTATCCTTGGAGCTCAAAAAATGGAGTCATGTTAGAGGTGAGATAGCAGAGAAGTGATACAGCACAAGTTGGAAATTATTATTACTATTATCATTACTTTTATCTATTTTTTCCCAAACGAGTTCCGTGATCGTCAGTAGGGATGTTGCTAATAGCATAAAACTTGGTCAATACCCCGAGGAGATAATTGAGCAACACCTATTTACATATTGGAAACAGATAAACACTATGTAGATATTTACACCAAATGAAGCTACTCTGGCCTCCATTTGTGAAATCTGCCCAATCCCACGGGGACACGTGCATTGCATTCCTCCAACTGCTGCCGGGCGATTTTATTCAGCAGATAGAACTTGATAGTGAAATGGATAAAAATTTATATGTGCCTCCTCGAGTCTCTCGACATTGATGGCTTAGAGTTAAAATGAATTGTGGTTGATAAATATTGATCTATCCAATACGTAACTCTTTGGCTCTTTTACTTCATCCAACTTTATTCTATTTCCTGCTAAACGATTTTATTCAACAACCAAGAAAACCTTCATTCCGAATTTAAAAATTGTTGAAGCATTACGTAAAAATTGTGAAACACGATATAGCCTACGGGGTAATGCTGCACTTCCCATTTCTCTCTCTGATATACTACATCACCAAAGGCCTTTTTTTTTTCTCTGTGTGGGGAAAAATGACAAAAGTCGTGTTTTTCTCCTGAATTTAACTGAAAAAAAGGAGAGGTGAAACATTTTCTATCATTCTGGTTACCAGTAGACTAATATATTCATTTCCGAGGGACCACATCGGTAAGAGAATGGATAAGTATATGATTTTTCTTCTTCTATATATGATTTTCCTCCTTCGTCACCGACTTTCATCCTTGGGGACAATATCCCACCGTGGCGTCACAGAAGTGACAAAGGTAATTTAAGGAGAGCAGATGGGAGGGATGATGTTCATTATTCTTCTTTGACTGGAGATCAAGTCTATAGTCATAAAAGAGTACGACCTGACTTTGGTCCGTATGAATGTCATTAATTGCCTTAACGTACCGAATGCATAAAATTCATGCTGCCAATAACGGATCTCGATATACCGGATATCGGATATAACGGACAAAAAATCTGACCGGACAAACCTCGCTATAACTGATGAAAATCCGTTATAGCGAGGGATCCCCGGTTATAACGGATCTCGATATACAGGATATCGGATATAACGGACAAAAAATCTGACCGGACAAACCCTCGTTAAAACTGATGAAAATCCGTTATATCGAGGGATCCCCGGTTATAACGGATCTCGATATACCGGATATCGGATATAACGGACAAAAAATCTGACCGGACAAACCCTCGCTATAACAGATGAAAATCCGATGTAGCGATGGATCCTCGGTTATAACGGATCTCGATATACCGGATATCGGATATTAAGGACAAAAAATCTGACCAGACAAACCTCGCTATAACTGATGAAAATCCGTTATATCGAGGGATCCTCGGTTATAACGGATCTCGATATACCGGATATCGGATATAACTGACAAAAAATCTGACCGGACAAACCCTCGCTTTAACGGATTTTCATCCGTTATAGCGAGGGATCCCCGGTTATAACGGATCTTCGGATATAACGACAGACTCCTGTTCCCATATCCTAAGTTATATCGAGGGTTTACTGTATATTCTAACACTACTGCTACTTTCATTTTCATTATGACAATTTTTCTCAAACTCCATATTTTGTTTCTATTTCCCAGCTGGTTGTATTCCTATTGGCTGCCGCAATCGCGGTAATGGCCATGCCTCACGCACCGGCCCACTACCAAGGTCAGGATCACCACCCAGGTCATGGTCACCACTCCGGTCACCACGATCAACCGGTAAGTTAAGCTTGTCAGCGGTTCGTCCTCGGTATCAGCTAATTCTCAAGCTCTGTTCACACAAGCACCATAGAATATCTGCAGACACGATAAAAAATAATCGTCTTGATGACGGACTCACAACCTCTGTCCGCAGAAGACAAACCAACAAAATGTTCGTGTTTTGTTACCAAACCAATTTCCCACTTGAATCTCCAAACACTATTCACGTATGGACGGAAATTGATTGTCCTCTCGGGACTCTAACCAGAGTTGTGTTTGAGTCAGTGTGCTGCCTGTCTAGAAGTCTATAAACATGTTCATGATAGTGTGTGAGGCAACCTAGCATTAGCAAAGTAGACCGTGTCATCTGCTGTGTTGACCCTTACGCACCTTAACTTACACTCTCTGGAAAGACGCAGAGTGCGGGGTGATCTAATAGAGGTATTCAAGTGGATCAATGGCTTTAACAAAGATGATGCAAACAAGGTCATCATATTAAAACAACGGGGCAGGACTTGCAGTAATGGATTTAAACTGGACAAATTTAGATTTATGAAGGAAATAGGCAAGAATTGGGTGGTCAACGAATGGAATAGACTTAGTAACCACGTAGTGAGTGCTGAAACTATCATTTGTTTTAAGAAACGGTTAGACAACTTTATGGATGGAGATGACAGGTGGTGATGGATATGGAGCTGCCTAGTGTATGATCTCTTGCAGTCTCCTTCATTCTTATGTTCTTATGTATGTTCTTAACACAATTACTCTATTTTGTAAGATCCACCAACAGCAACTTCGATAAAGTGACGCCAAACGATTTTATCATGGAGACAGGCGACCATTGAACAACATTTCAAATTTCGAGTTTCACTGACAGGAAACCCGTACTCCCAAGAGTAATTACCAACGATCCGGGGACCATAGACTTCTCTAAAAAGAAATGTTGGACGTCTCTATTGTATTATAAGGTGTGGGGGTTAAACCCATTTCCCTTTGTATTCTGCCTGACGTGTGGCTAATTTATCCATCTCAGTAGCACTCTCTAGACAGAAACGGGGTTTAGCCACCAATTCGGTTCATTATCCACCATATTCTCATTCCGGTAAACGGGGTTGCCTTTAACATCACTTTACCTCAAAGCAAAGCCGACGCTCTACCGACTGAGCTACTGAGACACTAAAATTCTCCAACCTGGGAGAAGTCTAGATTTCACTAAGCGAAGTCATATTCTAGTTATTCAAATGGAGGATGGAGGTAGAATGTGGGAGTGTGATGTGGGAGTGTAATAACCTATACGAATGTACTGCTGAAATATTCTTAGAGTAGTCTAGATTTCTGTAAGCGAGGTCATACTGTATCCTATTATCCAAACGGAGGTTGGAGGTAGGATGTCGGAGGAAAAATATCCCAGTGCGATAACCCATTGACCCTGTACTGACGTTTCTGTTGCAGCTGATGCCTTACAAGTTCGAATACAAGGTGCAAGACCCGTATTCAGGCGTCAACCAGGAGCGTCAGGAGTACTCTGACGGGAACAAGGCCGCCGGAACCTACAAGGTCGACCTCCCGAACGGCCTCACCCAAGTCGTCAACTACCAGGCGGACAAATACTCGGGCTTCCAGGCTGATGTCCAGTTCGTCCCGAGCCAAAAGTCCCCAGCTCATTACCACTAAATCCAGGTCATCCTCGGTGGGATCCAAGGCCACTCTCACTCAATCGAGGTCATCTGTGAGAGGTCAAGGTCATCTGTGAGAGGTCAAGATCATCTGTGAGAGGTCAAGGTCACCGTACAACGGTTCCTAAGCTTTGATGCACACCACCCAAGACTTTGGCAATAAATATCTAAAAATACCGTTTTATTCTTTCCATTTCTCCTTTACTTTAGAACCTGAGGGAATACGGAGGGTTCTCTTCAAGCTAATGGCCGACAATATTATTCTGCTCGGAGAAACATCTAAGCACGAACAGGTTATAAAAAGTCGATTTCCCCAAAGTCCTGAGTATTTCAGAAAGAGAGAGAGAGAGAGAGAGAGAAGAAAGAGATAAGAGAGACAAGAGAGAGAAGAGAGAGGGAAGAGAGAGAGAAAGAAGAGAGAGGAGAGAGAAAGAAGAGAGAGGAGAGACAAGAGAGAAGAGAGAGAATAGGGAAGAGAGAAAAAAGAGAAAAAAGAAAAAAGAAAAAAAAAGAGAGAAAAGAGAGAGAGGGAGAGAAAAATGAGAGAGAAAAAAGAGGAAGAGAAAAGAGAGAGGGAAAGAAAAGAGAGACAAAGTGAGAATGAGACAAAGAAAAAAGAGAGAAAGAGAGAAAAGAAAGAAAAGAGAGAAAGAGAGAGAGAGAATGAGACTGATGCATGCAGGTGGTGGGATGGTCAGTTGCCCCAGCTGGTGTGCTTGCACAGCAGTCAGTGTGCAAGCAGCAGTCACCAGCAGGCGTTGACGATGGAACAGAACCCTTTGTGATTACGAAGCGAGATGGACATCGACCACACCATAACTACAGCCCAGAAGAAGTAAAAGTCTACCTAATGAACAACACCTGGTTTGCTATTCACGATTTGTATATTAATGCTCTGACTACTGCTAACTTCAATCAGCCAAGGGAAACCCCTTGATTGGCGAAATGGTTGATAGATATTAACTGCACATACAGATAGGTCAAAGGTCAACATCTCTGACGTCGTAACGGCCGATATTACTCTGGCTAACGTCAGGTGACTTTATGCGGTCACAAAGAGGCCGGGAATCAACGTGAGTGTGGTATCAAGCTCTTTAGTGGTATCTAAAGACCAGCGTTTCACAACCTGGGGGTGCTGAAATAAATTATAAATAGGGGTGTTGGGAGGTGATGTACACAAAAATCACATTGATATATGTATAATCGATTACCCAGTTGTGCATATTTGACTTTTTTCCGTGATATTTTATTTTTCTATTGTGTTCTTATTTCTTCTACATACAATATTGCCGATTTGTTTCAGTTCTAAGGAATCAAGAGAATATATCATCAAGCAGCACACTTCACTTTTTTATCCTTCTTCTAATAACGAGATAGGGGTGCTGGACTCCTTAGACATGACAACAGGGGGTGCTATGGTCGGAAAAGGTTGGGAAACGGTCCTGTAGAGGAAGCAGGCACAACTTCGTGACAGACTGCCACGAACGAACTTGACTACAATTCTGCGCTATATGTATAATAACAAAGATCAACCTTAACTGTATATTGTAAAATCGGGCTGGATAGAAGATACAGCCTCTATACCTCACCACACTTGGTTCAGTTTGTTATGGTTATATTCACGGTGAAAAGTACCTGTGGAATCTTAGGTGTGCTTTCAGTATCTACATTATATTCGTGTCTGTTTATAAAGCGTTTGGCCCATGTGGCAAAGACATACTTTCCAAATCATCGCAGTTCAGAACTTACCCAATTTCTACGATCGCATACCTTGTGTCAAGAAATGTAGAAAATCCACATTTCAAATTTCTATTTACAATTGAAGAAACGGGTTTAAAATTTGATCGAGTATCGTCAAAATTAAAATGACATGATGTTTTTCATTGTGTGTGTGTGTGTGTGTGTGTGTGTGTGTGTGTGTGTGTGTGTGTGTGTGTATGTGCGTGTGTGTGCGCGTGCGCGCGCGTAGGAAGGAAGATTACATATTTCGACTACTAACTGTGGTGTTAGTTATGATTTATAAATGTGTTACTATATTTTACGAGTGATGTGTATGTACTGTATATATGTGTGTATTATATATATATATATATACTAAGAAACACTGGTAACTTGTGTTCAACTATGCAAGAATGTAATGCAACAATAAATTGTAGAGTTAATATGACCTACAGTGACTTACCATATCTCATAAAGGTTAGATTTCAACACAACGGTTGTCAATTATGGTGAATCCTTTCTCCTCAACGTCCCAACCCAACCAACCTTGTACTCCACTTATCCAAACGAGGTCAATATTGTCTTTACTATTCCTGTAATATTCAGTTTGTAATTCTCAGTTTTTGCCGAATAAATGTTTTCATCGTTTCCTTCATTCATGAAATCTACGCTTCAACCAAGTACGAAAAAGTCAGTACATTAGTGAAGATTTTCTTCGTTACTTGCTCATTTGTCTTTTTAGATTTTACTGAGATATGCTAGTCATTCTTTGTTTCATAATTCATTGAAATCTAGGGGGAAAAATAACGTAATTGTGAAAAAAAAATTGCCTCGTCGTGATAAAGAGACTAAAGCTCTTCTTCCTCATCTGAAGTTACACCAAACCTTTGCGTCGTCAGACAAGTAGTCCCGACTTACCTGTGGACAAGAGAGAAAAAGAAAAGATTAATCTCAACATTCAAACAGGACTGAGGAGTTTATGTCACGTAGCTAAAGCGTCACCTTAACCTTATGTCCTCGGACTGCCAGAGCATGTAGCAGTCATCATGGGCCGTTGGGCTTTGACCCAGGGCCCGAAGTTATAAAAAGATCCTGTCTACAGACTCAAGTTCGTCTTAATTATGGTGCAATCACTGCGCGGAGACCTATTATATATATATATATATATATATATATATATATATATATATATATATATATATATTTCTTACATTTTTTTTTTTTTTATAAATTATAAATTATGGACTTACAGGTATGAAATTCGTTCGTCTTAATTATGGTGCAATCACTGCGTGGAGACATTTTTTTGTTTTTTTCTACAATTTTTTTAGGGGTTGGTATATTTTCTAAATTCGGCCCCAGGATCCTAGTGGTACAAGGCAAAGTCAGAACTAACGCACTACAGCGTAACACTAGTTCAAGGAACCTCCATCTAACTCAGGGGGAGCCATGGGGACCCCTTAAAAAGATCCATGACAAGAATTTAGGGGAAGGAGCGGCGGTCTATGGCCTGCTGTTACAAATTATACATTCCTTTGTAATGTGATGATTATGAATATATAAAATAATTCCATCACTCTGTCCTGACAGAGGAAATATAATTATGATTGTCAAGTTTGTAATAAATCAATGGGTTTCTCTTCATCAACATTTTATTATTACTTTTCTTTCATTCTTTTTGGCGTGGTGGGATTTGTGAGAAAAATGAAAGGGAACAGCACTTATGTTGAGAATCCATGAAGGCCGGGAAGGGAACGGAATGGAAAAGGTTGAGAACCATTTGGTTCATCTATATCAGTGGTTCTCAAACTTTTCCACCTAACGGAACCGTTCCACATTTGGTGGTATTCGGCGGAACCCCCAACAATCCTTCGGCGGAACCCCCAACAACCCTTCGGCGGAACCCCAAACGACCCTTCGGCGGAACCCCCAACAATCCTTCGGCGGAACCCCTAACAACCCTTCAGCGGAACCCACAACAATGCTTCGGCGGAACCCCCAACAACCCTTCGCCCGGAACCCCCAACAATCCTTCGGCGGAACCCCCAACAACCCTTCGGCGGAACCCCCAACAATCCTTCGGCGGAACCACCAACAACCCTTCGGGGGAACCCCTAACAACCTTCTCACCAAATATAGATGGACCCACCCCCATATAGATGGAACCCTCCTCAACACACACGCGCGCGCGCGCACACACACACGACTAAATAAAAGTGCAAAGTTTAGTACAGTACTCAGCATCACAATTCTGACCTATTTCAACAGACTTTTTTGACAGACTTAAAAAGATTTAAGACGAACCGTCACCAACGCGCACAGTATACTGTATAGTCGTACACATGTACAGTCACTCTCCGTCTCTCTCCTAAAATGCAAAATATTTCATCACTTTCATAATTTTTTTTATTCATTCCTGTTCAAATAAATGAATAACTATAATTTTTTGCCACGGAACCCTTGAAAGGTCTTCACGGAACCCACTTTGAGAACCATTGAATTCTATATGTTAATACTATAGTGTCCTCTCCTCCCTACCGACTGGCACTTTTCATATCATTCTGGCTTCAGCCTGGCAGACTCCTTCAGTCATTTCCGTGGCACCCCGTCGTTGGTGAAAGAATCTGAGGCGATCTTGAGTAACTCCTCCCGAACCAAGTGCCAATTTCCCTTCAATTCTGGCAGTCGTTACTTTATTCAACTCAATTGATAACGGCATATTCGAATGGATTATATGAAAGAAAATTTATTCTAAATGCATAACTACATCAATTCCGGAACTTTGAAAATAAATAAATAAATAATAAATATCTTGCTTTTAACAACTGGGAGTTTCTCCCAGGAAAAAAAAAAATATTGACGACAGCCAGAATAAAATATGTGCACAAGAACGATTACTGTCATAGAAACAACCGAAAATTCGTGTCCCGGGTTTGACTCAGCCCCCAAGGCCTGAATAAAATCATCTGGCGACACTAACCACCTATGACGTCAGCGGGTCACCTGGTGACGAACTTTGGAACCGGCTTGTGCCTTGTGAACCCTCGCTCAATGATCACAAAAGGAGGGTTATTGGGGTCGATGCAGACCTTATTGGAGGTGATGCAGACTTTCTTTCTCCTCCTACTTCTCCTCCCCTCCTTCTTCCCCCCCTCCTCCTCCTCTTCTCTTCTCAAGTTTCAATTGGACTAAGTTTCGTTTATCTCAGACGAGTGCCTCGTCTCTCCTGCAGTGAAGGCGATTATACCTTCTATGGATTACTCCCTTCCTCAGCGCGTGGGTTCTTTTTTTCTTTTCCATTCCACCTGCCCTTAGATTATTTCCTTCAACCACGTGTCCCTACCACGGTGTACCGTGCTCCTACCTCAGTGTACTGGCACCGCAACATTAAACCCAACCACTCGAAACAAATGGGGCACGAGCCGCATGACACATTCATATCTCTCGCCATAGGCTTATTGTGCAACAGATGCTCGGCTCTCTGATCCCGAGTGCCTACTCAGTGAGCCAGCTGGCGGGCGGCGGGAGAGTGGGTACTCCAGCCAAGGAGTGACAACACGATGACTCCCCCGTTGGCACCAATCATTACTTTCTCTGTCACCATGCAAGAGAAATTTTCAAACACTTCACACCCTACCTCACCCTTTACATACATACATGTACACAAATATATGTACGCATATGTATGTGGGTATATACTATATATATATATATATATATATATATATATATATATATATACACACACACACATATATCCAAAAACAACAATAAGAGATGGATAAATGCAAATCGTTTTCCGCCGTACAACAGGACGAGTCCTTTTCTCATTCTTCTTGAGACAAAAGTTCAAGAGCAAACAACCTTGTATCGACCATGTGACCTGTTCCTGTTTGTCGAGTCTTTGTCTGCCTCTGTAAGGGAGGGCCAAGTCCTCCCTCCGGCCGTGTCCTTCGTAATAGCATCCATGAATTCTTAACCACCGCCAGCAGCCCGCAATTCCACTGAATACCATCGCCTAACGGCACAGAACCAAGTAGCCTACGTACATCTGTTACGACATATAACGTTACGTGATGACGTACTGCCAACTTCCCTATCGGGTGACACTTTTCATTTTGATAAGGTTGCCACTGAACAATTCCACTCGTCTTCAGTGTGTCTTTAAATGCCTCACAAATTATCTCGATTAACCGCTTACCAGGTTCCGCAGGTACCGTTTCTATGGCTGCCATTAATCTATTTCATTCATCTCGGAGACGCCCCCTGGGTAGCGATGGGTTGGGGTTTGGGGCCTAAATCGTGTAAACCCCTCCATTGAGGATGTTATTGTTCTTCCTTTCAGCCCGGCTGCCGCCAAGTTATTCATTAACCACCGTGGAGTAACCATGGAAACGTAAGGGTTCATTGCTGTTTTCATAAAGATTACAAAACACCGCAATAATCTCAAAGCTTTTTTTTTTTGTGCTTGAAATAACGGTGAAGAACTTAACACGTCTATTTTACTTGTGTCACCTTCCACCGACGGCGACGGCAATAGAAGCCAATTCTCTCTTCTCCCTCTTTCAATTCCTTTCTTCATCCCCCTCTCAGCCTCCACCTCTGCCTCCGGCGCCTTTCCCCCCGCCTTTTTGAGTATGTTTACACAGGAGACGGTCCGTCGGCCGTCCGAGGCGGACACTCGATGGCCGAAGGTGATTCGGTGCTATAAAAGCCAACAGAAGTGACGCCTTCATTATCAGTTCCCTCCTCCAGTCTGCCTACGAGAGTTCGGCCGCCTTCGGGAAAGAACACAACCATGATGAACCAGGTGAGTCTTCCGAAACCTCAACAAATCGGGATCACAAGAGGTGACGCCTTCTTCACCAGTTCCTCTCTCCAGTCTTCCCCCTTCTGAGTTCGGCCACCTACAGGAGACAGAACAAAGCAAAAGTTCCTAAACTTCGACGCTGTGGCCCTAGTTACCTGTGTGCCGAGTGGAGGGCTGATTCTCATCTTGCTTCACGTAACGTGGATCCCCGTTCGAATCCAACAGCCACAGGTTACCTCGGTCGTGGCTGAACGTCTCTAACTTGCTCATTTCACCTCATTGACCATCTGAGTAACCCCCTTCACAACTAAAGGATTCAACTAGTGATGGTACGATTCTGATACGAGTCCCGATTCTGCTCTAAACTTACGAGTCGGATTCCGATATCTGCAATATTTATAATTCGTGGTTATTTTCAAGCCCTGTTGTTGCTTTGGGAAACAAATACTTAATGAACAAGGTACATTTATTAGTCATTTATCGGGATCGGAAGTTAAGAGCAATATCGGAAATCGTATCGAAATCGTTAAAGCGTTTTGGTATCGTACCATCACTAGGTTAACCCTATCTCAATTAACTCTCTCGCTGAGCATCCAACCTAGTTATGGACCAAAAGGTTCCCTATCGTCATGCCCTTCCTTTGTAGACCTTAATCACAGCTTTATTTTCACTGACGCCGGTATTGCAGCGATGAACAAACATGACTGGCGTTCTTCTCACCCTCCAGGTAACAAGCGCTGTGGCCTTTCTGCTGGTGCTCGGGCTCTGGGGCAGCGCAAGCGGATATCCCTCCAGTCAGTATGGTCCTCCACCAGCGCCTTCCTACAAACCCCAGCCAGTCTACAAAGAGGTGAGCGTATAGTTCCCTTTATATACTTTATTCTGGTCGAATACAGGCTATTTTATCCAGCTAAGGCGGGTCACTGATTCCGGAATGTAGGAACTGGACAAACATATCAATCACTACTGCTAAGGGAACTACAACAATTAGTACTACTACTACTACTACTACAAACAACAACAACCCTATAGCTACTACTACTACAACCACTTTTATCATTATTACTCCTACTGCTCTTATTCTGTCACTACTGCTAAGGGAACTACATCAATTACTACTACTACTACTACTATTACACAACAACAACAACAACTCTACAGCTATTACTACTATTACAACCATTTTTATCATTATTCCTCCTACTGCTCTTATTCTATCACTACTACTAAGGGAACTACAACAATTACTCCTACTACTACTACACAACAACTCTACAGCTATTATTACTACAACCACTTTTATCATTATTGCGAAACAATTAAAAACAGAACTCCTACTTATAACTTTTATGTCTACTATTACTGCTACTACTACTTTTCAATATCTTCCATGCTCGACAGACATTCCACTTATCCAATGGCCATTTTCCCCGTCCATACACTTCACTCCTGGTCTCATCCTTAAACTCACTTCACTCACTTTCGTTTTCCACATTTTTCCTAGTCTTCCCTAGTCTTTCCCATAAGCCCAATAAGGAAATAGGCAAAAACTGGTTTACCAAGAGAGTTAACGAATGGAATAGACTTGGTAGCTATGTAGTGAGCGTTGAAATAATTGTTTGTTTTATGAGAAGATTGGATAACTTTAAGGATAGGGATGACAGGTGGATGAGTCGTGGACATGGATCTGTCTAGTGTATGCCTTATGGTCTCCTACAACTTTTGTCCACACTTTCAGCTTTCTCCTCTTACATAATCCTCTCAAACTCCACTAATAACAGCTGTAGTCTATCCCAAAACTCAGTCACAACCGCAGTGTCATCCACAAGCAACAACCTTCTACTACCATCCACTTTCACTCATCAACTAGCAAATTCCTGCACAGCACCATCGCATTTACTTCCTTCTCCACCCCATCCATATACACGTTGAACCACCATGGGAGCTGCCCCACCTTCGCCTCAATGCACTCACTCTTTCATTTCCCTACACAAGTTATATTACTCACGGAAAAAAACAACTTACGACCGGCATCATAATCCTATACTGTATACCCACAACGCAATGCATAAACCTCTGTCAACCATGCCATACGCCTTCTCCAAACCCATGAAAACCTAAATGAGATCCTTTCCCTTTTCCAAAAAATAATAATATTTTTTTTTTTTGCATATATTACTACAAAAACTTGGTCTTCGCATTCTCTTCCTTTCCTGAACCTACACTCCTCTCCCACAATTACTTCCTTTGTTCTCCTAAGTCTCTCGATTAACTCCCATCTATAAACCATACCTACTAAACTTAAAACTGATCACTCTATAATTACTACATTCATGCTTGTCCTCTTTTCCAAATGATAAGTGAAAGGAGAGTGTTCTACATGGATGAGGAATTGAAGCTGTCTGAAAGGATGTTCTTATCTTTACCGTAAATTTCACGAGTAGATGAAGGGATCGCTATGTCATGAAGCTGTGTGGGTAAACATGATTCGGTCACCGGGCAATATTTTGGAAGAGCTATGACTTACTGCACTGCCTTTGGCATAGGCAGTGCGGCGGGGAGAGGGATGGCTTTTAACCACAAAATGGCTTTGAATTTGTGTAGGATGAGTAAGCATATGCTTCAAATCGCCCTTACAAAGGGGGGCCTTATGCTGTCCGCATGCATTACTACTCTTTTTCTATTATTCCCCCTTACTATCTCATCTACTACTATTACTACTCCATGATATTCGTCACTGCAATACATTTCAAAACGATCAACAAGAGCAGAATTCCTATTCCTATTTTCTATTCCTCCTACTACTATTACTATCACCACTGCTACTATTACTATCACAATTGCTACTATTACTGTCACTACTACTACTTCCTCATATCGACAATGGACATAAATTGCAAAAGAACCACGATAACTAAAACGGTCAATATCAACTTCCAAACAATCTGATCTCTCATACTTGGGAAAAATTTATTTAATCAAACAACCGCCTCTGCTTCCTTACGAAAAACAAAAATTCTCAAAATAATTTTACTCCCGTCGGGCACCATGATACCATGTAATACACCATTATACCTACGGGCTACTTGCACGGATTTCTGTGGTACCGTCTAGCTGATGTACGGCAGTTAGGTCACGGCCAATGATAACTGCCGACCATACCTGTTAGAAAAAGTGTAGTGAAAACGACTAAATGGATTCCCATGAATACAAACATCGCAGTCAGACTGCCAATCCTAGAAACTGATCAGAACCACATAAGATCCCGCCATCAAAAGCGTTTAAGGATTCAAATTGTCTTATACCATTTCACCGTTATGCTGACAAAGACAACAACTTTCAAACATACATCACTCAAGTGGTCATCTACGGTCTGTGGAATTCCTTCGAGCAGGTTAGCTAAGCGTGGAAGAGGGAGACCAGACAGAAGGTGGAGAGACGAGATCGAGAAGTTTGCAGGAGTGACGTGGCAGAGGATGGCACGGTCGTTTGATTCATGGAATGCTATGAAGGAGACATTTGTTCAGCAGTGGACTCAGGATGGCTGAGTTGATTGATTGATTGAGGTTAGCTAAAAACATTTACATCCCGACGACGTTCTTTGCGCGTTTCATATTTGCAGGAAATCACAATGAGGAGGGTTTCGACAAGGGGAGGGGCAGGGGGGGGGGGAGCAATGCCCCGGGGAGGCATTTTTTTTTTTTGGGGGGGGGGGCAGTTTTGGGTGAAAAGAAGGTAAATCAAATTCCCCCTAATGTACTTTTAATGCAAGATTTATTTATCATGAGTTGTGTGTATGAATGATGTGTGTATACACGTTGTTTTGTGGATGAATGTTACATGTGAATCGTGCTAGTGACCATCAGATGTGGAAGGTGGTGGTAGTGGTGGTACGTGTGTGTGTGTGGGGGGGGGGGCATATTTTCGACCCTCCCCGGAGCGGCACTTACCCATGTCGGTCCCTGACAATGAGGCACGTTCGTCAGGACAGCAACGGTGCTAAAGTGGCACAGCATTCGGTGCTTAGCCCCTTACAAAAAGCCCCACCACACCTTGCCACACAACCTCCACCTTTTTTGAGTCACCTTAAAGACAAATTCGGTACTCGCAAAGACATACACAGAATTGTATTCAGCTTTGAGATATCTCTGTCCTGTAGTGGATAGATTCTGAGGCGTGACGTCAAATTCCAATAGCCAATCATATGCATCCTATAGGGGGGGGAGAGGCTTAGCTACAAACTTAGTTGACTGACATAGTTAAAGACAAAAATGTCAAGTGAATGAACTCAAAGTATCGCATTCATGAAACCTATAAAACAGACATAAGCCACCGAATAAAATAATAATGTAAAAAACAATCGTAGGCATTGCATCCTCCATTCCTTCTGAAAGCTCAGGGCAACGATGAAGACTTTATTGCCTGCGACTGTGCGCATGCGCTTGTAACAGTATCGCATATGTCTCAGTATATCGATATATACCCACTTGTTTCCTTTATTTCGATTTTCTATTCCTATTTCTATTTGTGTGTGTGTGTGTGTGTGTGTGTGTGTGTGTGTGAGTGTGTGCGTGTGTGTGTGTGTGTGCGTGTGTGTGTCTGTGTGTGTGTTTTATCTAGTTGTATTATACGGGAAGGGAACTATGTTCATAGTGATCCGTCTTTGTATCTTTCAGCATCAAGTTTGCTATCAAATTCTTGTGTGTGTCTGTGTTCGTATATGCTTGTTCTAAACCCCCACTGGATTCTTCTCCCCCACCCCCGGACTCTCCAACCACCAGGAACCAAAGCCGTACAACTTCGAATACGGAATCTCGGACCAATACCAAGGACTCAACTTCGGCCAGAGCGAGACGTCCGACGGGAAGCTCGTGCAGGGATCCTACAGCGTCGATCTCCCCGATGGACGCAAGCAAACGGTCACCTACAAAGCCGACCACTACAACGGTTTTATCGCCGACGTGAACTACTATGGAGAGCCTCAGTACCCAAAGCACGATCCTTCGTACGTGCCCATTACCTTCAAGCCACAACAGAGCTACCAGCCAGCGCCTTACCAGCCGGCACCAGTGTATCACTAAGAAACCCTCTGCCCACGTACCGAACTCACTCAAGACTCCTTCATACTTTGTTTTCGTTATATTCTTCTTGTTGATGATAGCTATACTAATGGTCTTTGAGAAATAAATAAACGAATCACAATAAATGCTTGAACTTCATTTTAAGAACATCCAGTGTTACCACAGAAAACGGAATCAAGACACTTTCATGATTAACTTCCGTTATTTTCTCCTAGTTGTCAGCTTTACAGGTTATCTTTGAAAGATAAAAGAACGAGAGATGATGACATTGGGTAGCTTCATTCTGAAACTATTTGCTGCTGCCACCATGTAAACCAAAATATATGATAAAAAATGCAATGGAAAAAATCCCCTTCCCACTCTCCCTTAAGTCAGTCGCGTTTACACTTAATTCAGCAATCAAAATCCAGATTTTGTTCTACCTAATGTCTAAAGATTGTTGACTTTAAATCCCGAGTCCATCCACTCAATTGAATAAAATTTCTGACAGCTGAAAACACACACATTATATATATATATATATATATATATATATATATATATATATATATATATGCAATAAAAACACTAGGAACGTGTATTCGCAAATGCGTAAGTAACCACTAAAAAGTAAACTAACGAAGAAGAGCGCTTTCGTAAAATTACATTGTATCAGCAATGAAGATGTAATTATACGAAAGCGCTCTACCTCGATAGTTTACTTTTCCTAGTGGTTACTTACGCATATATATATATATATATATATATATATATATATATATATATATATATATATATATATATATACTGTATATATATATATATATATATATTTTTTTTTTTTTTTTTTTTTTGCTTGAAACCACGAGGAAAACAAAGAACGGAATACTGAACATTTTCGTCTAAGACATTTTCAAAGTACTTTGAAAATGTCTTAAATAGACGAAAACGTTCAGTATTCAGTTCTTTGATTTCCTCGTGGTTTCAAGCAAAATATCTTTATTCACGTGTTTAATGTGATTACTGTTGCATATATATATATATATATATATATACACACACACACACACATAAAGCAAATCAACGTAAATGCGCTGACAAGTCAGCCGCAATATCAGTTGTCTTAGATGTACATCATTCCACGGAAAAAAATCACAAACTAAAAATGAATGAAATAGCATAAAACACAATAAAATAATAATAAGGATAAAAAAACAACAACTAAGAGGTAGACATTTCAGCCCACGAGTTTGTATGCATAAAAAAGTCACCAGGCTGTGATAAACATGGCCATTTGCGATTATACCTACTCCCATAAATTTGACTTATTATTTTATTACATTTTCTGTGTATGATGTGTGTAATGGTCACAGCGTTGTCCATGTGTCGCACTAATTGAGCTCTTGAGCTCTCATCCGGGCGGGTATCAGCTGTCGATCACTAGTTCGGTATACGTGATACAAGACCACGATTACACACACACACACACACACATGTACTGTATATGTATACATATATGTAGACACGCATATACACACACACACATATATACTGTATATATATGTATATGTGCGTAAGTAACCACTTGGAAAAGTAAACTAACGAAGCAGAGCGCTTTCGTATAATTACATCTTCAGTGCTGACACAAATTCCTTCTTTGTATCAGCACTGAAGATGTAATTATACGAAAGCGCTCTGCTTCGTTAGTTTACTTTTCCTAGTGGTTACTTACGCATTTTTGAACACATGTTCCTAGTGTTTTATTGCATATGTATATGTATACATATATGTAGACACGCACGCGCGCACACACATATATATAGACACAAGTAGACATACACATACTGTATACACATTGCAACATCATCACCGAAATCTTAAAAAAAAAAAAAAAAAATGACTCGTTTCTTTTGACTTTCTAATACCCTGTCAGACTATACGTTTTTCTTTTTTCTTTTCTTTTCCTGCACGGAAGCGAGAAGCGTAAGTGTTAGATGTTGTCCTCTGAACATCATCATTTTCTGGGGTCTGAATGGCACAAAGTTTGAGATTGATGGTGCGTTCCGAAGCCCGGAAAAGAGAATGTAGACAGCTGTGGACAGACTGTTCGAATCCCTCCAAGAAAGCCAACGCGTGACGGCACTAATGGGAATCGGTCTGACATCCAACTCTGACAGAGAGAGAAAAAATAAATAAATAAATACTTATATACACACACACACACACACTTTTTGTACCACTATGACATATGGAATTGATTAACTCTCCTAATGGGATTCGAACCCTCGGCTGAGCGGCTTGCTTATTATAAGGCGAAGGCCGTACCGTCATACCGCGACGACCCTCCAAGGGCACACGCGCAGGCATGTACTGTAGTACACCAACTTCTTTATGCAGTCTAGTCTTCCGACAATTTTTTTTTTTTTTTTTTTTTACTATGACATAATGGAATTAAAAAACTCTCCTACTAGGGATCATGGGAGTCAAGAAGGTAGTCAGAGGCCTGTTAGAGTCAAAGAATGCTACTCGATACAGAACTTATAAATCTACGACCTCTTCCCGGCTACCACTATTGTGCTTCGCTCTCCCTCTTTTTCTCTCTCCCACATTTTTTTTTCTCTCTAACTCATTCTCTCTTTCTCTCCCTCCCTCCTCCTTTCTCTTTCTCCCTCCCTCCCTCTTTCTCTCTCTCTCTTCCTCCCTCCCTTATTCCCTCTTTCTCTCCCTCCCTCCCTCTTTTTCTCTCTTCCTCCCTCCCTTTCTCTCTCTCCCTTATTCCCTCTTTCTCTCCCTCCCTCTTTTTTTCTCTCTCCCTCCTTCTTTCTCTCTCCCCCTCTCTCCTTCCTCTCTCTCCCCTTGTCTCCCTCTCTCCTTCTTTCCCTCACTCTCCCTTTCTCTCTCTTCCTCCCTCTCCCTTTCTCTCCCTCTCTTTTCCCTCCCTCCCTCCCCCCCTCTCTCTCTCAAACATGGTTATTTGTAAACGTGTGCTTCTCCATCCCTGAACCCTTCATCACCGTGACGTCACTACACTTGTGTAGCGAAGTCCAATCGGGATGATGAACCTTTTTTTCCCTTCTGTTCCGGCTGCCCATCTCACTCATTTCCCCTGTGGCACTTGGGAGCCACCTCACTCATTCCCCCGTGGCACTTGGGAGCCACCTCACTCATTCCCCCGTGGCACTTGGGAGCCACCTCACCCATTCCCCCGTGGCACTTGGGAGCCACCTCACTCATTCCCCCGTGGCACTTGGGAGCCACCTCACTCATTCCCCCGTGGCACTTGGGAGCCACCTCACTCATTCCCCCGTGGCACTTGGGAGCCACCTCACTCATTCCCCCGTGGCACTTGGGAGCCACCTCACTCATTCCCCCGTGGCACTTGGGAGCCACCTCACTCATTCCCTCGTGGCACTTGAGAGCCATCTCGCTCATCCCCCCGTGGCACTTGGGAGCCATCTCGCTCATTCCCCCGTGGCACTTGGGAGCCATCTCGCTCATTCCCCCGTGGCACTTGGGAGCCACCTCACTCATTCCCCTGTGGCACTTGGGAGCCACCTCACTCATTCCCCCGTGGCACTTGGGAGCCAGCTTACTCATTCCCCCGTGGTACTTGGGAGCCATCTCACCCATTCCCCCGTGGCACTTGGGTGACGAGTGAAGAATGACGCCACACCAAATTCGATTACACCTAACCCCAGGCGATTTAATCCATCTTTGATAAACCTTCACTCTTCAATGTGCTGTTCGTATCATACTGTATTCTGGAAGATTCTCCAGTCACAGCATCCTCTTCCTCTTTTCCTCCAGCATCTCTGCTTCTTCCTCGTTCACCTCTTCCTAAGCCCCCTCCCCCGCCATCTTCAGATTATTCCCCCTCCTCCTCCTGCGCTTCCTCCATTTTCCGTTTCACGCCTCTCCGCACGGCTGCCCACGTGATTGCTGACGTCATCGCTGCACCTGATGTTCCTGCGGCTGCTGCGGGTGCACCACTCTCAACCCCTAAAGGCGGTGTACAGACTCGCCGTACGGAACCTCGTTCCTGCCAGCGACAGACGATTCTATTCATCTTGGGGCCAGAATGGAACAAACGGTCTCTCGAGGTAAAAGTGGGACTTCGTCAGGGATGTGTTATGTCGCCCTGGCTGTTCAATTTATGCATGGATGGGGTGGTGCGACAGGTGAATGCAAGGGTAGTGGGTCAGGGGTAGATGGTTAAAGAAAATGGAGAAAAGTAGGAGATAAGCCAGCTGTTGTTTGCTGACGACACTGCGCTTGTAGCAGGATCTGAGGAGGGATTGAGGAAGTTAGTGACAGTTTGGGAAAGGTGTGCGAAAGAAGGAAGTTGAAGAAAAATGTGGGTAAAAGTAAGGTGATGAGATGTACAAGGGGATAAAGTGGCAGCAGACTGGAAGTGAGTCTTATTAAGGGAGAGAGACTGGAAGTGGTTAGATTTAGATACTCAATAAAATCGTCTGGCGACGACAAAACACGGTCAATTCGTGCCACCTTCTTGAAAAGGTTTCCCGTTTTCTTCAGTGCTTTTCTCCTCGGTCGTTCCTTTCCTTTGGTCCTTTTACGTTGTCTGACTTCGACCTATAACGATTCTCTACTGCGGAGGGTGGGTGGACGGGTGTTGGCAAGGAAATGAATAAAACAGCCTTCCGACAACCAAGATAAAAGAACAAGTCTCACCTAGTATGGATGAGGGTTAAACTACCTACATGTAGCCTTTTAGAGGAGTTCACCATTCTCATGTTGTACTTCTCTTCAAAATTCCCTAGCATCTCACCTCCCATGTTCTTCCCCACTTCAGCACTGAAGTCACTGATTACTAACGTGTATCTACCTTTTTCTGGACCCATTACCTGAATTAAGTTATGACAGGATTCAATGTCATCGCACGAACTCTGTGTGCATAAACCTGAGTTATCTTTAGGGGTTATCTTTTACACAGCCTCATTACAACTAAAGCTACTCGATCTGACACACTACTGAAATTCATTACGTTCCCTGAAACCTCTCAATTTACCAAGACTCCTACTCCACTGTATCTTTCTTTAGCTTTGCATATAGTGAAACAGGTAGCGAACATCTTCAAGCTGCATCTACTTTTCTTCCTTCTTTCGCACTTCACTCATCCCACGATGTCCCACTTTACAAAGGATTACAAACGCGGAGCATGCCAACAGGAGACCTTTTGGTACATATCTAGGTCAGATACGAAAAAAACCCTAATAATAATAAATAAATAAAAACTATAATAATGTAAATAACAAATAAAATGCATAAATAAATGCATAGGTATAGATAAATAATAAACAAACAGGTAAATAGTAAATAATAATTAATTGACATATAACTAATAATAAATGAGAATCAGACAAATGATTACAAAACAAAAACAAATAATATAAAATAAATGATAATCATTACAGCATTTTGCTTAGGTGTTTATCTAAATTACACACATTTTCCAAGATATTTTTAGTTTGACAACCACGTTTAAGCATTGGTGCGCTCTACCACTGTACCACGAATGCCCTGAAATATTTTCCCTTTTTTTTAGTTTAACAAGCCACGTTTAAGCATTGGTACGCTGTACCACTGTACCACGAATGCCTTGAAATATTTTCCCAATTTTCTTATTTTCCTACTAACACTCCGGAATATCCTTACGACCCTCAGTTGTTGAGAATCCGGGTTCGAAAACTCGAGCCAAACAAAGGACTACAAAGGATTACAAAGGACGAGCACACCGACAGGAGACCTTCTGGTCCATAACTAGGTCGGAGGCCAGACAAGAGCCCTCCCCTAATTTCACCCTCTTTCGATTCCACAATCCTATCTATATCTAACACGCCATCTGTTAAAAAGAAAACAACAATAATAATAACCTCACCGTTAACAACTCAACAGATTTTTCAAAAGCTGAGGGAATGCTGTCTGATGCAATAAATCGTTCCTCCCAAAATTAATTAAAACTGGGATTTCATTATAATATTTGTGAGAGTCTGGAATAAATGTGTGTGGGGAAAGCATACCACACATGATGGTGGTGGCAGTGGCCTCGAGGCGCCTCCTCTTTCCAGTCGAGAATAAATTGAGGTTACCCACACTTTAACATGGCGACGTAATAGCCAGACAATGCAATTCAGCTGAGGAGTGACCCCATGGAAAATACATACATATACCAAGGCTTTCTCCCCCTTTCAAGGGAGGTAGCCAAAAAGGGAAAGGCATAAAATCACTCCCACCCATTCCATCCCTAAATACACTCCACACCCCTCCCACCCTCCCTCTCATCTGAGCACCTCCTGGATGACGGGTCATCCCTGCACCTTGCCCACCGCCCTGGGTCAGAAGCAGTGTCGCAAGACACAGCACATCCACAGCAAGGCCGCTTCATTTAATCGGCGACCCCCCCTCTCCGTCCCCCCTTGCATATAAGGAGAGGACGGGGAGAAATCCCTTCGGGGTGCGTCAAAATTTGCTCACACATACTACCTCACCCCCCACCCCCCCGCCCATTCCACCTCATGCAATCACAACATCATCCATATACAACCATTCTCCACTCACCTCTGTCTTCCGTCCTCTCCCGTCCTTCCTCAACAGACATTCCCCTCTTCCCCAAAGCCCCCTTCACCCCATCCATCCACCTCATCCTAGGACGTCCCCTCATGTTCACTCCCTCCATATCTGCCTTCCATACCTCTTTTACTAGTCTTTCTTCACTCATTCTTTCCATGTGTCCAAACCATCCTAATATTCTTTCATCAACCCTATCTCCCAGCTCCTTTTCCACCCCTGTTCTCCTCCTCACCTCCTCATTTCTCACTCTATCTAGCCTAGTAACCCCCACCATACTTCTCAGACACCTCATCTCAAACACATTCAAACTCCTTCTCTCTTCTTCTCTTATGTTCCAATGGAAAATACGTCACATAAACGAGTAAATGGATAAATCAATATAAAAAGGGTTTCGTTTGACCGAGAGCCCCGTGTTCCCCTAGTTCACCTACAGCGGAATAATAAAAGTTTCAGGTGGTTTTTAGAGACAGATAGGGAGAGAACGAGAGAGAGAGAGAGAGAGAGAGAGAGAGAGAGAGAGAGAGAGGGAGCGAGAGAGAGAGCCAGCCTGCAGCTTTATTGAAATTGTTAAGAGAGATCACCCATCCCCCACTCTCACTCTCTGAGCACCACTGCACTCGACTCCGATAAATACACAAACACCATCTGGCGCCAGTCATGATCATGACCGCCACCATCTCCATTCTGTACCGCCCTTTGATGCACCTGGTTTCCCTCTCTCTTCCCTGATACATCTAGTTTCTCTTCACCGTGAGAACTACGGATCTGTTCCCAACAGATGGCTGCTGGGCGGTGCAGGAAAAATTCACTTGCAAAAGCTTCGACAGGATTGTGGAGTGTAAGTTGTAATGATGGGGGATACTAATCTGTGAGATGTGCATGATTCTCTCTACCTCATATATGCCTGTTACTTTTGAGCGTCTTAATATTCTTTCCATGACGTCTTCTGTGTGGTACGGTACCGTGTTTTGTGGACGTGGGCTATTCCCATAACTGTTTTTTTTAAAGATGTCTACCACGTTTACGAGGGCTTTGCCTTTGTCATCCTGAGCTCTCTATTCTGGTTCTACTGTTAAGGTTTCTCCTTGGAACCACGTATTGTGGATGGGGTGGGGTGGGTTCCGTGTTTCTCTTTAGATCTATATACTTTCAGGAGACATTTATTTGTTCCTGATTCATTGTTAGTGAATTTCTGGGTCCACTTCGTCTCAGTATACTGTAGGTCAAATTGGTGACTGGTTCGAGATGGACTGACTCGGGAATACAATGCCGCTTAATGGGATCGGGGTTGTAATCTATTTTGCTAACGTGAAAGGTTAACCCGGGAGAATTTTACCCAAATTTAAAAAATGAAAATATAGACTATGGTCAAAACGCATTTATTTTGAAAATCCACAATGAAAACACAACTCTTCACCTTTCAATTATGCTAGTTTAAATTAAAATTGCAGTTTCAGAAGAACTTTACAAAACCCTGACAATAAAGTAACGAAAAGGTGAGTTACAAAACCATCTCGAAAACACCGGGAGAATTCCACCCTGGTAACCGTTTAAGGGTTATAACCCTTATGTGAGGAAGGTGTACATTTACCTTCGCTGTTCTTAAATTTGAGTGGGGGGGGGGACCGCTGGCTCTTCCCTTCAATCACAGGAAAGTGTTACCAGATGGGGCGGGTGTGTAACAGAGGAACTTTGGATTTGGGAGATAAGTTTCTTCTTCCTATTATTCAGGCCATATTTACACGACCTTGCTTGGGGCAGTTCCCCCAGCCAGGTTGGGTTGAAGGAGTCCGGTTTGACCCATCTTTTCTGGCCTCTTCCACAAACTGGGTGAAGTGGGTAGGTCCTAAAACGGGCTGCTATGTCGTACATACTACCACCCAACAGTTGTGTCCTTTGCCCCACTACAGAGCGACCGCTGGGCCTGTACACACACTCGTTTGGGCTGCAATTACGGGCTTCCATGTAGTGGACATATGTCAAATATGTTGTATTTATAATATTATATAATTGTATACATAAATATGGAAGCTCGCTGGCTGAGCGGGTTAGGGCATCGTTACTTGCGGCGAAGGTCAGGGGATGGCGGTTTGAGCCCTACCAGCGGCGAAGTTGAACCAAGGGCATGGTTTATTAAATTCCACGCTACAAAGTCCTCTGTGAGGGGCACCGTCCTAGCCTTCCAATAGGGGGGAGTTTATGACGTTAAGCCATATCATATCATAAATAAGATTACATGAGTTAGCCTTGCTTGTATAAATGTGTAACTGTGTGGATTCCCAGGTGGAACCATGTTGCAAGTTCCCGCCCATGAGATTGCCTGATGCCAAGAGGCGTCAGTTCTTCCAGAGCATCAGGCGAGAAAGCACGTTCGCTCTCCCTAGTACCATACTTTTGTATCAATACAACTTAAAAAAAAAAAAAAAAAAAAAAAAAATCAGTATTGTCTTCGCCACCATCATATCCGATCACCTTTCACCACAACCATTACGATCCATCGCCAGAGGGATTTTGCTGTTAGCTGGAAGAATGGAGTTCTTGCAACTTAGTGACACAGAAGATTGACATAGAATTTACTGTTACACTTGGTCGATGCCTTACTAAGGCATCAACTCCTGGAAGGGAGTCGAATAGGGGTGTGGCGATTGATCGACATCGGCAAGAATCGGAACTTTATTCGGTGAATCGGTTTTTTTTTTTTTCCAATTTTTGCCGATGACGATCCCGACCCCCCCCCAAAAAAAAAAAAAATCTCGCCGATGCCGATTCACCAAATAAAATTCCGATTCCTGCCGATGCCGATTAATCGGCACACTCCCAGAGTCGAGCCCTTGAGCGCCACGTGGAAGAGGCACCGGCAGTTAGTCCCCCCCCCCAGCCCGCTTTCGAGTCCCACTTCGAGATCCTGCCTCCCTCTTCTTCGTAGGCAGTAGAGGGTTCCAAGGGATCGAAACGAGAGTCGTAACCGGTAGGGCAAACCCCTCAGCTTCCCTCAAAGGATGCTGCTCTTTCTTACCCTTTGCTGTCCTTCCTTAAACTCCCCTTTACATATCACTCTATTACCTCCATTTACCTATTACCTATTTAGTATTTACTATTACCTTTGCTGTTCCACTGTCCTTCCTTAATCTCTCCTTTACCTATAACTCTATTACCTCTATTTATTACCTATTACCTCTGCTGTCCCTCCTTAATCTCTCCTTTACCTATAACTCTATTACCTCATTACCTATTACCTCTGGTATCCCTTTTTATTTTCTCCTTTATTACTCTAACTACAGCGCCGTCATCAAGGATAGAAACGCTGGTTATGGTGAGAGGGTAGTACTTCATGTAACCGAGGGGATCGTTTGGGACTAATTAGTGTCTCGATTTATTCAGGTACAGCTGAGATTGTGGTCTCCGTTGTAATTCCAAAAGTCTCTCTCTCTCTCTCTCTCTTTTTCCTCGACACCTTGTGGTTGTGCACGCTCGATATATGGAAGCATTGACATGGTAAAAAACAAATACCGTTTATAATTCGCCAGGAACGAATATACATATTTTCGTTCACCTCTGTTACCCCGAATGGTATACTGACCGCATGCTTTATACAGCTATTCCAAAGACAGTCTACGGACCTACGGACCTTGTGAGTCAGTATTCTTTTGTGAATGGATACTGGTCTCTACTCAAAAGACAATATTGGTCATTTTTAAGTTCTATTAACCCTCCGTTCTGCCAACCATTTTCAATCTTCCCAGTACAATTCTTCGATGTGACATAGCCATGGCCTCGTTAAATTTTCTTCGTATATATTTGCCTTTGTCTGTCTACATATAATTTGGTGAAATGTATATCTTTATCATTTTTGCTGTGCATCTAATTTCGCTACCACGAGACGTAACATTCTTCCCAAGGAGGGATGCTCTAACTGTTGCCACCAAGTACTAAGTTACAAGTGAGACACTAAAAGCCTTTCAACAATACAAATGCATGGTACCAAAGCACCAGCGACTTTGTTTACCCAACTGCAACAATCAGTCCAGGAAACGATCATCGGCTGAATAAAATCACCTGCTGGCCTTGGTTAAAAAAGACAGACGAGAAGGGAGAGAGAGTGAAAGAGAGAGAGAGGGGGGGAGAGGGAGAAAGAGAGAGGGAGAGAGAGAGAAGCATAGAGAGACAATGAGAGGGAGAGGGAGAAAAACATAGAGGGAGAGAGGGAGAGAGGGAGAAAGGGAGGGAGAGGGAGAGAGAGAGAGAGAGATAAGCATTGTGATGGAGAGAGAGAAGCAGAGAACTAGAGAGAGAGGGGGAGGGAGAGAGAGGGAGAGAGAAGCATAGGGAGACAATGAGAGAGAGAAAGAGAAAGAGAAAGAGAGAGAGAGAGAGAGGCTGAAGATACATGAGACCACAATTTGGCTTGGTTGACTCTCTTCCAATGTTGGTTGTCGATACCGATTTACAGTATGACTCTCTCCCAGTACCGGTTGCCAATAATAATATTGGCATCTCGCTCCCCAAAGCTGGTCATCTCTCGCTCTACGACAAGCTTTATCTCTGAAAATACAATCACCTGAAGGCATCTACAGCCTAAAAACGGTGATAATATGATTAAGTGAACAATTACAAAAAAAAATGCTTTCGACTTCACACACATACACACACACGCACACACACACTCGGTGGCGCGGTTGGTAGAGTCTCAGACTGTCAGTACGTCAGTGCCGGCGGTACCTGGTTCGAATCCTGCCCAGGGCTGAAATTATTTCAGTATCGCTGAGCTTCGAGTCGTTACTCCAACTCTCGTGGGCGGGGAGTTGTGTGTGTGTGCGTGTGTAAGGTCGTAGCATTACCCATAGATCGGACATACGAGCTCTGAGCTCTCTTCCGGGAGGGAAATAGCTGTCGGTCACGAGTCCAACACGTCATCCAAAGACCAAGGTGAATTACAATCTTGCTGACGTATTAACGTCGAGGGCTCATGACAACGTGGACCCGAGATCGAGTCTCGCTCAATGCTTAAAAGCTTCACTGCAAGACATTACAACGTGGAACATAGATTGGTAAAGATGTTTCCCAGCCTCAATTGATTAAAAATCGCTACCAACTTTACGCTTAATCTACGGTATTTATATATCGGTTTCAAAATACTGATAATGATAAGAGCTAGCCGATGATAGAAGTTACAATTGCATCTGTGAGATCGTCAAACATTTTTAACAATACTCATAGATTGGCCTATATAGGAACTCGGAATTATCTTCACAGGGGTGGGGGTGGTTTGTGAGAAGGAGTGAGGATATAGTTGTTGATTACACGTCCAAAACGCGATCTAAAACAAAACTCTCTCTCTCCTCTCTTTTCTCTCTCAAACACACACACAAAGTTTGCCGGTGGAGTAGCTAGCGTCGAAGGCTCGCGTTGACGATGACCCGAGATCGTATCCCTGTAGATTTGTAGTTGGTGATCTACATTTACTGGTTTGGTGACATAAACTAGTTGAGGATGTCTTCGCTTTAATGTCTCAGTCTTCTCTATTTTACAAACAGTAGCAACCTCCGAGGAAGACTCGGAGGGTTGCCAGATTCTAAATTACCCAGCTACAAGTAGGCTGTTGCCATAAGCAGATATTACTTTTTTATATTTATTATTTACAATGCATGGACTAAGTCTGGACTCTCATTATCCATGCATGGGATATATTTACATAAGAATTTACAAAGGATAGAGACAAAAAATATGTGATAAATGACATGTTGACGCAAGTTGATCTGGAAAGGTTGGCAATGACACGTATACGCACCCCCAACTCCCCGCCCACGAGAGTTGGAGTAACGATTCGCAGAGCAGCGATACTGAAATTATTTCTGTCTTGGGCCGGATTCGAACCCGGACCGCCGTAGTGGCAGCCGGGAACTCTACCAATCGCACTATCGAGTCGTGTTTGTGTGTGTAAATGTGTGTGTGTGCGTGCGTGTGCGCGCCTAAGGTCAATATTTCCCATAAATGAGGCCACATATGAGCTGTGAGCTTTCATCCAGGAGGATAGTAGCTGTCGGTCACGAGACCAAAACGTGATCCAAGACGGTGGTGAATCACACACACACATACACGACTCGGCGGCGCGGTTGGTAGTCTCCGACTGTCACTACGGCGGTCCGGGGTTCGAATCCTGCCCTAGGCCCGAAATAATTTCAGTATCCCTGCGCTTCGAGTCGTTACTCCAACTCTCGTGGGCGGGGAGTTGGGTGTGTGTGTGCGTGTAAGGTCACAGCATTACCCATAGATCGGTCATATGAGCTCAGAGCTCTCTTCCGGGAGGGAAACAGCTGTCGACCACGAGTCCAAGGTGAATCACACATACAAGCCTCTGAATTTTCGGACTTTTAGGTCACCAGGGCGTAGGTCGGGCGTAGTTCAGACGTGAGAACACGCTCCTCCCTCCCTCCCCCCTCCCCCCCAAATGAAAAACATGGCCGACCATAAAGCAGATTTACCGCCCACCGCCGCCCAATAAGCCGCCTCGTATACTCGCTTATTACGACTCCTGTGCCACGCCATACAAGTACTTCTTCCTCCCACGCCATTATTATGGAACAGTAGGAAAAGGAGGACAAGAAGGAGGACAAGGAGGACGAGAAGGAGGACAAGGAGGACGAGAAGGAGGACAAGGAGGACGGGAAGGAGGACAAGGAGGACAAGGAAGACGAGAAGGAAGACAAGGAGGACGAGAAGGAGGACAAGGAAGACGAGAAGGAGGACAAGGAGAACGAGGAGGACAAGGAGGACAAGGAGGACGGGAGGGAGGACGAGAAGGAGGACAAGGAAGACGAGAAGGAGGACAAGGAAGACGAAAAGGAGGACAAGAAGGAGGACGAGGAGGACAAGGAGGACGAGAAGGAGGACAAGGAGGACGAGAAGGAGGACAAGGAGGACGAGAAGGAGGACAAGGAGGACGAGAAGGAAGACAAGGAGGACGAGAAGGAAGGCAAGGAGGACGAGGAGGAGGACAAGGAGGAGGACGACGTGGGAGACAACGAGGAAGAAGAGTAGGAGGGGAAGGAAAGGAATATGAGGTTGAAGAGGTGGAAGGGGGAAACAGAATAGGCGAGGGGAAAGGGAGGAGAAGCTGTAGGGCAGGGCGACGTGAGGAAGGAGATGGAGGAATAAGAATAGTGGGAGGAAGAGGAGGAGGACGAGGAGGAGGAAAGAGAAGAGCAGAAGGAGGAGCATGAAAATGAAGAAGTGGGAAGACAGAAGAGAGAAAGAGGAGTGGGAAGACAGAAGAGAAGAGAGAAAGAGGAGTGGGAAGACATAAGAGAAGAGAGAAAGAGGAGTGAGAAGACGATGTAGCAAGATGGAGTAAGATAGTGTAGGAGTTGCAGGAGGAAAAACGATTGAAAACTCCACAAAACTCCACAATCATCAACTCTTTGAACCCGGCAGTAGTTAACATAATTTAAATGCAACTGAGGAGAGGTACTGTGCTGAAATGGGTCTCAATTATATGAAATTAACATTTAACCACTCTGGTGCATGTTGAAACTTCACCCGTTTATTTAAGTTGTCGCCGCAATATTCAATATGTCATTCGGCGGAGAGAAGCAACTCCCTACCCCACAACAGCCGAGTAAAATAATTTGGAGACTGCTAGATAAAATATTGTATAGCATTGTATTATATCGTAGAATAAAGCAGAGAACACCGCACTCAGAAATACGGGTCCCAGAGATAGAAAAGGTGTGAAGGAACAAGTCATATCGGGACTGATGACACGTTCGGGACGATAAGCTATGGAAACAGACAAATACGGAAAATACAGAACTTAAAATGCCAAATTCAGAAGTCAGATAAGCTTATCAGAAATAAAGTATCATAAAATATGTTATGATAAAAGTCAATGGTGACAAAGTCGATGGTAAAAAGTCAGTTAGGAAGTAGAAAGAATAGAGGAACATATAGAAATGGGTAACTCAATGACTATTTAATCACAGGACAGACAAGGAAGAGGACAGAGAGGGTCAGAGTGTTAGGGTGTTGACCTAGGAAGACAGGAACTTGTGAACTAACTTTTGTGCCTGAGTGTTGTTACAATTGTGTATGAACTTGTTTTGATTACTCCAAATTGTTTGAAAAAATGTTATGTTGAGAATAAACAGAAAACGAAACATAAATGTTATTAGCCAAGCTACCTTTCCAACAAAAACAATATGCCTAATGTTCCAACGATATATATATATATATATATATATATATATATATATATATATATATATATACACAGCCCTTTATAAAGGATTACAAAGGCGGAGCATGCCGACAGGAGACCTTTTGGTCCATAAAATAAATGCATAGGCAGTTAAATAATAAACAAACAGGTAAATAGTAAATAATAATAAATTCACATATAACTAATAGCAAATGAGAATCAAGCAAATAATAATAAACAAACAAACAAGTGATAACAAAACAAATAAAAAATAAAATAAATGACAGTCATTACAGCATTTTGCTTAGGTGCTTATCTAAATGATTCTTAAATCTTCGAACTGAACTACACTCCACTGCCTCTGCAGGAAGTTTATTCCATTCATTAACTACACGGTTGATGAAGTTGTTTCTACCCACTTCCAAATAAAGACTATTTCCTGACAGTTTTTGACCATTGTTTCTTGTCGGATTATCTTTCAGTGTGAAAATTTTGTCACTTTTGATGTTATCAATTCCCTTTAGAATCTTAAAGACCTGTATCAAGCCACCTCTGAGTCTACGCTTTTTTTAGGGAAAACAGATTCATATGTTTTAGTCGATTTTCGTACGATTTATTTTTGATATTTGGGATCAGTTTTGTGGCTTGCCGTTGTACTTTTTCCAGGCTGAAGCCGTTGGGGTCAACTGCATTTCGGATTTCAGGATTTTTCAGATTTTGGAACAAATACTACGTAGCTGTTCCTGTGAAATTTGTGCGGCCTTCAATATACGAACACTTTTTTATTATAGCGGAAACGTATAAATACACAAATAATGGGGATAAATAAAGACTTCGGTATTATTACAGCTTATTTGTAGAGTGATATACAGACAAATGAAAGAGTGAGATAATCAAATACATGAATAATGAAACTGGCGATAACTTAAGCCATCGATACACAAATTTTAATCATACACAAAATTGTAATATTTCTTCAGGAAAACGTATGAATATCCACACGTAAGTGGGATAAAGACAATTAATTATATGTTACATAAACTAGTAAATTACGAAACAGAATAAATGAAATTAAAGTACATTCACGTTCGAACGTCATCAGGATGCTTTCGACAAGAACAGGATTTTCGAGTGACGTCTGTAATATAAAGCCTGTACAGAGATGATTATTCACACTTACGTGGGATAATAGAAGTCTATAAATGTCGTTACAGTTTATAGAGACCTATATGCTACAATAGCAAATTGGTAAATGATATCACGGAATAAATTAAAATAAAGTTGGTAACATTAGCACATTCACGAGAGTAAGTACGTATGTGCAATTAAGTTACGAGAGGCAATGGTCTGTAATTTTCAATTACACATACACACGACCGCAGCAATTCACCGGACCTCACCGCATGATCACTGCGGTGCTAAAGATTTCACGTTTAGCGGTAAGAAGACAGCGTACCTGCCAAACATAGTCACGCCAACCAAGCGTCGATGTCGGGTCAGGTCTACAGTGTTGCCTTAGAATTCGAATATAGTTCGTTCTAGAAAGCCGTTCGAATGCCAAGACAATAACTGAAATTCCAAGAAAATAGATGAAATATAAAAATCCTAGATGCTTTCTCTACCGCTTCAAGAACGAAACAGAGTTGGTGAAAGAAACGACAGAAGAGTGATGCTGGTCAATTATAAAGAGAATTACAACCTGAGAATAAGGAACACTTTCTTCTAAACACGTGTAGGTCGTAAAAGGGACTTGACGAAGTCCAAATGGAACAACAAAGAACAAAATAAACTTCATATTAAGGGACGAGAGCTACTGCGTCAGCAATATTGTTACAAAAATAGAAAGTGGCAGATTGAAGAGCTAATTTCAATTTCAGAACAGAGGAAAATAAAAATGTCTTCAAGGAAGAAACAAACCTCACAAAAGTAAAACAAGAAGGGATTTCAGTTACAAATTAAAAACAGATCAGAGACTGAGGAATAACGACACCATCCAAAATTTTGAATTTTAAATTACTATTGTCTTCAAGAAAGAAACAAACCTCACAAAAATAAAACAAGAAGGGATTTCAGTTACAAATTAAAAACAGATCAGAGACTGAGGCATAACGACACCATCGACATTTTGAATTTTAAATTACTGAATATCGTTAGGAAATCCGGGAGGGGGGGAGTAGGGCGGCATAGCAACATCACAGACAGCAAAAACTTTAAGCAAAATGGGACTTAATGAAAAAGACTATATACGTAGATTAAAGCCAGGAGGGTCAAAATAAAGAGAACTGAACTGGACGAGCGTTTCAATAAAAGACAGATACCATAAAAAGGAAGAGGCAGCAGAATATGTCTTTGAAAATAAGAAGGATATTATCAAGTACAAAGATAGAATGATAAAAAGGGTCGTATCACCATAAGATTAATTTCTTAACTATCACAGTTATATACATATATATATATATATATATATATATATATATATATATATATATATATATATATATATATATATACATATATATATATATATATAAATGGTTCATGTGGTTGAATCGCTAGATTGGTTTCCCACAAGAAATACGTTAGAGAGGGAAACCAATCTAGCGCCATATTCAACCACATGAACCATTTTAACCACCCAGTTGACTGGGCTAACGCTAAAGTTAGAATAAATGTTAATCTCCATCAAGGTTTGTACAAATTAGATAGTTACATTTGCCATGAAATTTCAAAATTATCTAAATTGTAATATATCAGTTATGAGCAATTTCCCATACTTGATGGTCACCAAGACGGTATCAAATGTAACGTGTATTTTTTCTTTTTTCCACTACCTCTCCGAATTCCCTCTTCACCATGTCTCACTCAGTCATACATTCTGTACCTTGTTTTTTCATTTTATAATTTCTACTTTTATCAGCACTGAAGATGTAATTATACGAAAGCGCTCTGCTTCGTTAGTTTACTTCTAATGGCTACTTACGCATACTTGTACATATATGTGTGTGCACACACACACACACAAATATATATATATATATATATATATATATATATATATATATATATAATATATATATATATATAATATATATATATATTACATATATATTAGTATATTTGCACGAATATACTTGTAAATATGTGTGTACACACACACACACATTATATATATATAACACCTGTCGGAAGAATATTTCCAATATATATATATATATATATATATATATATATATATATATATATATATAAACATATATACATGCGCGCGCACACACACACACACACACACACACACACACACAAGGATAGTTCCAAAATTTATGTCTCCTATAACATTATTCTTAACCAAGGAATCCGAGGGGACTCTTTATGGCATAATGATAACTGAACTTTCACGTTCATAATCTGATATTTTCATCTCTCCGGTGCAGATATTGATGGTGTGACAGTCATGGATGTGCGTCAGGAGCAGAGATTCTTTATTGAATTCCTCCATACAAAAGTGGAACCAATGGACATTCACCGGCGCTTGGTGAAAGTTTACGGTGCCAAGGCAGTTGATGTCGGCACGGTTAGGTGATAGGTTCGTCGATTCCAGAGTGGCGACAGGTGTGAGTGACAAATCGCGCTCCGGACGGCCATGCACAGGCCTTTGCTCATTGCTGGCGAAAATGCATTGAAAAGAGGGGTGATTACGTGGACAAATAACGTCTGTAGCGAAAATGTCTACTAGTTTTAATGGTGCCACTCCCATTTTCGTAGCCATTCAACTTTTTGAATTATAAGTGATAAAATGGGAGACATTACCTTTGGAATTGTATATACATACATATATATACATTATATATATATATATATATATATATATATATATATATATATATGCATGCAAAATCACCTCAAGAAAAAATTAAAACAGTAGGTACTTTGGCATAATTACATCCTCTGACGTATTACGTAATTATGTAATTATACGAAAGTGTTTGATGTTTTTAAGTTTCTTTTCTCCTGTGTTATTTTCGTATATTTTGTTTCATGGTGATGTAAAAGCCCTGCATATATTCATATACTTATACATACACACACACACAAACACATACATATATTAATAAATAAATAAAAAATTAACATGTTTGTTTTTGCCTAAATGATCTACACGGTGACAGTAATTTGGTAACAGTCCACGGGAACCTGATTGACTGAGAGAGTTGCGACGTCACGGCAACGGGGACAACTGACTGGCCGAGAGCGGTGACATCACTGCACCTGAGACGACTGATAGGCCTAGAACACTGACATCACGGCAACGGCAACGATTGATTGGCCGCTCGCAGGCCAAGCCCCCACGGCGAAGCCGGCGCTTGTATATATATATATATATATATATATATATATATATATATTTATATATATATTTATATATTCATATATATATTTATATATACTGTATATATATTCATATATATATATATTATATATATATACAAGCGAGTTGAATGCTCTACCATATTGGTAAGATAAACAGAATATCCTCTTTATCGTGATTGTATAAAATAAAGGGGTGGATTTATATATACTAGGAGGTGATACATAGAGGGGCCACGGGGGTGGGTAGAAATGCTAATGGGTGGTCCGTTTGACCCAAGATCAAACTGACCTCAGTTCAAATATTTACGCAAAAGGTAGTAGATT
>NC_134801.1:21758342-21775842 GCF_046742065.1 Oratosquilla oratoria
TGGCCTCTCTTCTAAGGTCCAGCTTACTGCACTGGTCCCAAACCTCTCTGGCGGCCACAGTCACTCAAACATAATTATTCCACATTCCACAATTACTTAACATTCCACAATTACTCCGCACCATCCACACAACTTTACCAAGCCGTAATAAACCATCATGCTAATGATATTTAGAATTTGTCGTTCAAAAATCAACAAAAACTATTTCTAGTTTCATTGCGTATGTTCTAGTCCAATAACAGATTTCTTAAATTCATGCACACGGACACCTGAAAATACATTTGAGGCCTCTTCTTTCGCAGGTTATCTATCCGCTTCTCTTCCTATGCAGTGTCAGACCTGAGCTGGCTGTCGACGAATTTGAGGTCCTCCCGCCGGTATACAACACATATAAATTACCACCGACAGCTGCTCCAACACCAGCTCCGTTGCTAAAACTAATACCCGAAGAAGAATCAGAGCCTCCTCCTCCTACTCCTCCTTCGCTTTCTTCGTCAACGTCTCCTCTTTTTTCTACAACTCCTCCTATTACTTCTACACGTCCGACACCACGACCACTTAAGGACTCTCAGCCTCCAACCGGAAGCTCCTCCAACACAGGACCAAACTCCTCTTTGAGTACACCCCTCCACGTGACGACAGAGCTACCGGGCAAGACCCGACTTCCCCCGACCCCTCAACCGTCCACACTGCATCCCAATCTCTTCCCATACAACCCACAAAAGATCCTAAACCGAACTTCTTTACCGGATGGACGTCATCCTCAGACGAAGACCACAACACGGCCTCAGCTGCCTCATCACGAAAAGGTACGTTTCTACAAAAAATAACTTGCTCTCTTCACTGCCGAAGGCCACTTGCGAGTTATGTGTTGTGTGCCGCTAGGCGACTTTATTCGGCTGAGAAACACTTGGGAAGTGTAAAGCCGGTCGATTCTTTTCAGCTTTGGGGCACAGACCTATGTCTAAAGGGGTTTAAGCTCTCTCAACGAATTCACTTCGCTCCGCTGGCTTGCCATATTTCATTCTTTGTGAAGTTACGATCACCATGGCGGAACGGTGATCTCATCGCCTTGTGGTAAGCAATCACACATCCAATGGTTCAAGTTCCTGTAGCAGAGCTTCCTAATATTTTCATCTGGCTACGGACAAACTAATTAGGGCCCACGCACTCTTCTTCTGCCTTCTTTCCCTAATAGATAGTTCTGACCTCAATCTCCATGTTCTGTTTCCCACCTCCGACAAGTAGTTCCTTCGATTCCCAATTTTTCTTCTCCTTCCCCAGCAAATGGTTCAATTGACCCCAATGATCTCTTCCCCCCTCCGGCAGGTAGTTCCTTCGATTCCGAAGTTTTCATCCTTCCCCAGCAAATGGTTCAATTGACCCCAATGATCTCTTTCTCTCTCCGACAAGTAGTTCCTTCGATTCCGATGTTTTCTTCCTTCCCCAGCAAAAGGTTCAATTGACCCCAATGATCTCTTTCTCCCTCCGACAGGTAGTTCCTTCGATTCCCAAGTTTTCTTCCTTCCGCAGCAAATGGTTCAATTGACCCCAATGATCTCTTTCTCCCTCCGACAGGTAGTTCCTCCGAACCCGATGTTTTCTTCCTTCCTCCAGCAAATAGTTCATTTGACCTTAATGTGTTCTTTCTCCCTCCAACAGGTAGTTCCTCTCACCTCCATGTTCCTTCTTCCTTCCTCGAGCAGATAATTCCCCGTGTTCTTTTTCTCCCTGCGGAAAGCAGTTTCCCCGACTTCCATGTTTAAAAAAGTCACCCACCTCCCCCGCCCAACAGACAGTTCCTCTAAATTTCTTCCCATTCCTTCGGCAGGTTCCGGGTGTTCCTGACGCCAAGTACGAGTTCGGGTACCATGTCAGCACCAAGGACGCCGAATTCGGCCACGAAGAGTCCTACGACGGGGAAACGGCGCGGGGGTCCTTCGGCGTCAACCTCCTTGAGGAGGGGAAGAACCAAAAGGTCCAATACATCGCTGGTCCAGAAGACGGTTTTCGGGCAAACGTCTCTATCTCGCTGCGAGGCGGCACATTAGACTAGCATGCTACTTGCTTTTGCTACTCTGTTTGAGTAGAAACGACTTTGGTTACAATATTCTAGACTTCCGTAAGAACGTCTCAACAATGTGTCTAACATTCGTATTCTAGGTCTAACTTCTCTTAGTTCGTCATTCAGCTTCTAACCATATGACGCAGGAGTAAATGTGACATTTAGAAATTTGGAAAACAAGATCGTAACCGAAGTCATTTCTACTCAAACGAAGTACCAAAAGGAAGTATCATGCTAGTGAAAAATGCCTAGTGTGCCGCCACCCTTTATTTTTCTATTATATTTGCTATCGAGCAATTTTATTCCTCCAAAGGGTGGGGAACGCCCTAAAACCATCCTTGCACACACCTGGCTGCAGTCGGGCGGTCCAATCGACCTTGGGTGAGACTACACCTATAGGTGACCCTCGCACGCTATGATCACGTGACTACAGCACTGGGTGATTTTTATCTTACTGAGAGGAACCTCCCGAGCACAAAATATTTAGAATTTTGTCAGTATTATCCAGAGTTTCTATCCGTGAGGACATCGCACCGAAGTCTTAGCTATGGCAAAGGATAGATTTAGGGGGAACAGCAGAACCGAAGGATAACAGAAGTTAAAAGTGATCTGCATTCTTCTTTGAGTGGAGTTTATTCTCCAATCGTAATAGAATGCTGAGGAACTCTGGTCCGTAGGGAATTCACTGAAGTCCCTAAATTATCGACTGCATAAATAAATACCCCATATGAGACCCGAACTCAATAAGAGTTAATTGAGGAGGAGGAGGAAGAGGAGGAGAAGAAGATGATGATGATGATAACAATAATAACAATAAAAACAATAATACAAATAATGGATAATTGAGAATCAGCCTTTCGCTGTTATAAGTGACTCGCTTGATACATTTTATTCTGGCTGCCGCCGGATGATTTTATTCATCTGAAGCGGGAACCTCATCTAATACATCATGAACAAAATACAATACAAAATTCATGATGTCCGTTGAATTCTAAAAGCTCATCAAGAACATAGCATGAAAATAACATAATAATAATAATAATAATAATAAATAACAATAATGGTAATAATAATACTAATACTAATAGTAATAATGATGATGATATGTTTGTCACAAACTTCCCCCTATTGGGAGGCTAGTACGGTGCCCCTTACAGAAGACTTTGTAACGTGGAATTTAATTAAACATGCCCTTGGTCCAACTTCGCCGGTGGCAGGGTTTGAACCGCCATCCCCTCGACCTTCGTCGCCAGTAACGATGCCCTAACCCGCTCGGCCAGCGAGCTTCCATAATAATCATAATAATTAATAATTGATTATAATAATAATAATAATAATAATAATAATAATACATAAGCACAATTTTCTGACCATATGGAAAGTCTGTGCAGCGTACAAGGTGTTCAATATACAAAAGAGGATCTTTCTTCATTAATCAACTTACAAGAGTGCGAAAAAAAAATAAAACGGTAAATATAAGTGAAAATAAATAAATATATAAATAAATAAGCATAAGTAAATCACCTGACTGATTTGCTCTATGAAAAAAAAATGCCGATCAGCTGCTTCTTATGGTCAAGGTTGAAACGAGTAAAATTGTCTAAGATTGAAAATTTATTACCTGCAGAGCTGGGCGCGTTCCTCGGTACGTTCCTAGGTGCGTTCCTCGGTGTGTTCCGCTTTATTTTGGCCGCGGTTAGCGCTCCCAAACTAAAAGACAAGTTCATGCCGAAATAAAAGTCCGGTAGTCCACATATATATAATAAAAAAAAAAAAAAACGTAGGCCACATACTCGTACTATATCGGCATCTACTGTATATTGCTTTAATAGTTTAGGAGCGCTAACCGCGGCCAAACTGAAGCAGAACACAACGAGGAACGCGCCCAGCTCTAAATACCTGTCGCAGGGAACTGCACAAGAGGGACGTTGCTCTAACTTACAAAATTTGGGAAAAGAGCTTCGACCTACTTTATCGAAAGAAAGAAAAAAAAATACCATTGTGGCTGAAGCGACTCCAACACAATTGTCGATCAATCCATCAACTAACGTCTTGAAAGCGCAATTCCAACTAGGCCCTCTCTTCCAGCACCCGTGGATTACCACTGGCAAGCCCCGGGGCAGGCTCCCGAACCATTCCTACATTTCACAGCGAAATGCGATCGGTAGGACGCATCCGCGTCCCGCGCGGAGGGCGGGGTGGGACGGGGCGGGACGCTCCACTTGTACAGAATGGACATCAATTCACTAGAATCTATCAGAGAAGAGTGACCAATATGATACATGGACTCAGAAATTTACCTTACGAAGAGAGCTTAGGCACCTTCACTTACACTCTCTGGAAAGACGCAGAGTGCGGGGTGATCTAATAGAGGTGTTCAAGTGGATCAAAATCTTTAACAAGGGTGATGCAAACAAGGTCATCATATTAAAACAACAGGGCACGACTCGCAGTAATGGATTTAAACTGGACTAATTTAGATTTAAAAAGGAAATAGGCAAGAATTTGGTTTACTAATAGGGTGGTCGACGAATGGAATAAACTTAGTAACCATGTAGTAAGCACTGAAGGTATCAGTTGTTTTAAGAAACGATTAGACAACTTTATGGATGGGGAAGACAGGTGGTGATGGATACGGAGCTGCCTAGTGTAGGCCTTATGGTCTCTTGCAGTCTCCTTCATTCTTATGTTCTTCTGTACTCCTTCCGTGCCAGATGGTGCCTTCCCCAGTGCATTTTGATTCGTCTCCACGGTAACGAGCCTCTTCGGATGTCATTTTCACCTAAATTTGGACCAAACTTGGATGCTCTACCTCGGTTGGCGAGATATCAACTCTCCAAATTAGTTACATAAGGACATAAGAATGAAGGAGACTGCAAGGAACCATATGGCCTACACTGGGCAGTTACATAAGGACGTAAGAATGGAGGAAACTGCAAGGGACCATATGGCCTACACTAGGCAGCTCCCTGTTCATTACCACCTTTCATCCGTATCCATAAATTTAAACAATCCTCTCTCAAAACAACCAGTTGTCTCGGCGCTCACTAATGGTCACTGATGTCTTGATCATTTCCATAATGACGGGTGCATTACCTTTCATTAATTAAGTCACCCCAGAGGTACACTCTCGATAGTAAAGGTTACTTTTTGCCTACAGACGATTTCATTCAGATTGGAGATGACCTTTGTTTCCGTGGGTTAAGATGACTAACAAGGTTAACCTTAAAGCGTGTTTAGGAGCTTTGTCCTGACTCCTGATTATTCTATTCAGTTTGCAGATGATCCTTTTGTACCTACGAGTGTTCAATCTTTAACAAGTCTGACAATCAGTAGACGATTTCATTCAGCTGAAGAATCCCAACACTCCATGCATTAAAAGCTGTTTCTCCCCAGAGTGCGTGATGGCCTCGTATTCACTTAAATGTGGGTTCGAATCCCGCACTATTCTCCGATTCCCAGCAGTGACTGTTACTTGCCCCAGTAGTCCAAGAACATAAGTTAAAGGTGACGGCTTCGGCCGCAGCTGCGCGCCTCCTGGCGTAGACTCCTTATCTTTTTCTCCCTCTAACACATAAGAGGTTGTAGACTCAAAGCCTAATCTTTTCACTACCTACGTCGGATTTTTTGGGAAGAGTGTCCTAGTCTCCTAATTTAGAAGCATTCAGTCGTCTTTAACGACAAGCACGGGAGAAAGGAACACTGCTGCGATATTCTTATCCCAACGATCATCCATGTCAGGGGTTAAAGTGAGAAGCTTGAAAAAAAGGGGGAGGGGGTTATCTCGAGGGAATGGCCTAGTGGGCCCCACGGTGGCAAATGGGCCACACTTTTGCTGGGCCGCTATTGCAGGGCCACACTTTTGCCGGGCCTCACTATTGCTGGGCCGTCCCATTCCCTTGTTTTATGGACACTCCGGGCAATACTTTGCAATGAAATACAACAGTAGACTACCATTCTTGCCAAAGGAAATTCAAGATTTTCTGACAAACAGCTTTTCAGAACGAGTGCACATATTTTATACATACTGCAGAGCGGTGGGAGGGAGGGAGAGAGAGAGAGAGAGAGAGAGAGAGAGAGAGAGAGAGAGAGAGAGAGAGAGAGAGAGAGAGAGAGAGACGGAAAGTGTGTGTGTGTGTGTGTGTGTGTGTGTGTGTGAGAGAGAGAGAGAGAGAGAGAGAGAGAGAGAGAGAGAGAGAGAGAGAGAGAGAGAGAGAGAGAGAGAGAGAGAGAAAGTGAAGACGAAAGAGGAGAAAGGGGAGAAAGGGGAAAAAGGGGAGAAATGAGAGAAGGGAGAAAGAGGATAGGAGGCGAGAGGAGAGATATATAGACGAGAGAGAGGAAAAAGAAAAGAGAGACAGAGCAAGAGAGACAGAGGAGAGAGAGAGAGAGACGACCAGGGAGTGACTAAGAGATAGAGAAGGAGATGACGATGATAAAGCATCCCAATGAAAGACCACTCGACTCGAAACGAGGTCGGGTGTCAGAATAAAAAATGTGCGTATATATATACTGTGTATATGTATATATATATATGTATATATATATATATATATATATATATATATATATATATATATATATATATATATATATTTCTTGGGCACAGGTTTTCTCTCATACAATTCTGATTAAAATCAACTATACTGGATGCTTTGTTGATCTTAAGGTAGGAATTCATCTTCTTGATCAAGAATTCCTACCTTAAGATCATCAAAGCATCCAGTGCAGTTGATTTTAATCACAATATACATATACATATATATATATATTATATATATGTATATATACATATATATATATATATAATATATATATATATATATATATATATATATATATATATGCAGAGACCAATTGGAAAATAAAAGAACTGAATACCGAACGTTTTCGTCTATTCAAGACATCATCAGGGTACAAAGAATACAGAAAATGACCAAAGGTCGTAATATGTACATCGTGGTAGAGGACCTGGGAAAGGTCCAATGTTACCCGATTCCACTAGACCTTTCTCAGTTCCTCTACCTCTATGAACATATTACGACCTTTAGTCATTTTCTGTATTCTTTGTACTCTGATGATGTCTTGAATAGACGAAAACGTTTGTTCGGTATTCAATTCTTTTATTTTCCAAGTGGTTTCTGCAAGTATTGTTGTCACGTGTGCTTAGTGATTTGTTTTGCATACACACACACACGCACACACACATATATATATGTATGTATGTATGTGTGTGTGTGTGTGTGTGTGTGTGTGTGTGTGTGTGTGTATTCACTTGGTCTTTTTGGATCACGTGTTGGACTCGTGATCGACAGCTATTTCCCTCCTGGAAGAGAGCTCAGAGCTCGTAGGTCCGATCTATGGGTAATGCTATGACCTTGCACACACACACCCCCAACTCCCCGCCCACGAGAGTTGGAGTAACACCCCTCAGCGCTGCGATACTGATATTATTTCAGCCCCGGGCGAGAGTCGACCCCGGAAAGGTGTGTGTGTGTTTATATGTCCTTGACATATACTATGAAAAGAAGTGGACCAGGATCGGAGCCCTGAAGAACTTCACACGTATTTTCCTGCTAAAAGTTTTAGAATTTGAACAACTCGTTGTTTAAGACTGTTCAACCAGTTTCTATACCAAATTAGCAAGTTATCTCTAATTCCTTGCGAAAAGAATTTAGTGTCTCTCATGCGGGACAGTCTATTTTTTTTTTCCAAAATCCATATATATATCGTAATTTGAAATAACTATATTGTAAAATTCTAGGTCAGTCATGCAGGATCAGTTACTTATTAGACAGTTGCTTTAATGATGGATGTCAGTTTTACTGGATTGTAAATTTGTAGATTTTCGTCTTCACATTTTTTATAAATTTAAGAGTAGCATAATGAAGCGGCCTTGCTGTGGATGTGCAGTGTCTTGCGACACTGCTTCTGACCCAGGGCAGTGGACAAGATGCAGGGATGACCCGTCATCCAGGAGGTGCCAAGATAAGAGGGAGGAAAGAGAGTGGATGGGAGTGGAGTATGTAGGGGATGGAATGGGTGGGAGTGGTTTCTATGTTTTGTTTTGTTTTTCCTCCCTTGTAAGGGGGAAAAGCCTTTGGTATATGTATGTATGTAAGAGTATCATTGATGCAGGACGAGTGAATTTCCGCCTAGCGTAACACTAGATTTGGATGATACATCGCTTTACGAATACTGAACTGAAACAGCTGATACGGTTGACAAACTAAAGTGTAATAGTATGATTCCGTACAACTTTTTTATTTATCTCTAAAATTCTTCTGAGATTAATTCGACTTACGCACCTCACTCGATTTGTTTGTTCATACTCTTCGTGTCTTCCTATGATCCGTTATAATGACTTCACAAATCTCAACAAACAAGGCCTCTATGCAAGCGGCAACTGAACTCCCTTTCAAAGAAAACGGAAGAAATTCCGGGCTAACATTAAATTGGGTGGAAATCTCTCTCTCTTTATCTCTTACTCTTTAGAGCAATGGTTTCTAACCTAGGAGGGTAAGGAGGATACAAATAAGTAGGGGAGGCATGAAGACATCTATTCAAAAAACACTGTTTCATAGGAATTATGAAACCATTCCAAGAACAAGTACCTGCCGTTATATACGTGCAAAGTATAATTCCACCAATCACCCTAACCCGTTTTCTATGAAGCTATATACAGAAAATATAGAAATACATAATTTCATATCAGTACAAATGGTGAGGGGCCTTCGGGTCTGCTGGAAGCAAAGGAGGCATAGTTTGGGAATAAAACTCGGACGAAAAAATTAAACAATTACAGTGAGGGGCCTCATTATAGCTATGTCTGCTTTTCATACAAGAGACAGTTTCCTGACTTAAATCATCTGGCAACATGAATGAAACACGCAAAGTTTAAAAGGAAAATAGATAAAAAATGGTTTACCAACAATGTTTAACAAATAGAATAGACTTAGTAATCTTGTAGTGAACGCTGAGACAACTGGTTGTTTACAAAGATGAGGATGATTTGTAGTAATGGGCATGGGACTACCTATTGTAGGCCTTATGGTCTCCTAAAGTCTCCTTCATTCTTAAGTTATCATCAGTGAAAGTGATGAATCATGTTAAACTCGAATATTTTCACTTCTTTGATCCTTAGAAAGTGGAGGCCGTCTCCTCGGCGAATTTGGCCGAGAGCCCAAAAGAAAGACAGCACAGTACTGAAACTGGCTGAAAGCTAAATGTATCGCTTCGCCCGCCAGTTGACTTTAGACAGAAGAAGGATACTATGTATGTCAATCAATTTTTTATGACGGTTGATGGAATAATGTAAGAGTGCCATGCAGTATCGAGTGATCAATAGAGATTGATTATTAACTATTTCCTGTTTGAGCAAACTACTGGTGAATGAAATAGTCTGTATTTTGTAAATTATTTGTACATTTGAAATATAAATATATATATATATATATATGCAATAAAAGCACTAGAAATGTGTTAACAAATGCGGGAGTCACCACATTTCTTCTTTGTTGTAGAAACACTGAAATGTAAATTTAAGAAAGCGCTCTGCTTCGTTAGTTTATCTTTCCTGGTGGTTACTCCAGAAAAACGTATAGAGTATATATACTATATATATACTGTATATATATATATATATATATATATATATATATATACGTATATATACATATACATATATACACGTATACAATATAATGTATATGTATATACACGTATATATACATTATATATATATATATATATATATGCAAAACAACCACAGGAGAAGGGAAACTTGTAGACAGTAAGTACTTTCGTATATTACATCTTCAGACTAGTCTGAAGATGTAATATACGAAAGTACTTACTGTCTACAAGTTTCCCTTCTCCTGTGGTTATTTTGCATTTTTGTATCACGGTATGTGATTGCTCACACATACACACACACACACACACACACACACACACACACACACACACATATATATATATATATATATATATATATATATGTATATATCGTATATACACACAACTGTTACAATAAACTGGGTAAACAAAAAACAAAACAAAATATCACATGAAAGTAACAAAAAATAAATAATTTAAACAAATGAACAACGATAAAGGCCGTTTTCTTCTATAAAGACCGATTCTGCCATACCTCTTTCCGAAACTAGCTCGACATGCAACGCTCACTATGTCGTCTACTGCTCAGCGATTCTATTCAGTGAGAAAACGTTTCTAGTGTGACAATCCTTCTCCATCCATCCTCCTTGAATACTTACCCTGACCCGCCTTCGCTCCGTGGGCGTCATTCACAGATCGGGTTCTGGCCGACAAAAGATCAATAGAATACGAACTTGTCTCCCATTCAGCTCCTCTTCGCAAAAAAAAAAAAAAAAAAAAAAAAAAAAAAAAAAAAAAAAAAAAAAAAAAAAAAAAAAAAAAAAAAAAAAAGACGATGATGAAAATTATCATGGCGATGATGATGAAATTGATGATGAAAATGATGGTGATGATGGTGAAGATGATAATGACGACGATGATGAAAATGAGGATGGTGACGATGATGAAGATGGTGATGATGATGATGATAATGACGACGATGATGACGACGACGACGACGATGATGATGATGATAATGACGGATGATGATGATAATGACGACGATGATGATGATAATGCCGACGATGATGATGATAATGACGACGAAGACGATGATGATGATGACGATGATGACGACGAAGATAATGATGATGATAATAGCAATAGTAATAATAATAATAATAATAATAATAATAATAATAATAATAATACTTACGGTGACGATAACAATAACGATAACAATAACCAAATAAATCAAACTAATAACAAAGTATAAAGAGATATATCTTGGGCGCTTCCTTTCTCCATCGTAATTTCAACAGCGGCATACAAAAGAAGGCAGTCGAAAGTGGCTGTTTCGCCTTGGGAGCACAAGAGGAAGAAAAGAAAGAAGAAAGTGGAATAAGAATAGAAAATCTAGGAGAAAAAATTGAAGGGAAGGAGAAGAGAGGAGAGAAGAGAGCATTGGGAAGGTGAAGAGGATAAGAAAAGAAGCGAAGAGAGAAAAAAATTAAGGGAGGGAGAAAAGAGGAGAAGAGCGAATTGGTGAAGTGAAAAGGATAAGAGAAGACAGAAGCGAAGCGAAGAAGAGGAGAGAGAAGAGAAGAGAGAATTTGGGAAGTGAAGAGGATAAAGGAAGAGGAAAGAGGGAGTAAAACAGAAGACAGAAAAGAAGAAGAGAGGAGAGAAGAGAGAAATGGGGAAGAGAAGAGGATAAGATAAGAGGAAAGAGGGAGTAAAACAGAAGGCTAAGAAGAGAGGAGAGAAGAGAGAATTGGGGAAGTGAAGAGGATAAGAGAAGAGGAAAGAGGGAGTAAAACAGAAGACATAAGAAGAGAGGTGAGAAGAGAGAACTGAGGAAGTGAAGAGGATAAGAGAAGAGGAAAGAGGGAGTAAAACAGAAGACAGAAGAAGAGAAGAGAGAAGAGAGAATTGGGGAAGTGAAGAGGATAAGAGAAGAGGAAAGAGGGAATAAAACAGAAGACATAAGAGAAGAAAGGAGAGAAGAGAGAATTGGGTAAGTGAAGAGGATAAAAGAAGAGGAACGAGGGAGTAAAATAGAAGACAGAAGAAGAGAGGAAAGAAGAGAGAATTGAGGAAGTGAAGAGGATGAAAGAAGAGGAAAGAGGGAATAAAACATAAGACATATGTGAAGAAGAGAGAGAGAAAAAAGAGAGGAGAGAGAAAAGCGAGAGGAAAGGCGAGAAGGGGGCAGCAATTGGGTTAAAGGTAAGGAAACGGGACTTTCTTTTGTAGTGACAAATGCCACTTCATCAGGACAACGCCGACGCAGAGATGGAGTATTCCCTGATGGAAAACGGATGCATACTGTACATGTATTTACTTAGTTGCATCTTACGGGAAGGAGAGTTATGCTCGTGGTGTCCCGTCTCTGTATCTCGCCTTGTTTAATTTGCTCTTAAATTCGTGTACTGTTTTTGCACACACTATTGTTTCGTCTAGTATGTTGGTGTCAATATGTGTGTGTGTGTGTGTGTGTGTGTGTGTGTGTGTGTGTGTGTGTGTGTGTGTGTGTGTGTGTAGAGGACAAAGACTACTGAAGCGGATATTTGAAGGTAATTTATTAACGACCCCATTCATGTGTGTGTGTGTGTGTGTGTGTGTGTGTGTGTGTGTGTGTGTGTGTGTGTGTGTGTGAGCTCATATATGACCGATCTATGGGAAATAGTGTGACCTCACACACATACACACACCCAACTCCCCGCCCACGAGAGTTGGAGTAACGACTTGCAATGCAGCGATTCTAAAATTATTTCAGCCCTGGGCAGGATTCGAACTCGGATCGACGTAGTAGCGGCCGCGATCGCTACCACTGCGTCACCGAGTCGTGTGTGTGTGTGTGTGTGTGTGTGTGTGTGTGTGTATGTGCGTGTGTGTGTGGGGGGGGGATTGCCCGTGAGTCCGGCAGATGGAGAGGCCGAGAAAGCAACAACCCCGACAGAGCAGGAAAGGAAATCACGAACTCGGCCTGTTGTCGTTGTCGTCAAGAGGACTCCAGACCCGTAGATGAAGAATGTCGCGTCACTGTGGCCACTTCGACGATAAGCGACACTGCGAGCTGGAGGCTTTCCATGGCATCGTTTTGCACATGTGTTTATATGTGTGTATATGCAAGATGTGTTTATACAAATCTCTCTCACAAACACAAGCGCATATATTATATATATATATATATATATATATATTATATATATATATATATATACACACATATATATATACATATATGAATATATAAACATATATATATATACATACATATATAAATATATACATATATACATACATATATAAATATATACACATATATATATACATACATATATAAATATATACATACATATATAAATATATACATACATATATATATATATATATATATATACAACACTGAATGGGTCCCAGTGAACAGATATACATTTTTATCAACCACAATCCACTTCAATTCTAAGCCATCAACATCGAGAGAGACTCGAGAAGGCCAACATGCAGAAATTGAAACGTGGTACGGCCAAGGACTCGAACCTGGGCTAGCACGTGACATACATACATATATATATATACTTATATATACATATATATAATATATATATATATATATATATATATATATATATATATATATATATATATATATATTGGGGACGTAAATCGAAACGTTAGATTATTGTTCTTGGTTCAACCTGAGTTTCCTTACTACCATTTCCACACACAAACACACGCGCGCACACACACACACACACACACATATATGTATATATATATATATATATATATATATATATATATATATATATACATGCAACGCAATTTACAAGACAAAGGAATAGTAATGCAGAAAACCACTACTGGGGAATAAGGGATGGGACACAAACGTTTTTGTCTATCAAGAAGACTTTAGGAACTAGATCAGTGTTTCCCAACCTGGGGTGCTGAAATCAATTATAAATGGGGTTGCTGGGAAGTGATGCACACAAAAATCACATTGATATACGTATCACTGATTACCTAGTTGTGTATATTTGACCTTTTCCCGTGCCATTTTATTTTTCTAGGGTGTTCTTATTTCTTCTACAAACAATATTGTAAATTTGTTTCAGTTCTAAGGAATCAAGAAAGTAAATCATCGAGCAGAACACTTCACTTTCTTTTATCCTTCTAGTAACAAGATGGGTGCTCGACTGCTTAGACATGACAACAGGGGGTGCTATGGTCGGAAAGGGTTAGGGAACGCTGGACTATAGGGTGACAAAATAGGCAGAAAATTAAATACAGAATACAGAGACATAGTGAGGGATCAAGAAAGGCATAGAAGATGCTTCCACGACACTGTGCTTTGTCCTCAACATTCCTTGGGCGAAAGTTCGAGAATTCCCCCAACAGAATCTCTCTGGTCAGAGACTGAGATGCGTCTGCATTGTACTTATTCATAAACTTAATCATTTCACCGCTGTCCCGGGAACATTTAGGTATTGTGGAAGCAACAATTCTTGTGCCTTTCTTTGTTCCTCATTCTGTACTTCTGCAGTCTGTGTTTAATTCTCTTCCTGTTTCGCCATTCTGTACTCCCTGAAGATGGCTCAATGAGCACAAACTTCTGGATTATGTCTCTTTATTTCCCAGTGATCTTCTGGAAGGAGACACAGTCCCGTCCACCTACACACTTCTGTGACACACAGCTGGTGGTTAATACTATCGTCGTCACGAAAAATAATTAAGAGTTTAATCCACTCCCTCATTTTACACCTTTAACCAAACCCGCCTTGCGGAAAATTGAATAAAATACAGTGTAGTTTGTCACTGTGCCGAGTGGGTTAACCGTAGTCATTACAAAGACAGTTTTACAAAAATACATTGTGTATGAATAAGTGTGTGTGTGTGTGTGTGTGTGTGTGTGTGTGTGTGCGTGTGTGTGTGTGTGCTTGTGATATTGAAAATAATAGTATTAATAATGATAATGATAATAATGATAATAAATAATATTAATAATATATAAAATGATAGAAATAATAATAGATAATAATAATAATAATAATAATAATAATGATAATACCAACAATAATTATGTATGAATAAATGCGTGTGTGCATGTGTGCATGTGTGTGTGTGATATTGAAAATAATAAAAATAATAATAATTATAATAATAATAATATGATATATAAAATAATAATAATATCAATGATAATATCAACAATAATTATGTATGAATAAATGCGTGTGTGTGTGTGTGTGTGTGTGTGTGTGTGTGTGATATTGAAAATAGTAATATAATAATAATAATAATAATATATAAATTCATAAAAATAATAATAGATAATAACAATAATAATAATAAAAATAATATCAACAATAATTGTTCGTATAGCACGACTGTCCTCGAGTCCGATGAAGAACCTCTGATCTACTGCCAGGAGGTCTGTTTTCATGTCATCAGTTAGAGGATGCGATCAGTCGCCGGTTGCCATTTCTCAAAAACAGTCGAAGAAGACAGAGTCTGGGTTCAATCCGGGGACCAAGTGCCCGCCCCTCAGGGATGCGCCTCCGGGCAAAGGTGAGAATGAGGATGGGCTATAAGATACCATCCGTGGAGATGATGCTACCCGACGTCCCTCTCCAAGGAACACCCTTTACAGTCGTGCCTTTGGTCTCATGCAAACACACTCATCCGGGGGGTGGGGGGATAATAGCCGTTAATCACGAGCCCAACACGTGATCCAAAGACCGTAGTGAATCACACACACACACACACACACACACACACACACACACACACACACACACACACACACACACAGGCACGACTCGGTGGCGCGGTTGGTAGAGTCCCTGACTATCACTACGGCGGTCCGGGTTCGAATCCTGCCTGGGGCTGAAATAATTTCAGTACCGCTGCGCTTCGAGTCGTTACTCCAACTCTCGTGGGCGGGGAGTTGGGTGTGTGTGTGTAAGTGTAAGGTCACATCATTACCCACAGATCGGTCATACAAGCTCTGAGCTCTCCTTCGGGAGGGAAATAACTGGCGGTCACGAGCCCAACACGTGATCCAAAGACCAAGGTGAATCACACACACACACACACACACCTAAACGAAAGCTGCTGAAGTTAAAAATACACTCGACTTTGTTTTTATATCAACAGAAAGTGAAAACATCACAATGAAAAAACATTCAAACGTCTTTAATATATTACAGTGTGTGTGTGTGTGTGTTTGTGTGTGTGTGTGTGTGTGTGTGTGTGTGTGTGTGTGTGTGTGTGTGTGTGTGTGTGTGTGTGTGTGTGTGTGTGTGTGTGCGCGCGCGCTAGAAAGAGAAACACATGCCAACGCATCCCTTCCACGAGAACAAAAGCAAAATGACTCTCATGAATTCTGAACAAATTTGAAGAAAAAAATGTTTCTCGGGGGAAAATTTGCCAGCGGGGTTTAGCGTTCTGTCCACGCCGCGTGGCTTCTTCTGGTTGGGCAAGGGAAGCCAAGTGTGACCGGAGGAGGAGGAGGAGGAGGTGAAGGAAGAGGAGGAGGGGGGTCACAAAAGAAAGTTCGTGTAAAGAAAGGAGTTGGGTTTACAAGAGAGGCACACACCAGACATATATAAAAGACGGGCACGCGGCAGACCACATCTGACCACAGAAGAGTCTTCTGCAGTGATCTTCTTCGAGTTCGTCATTACAGTCGTCACAACGATGTTGACGGTATGGGCCTAGCACCTTGACCTCTGTTGACCTCTTTGACCCTGTGTCAGGCTGAGTATACAATTTCCTACTGTAACCTATGGGCTCTTCGGCGCGTGTCACTTTCCGTACAACTTCTTTCCTGGTTGCCAGGAAATTTCATTCAGCTTCTACTGTGACCTCTGTTGACCTCTGTGACCCTGTGTCAGGCTGAGTATAATTTCCTACTGTACCCTCTGGGCTCTTCGGAGTGTGTCACTTTCCGTACAACTTCTTTCCTGGTTGCCAGGAAATTTCATTTAGCTCATACTGTGACCTCTGTAGACCTCTTTGACCCTGTGTCAGGTTTCACATTATTTCTATCGATGACCTTTACCATGACAACACGCCCTGTGGTTTGACTCTGCCACAATATTTCATTCAGCTGAAGTGACTAAATGAAAGGACGCTTAAACACATGACCCATTTTCAGGGTTTTGATCAGCCCAAAGCCAAGAGATTTAATTCAGCTAGCATAGCCCTCTATGTTTTTGTGGATTAACTGTCCATGGATTATGTCATTAAACCTTATAATTTTAGGGTTATCCAACAACTTTTGGCATCTATGTGTTTTCTTATAAAATTTACTGACGGGGTCAACTTTACACCACCAGTCAAAATTACCCCGAGTGACGGTGTGTGTGTGTGTGTGTGTGTGTGTGTGTGTGTGTGTGTGTGTGTGTGTGTGTGTGTGTGTGTGTGTTTGTGTATGTGTGTGTATATATACTCGTATATATATATATATATATAAAATTTATATATATATATATATATATATATATATTGATAATTTTTGTGACAGTTGCATGCAGGATTCGAACCCGCTGTACTCGGCCATCCGATGTCGCTGTCGGTTTGATGTCGCTGCTATTAGCGAATTACTCTCATATATAGTTGTGTGTATGTGTTAAATACCGCATACCTGAATGAAACCTACCTCACTCTTAACACAGAAATATTAAATCCTTTGCCTGTAACTATCATATCCTCTGTCTATTTCATTCAACAACGAAAGATCCCTTCCAATTAGTGTTAATAAAATCGCCTGCCGACAGGCAGACCTTGTATACCATTCTATCATGGGCCCGAATACGTTCAACCATTTGG
>NC_134801.1:21780842-21793342 GCF_046742065.1 Oratosquilla oratoria
ATATATATATATATATATATATATATATATATATCATGATAAACTGATGACCAAGCGCTTTCGTCTATTCAGACATCCTCAGGGTACATGAGGATGTCTGAATAGACGAAAACGTTTGGCCATCAGTTTATCTTTTTCCTTGTTTTTTCCGCATATATATATATATATATATATATATATATATATATATATATATATATATATGTACACACACACACGTACATACATTTTACTCCTGGATGCTGCTCCTCGTTAGGTCGTTTAAGGATTCATTATCAGAGTGCCAAGGCGCTGGTCGACTCTTAGGCTCTCGTTTTAGGATCACACGCTTTTTTTCGAGTATTCTGTGTGAACAAACCTTGTAGAGTTAAGAGTGTAATAAAACATTTGTATAAAATATGGCACATGTTTGTTCATTAATACCTTCTTCGACCCTTAGAATACTTTACTCGACACTCGTCTCCATTCTGTCTGGCGCCAAACGATTTTATTCAATTAATACATTAAACACTTTATCATATTTATTCTCTCTGGCGCCAGACGATTTTATTCAACCTCTCTGAATACTCCACCATATTTATTATATCTGGCGCCAAACGATTTTATTCAATTAACCCTTTGAATACTCTTATTACATTTATTATCTCTGGCGCCAAATTATTTATTCAGTTAACCCTCTGAATGTATCATATTTATTATTTCTGGCGCCAAACGATTTTATTCAACCCTCTGAATACTCCATCATATTCATCATCTCTGGCGCCAAACGATTTTATTCAATTAACCCATTGAATACTTTATCATATTTATTATCTCTGGCGCCAAACGATTTTATTCAATTAACCCTCTGAATAATTTATATTTATTATCTTTGGCGCCAAATTATTTCATTCAACCCTCTGAATACTCCACCATATTTATTATCTCTGGCGCCAAACGATTTCATTCAATTAACCCTGTGGATACTTTATCATATTTATTCTCTTTGGCGCCAAACTATTTTATTTAACCCTCTGAATACTTTATCATATTTATTACCTCTGGTGCTACACAGTTTTATTCAACCCTCTGAATACTCCATCATATTTAGCATCTCTAGCGCCAAACGATTTTATTCAATTAACCCTCTGGATATTTTATCATATCTATCATCTCTGGCGCCAAACAATTTTATTCAACCCTCTGAATACTTCACCACATTTATCATCTCTGGCGCCAAACAATTTTATTCAATCCTCTGAATACTCCATCATATTTATCATCTCTGGCGCCAAACGGTTTTATTCAATTAACCCTCTGAATACTTTATCATATTTATTCTCTCTGGCGCCAGACAGTTTTATTCTTCTAAGAAAACTCCTTCTTACTGGATTCTGAAGTGAAGGCAATCCCTTCCAACACAACGGCAAACTCTTTACTAATGTTATTATGGCTGGCGCCAGAGCTTGTCTTGCACCTGTTAGGGCATCTGGTTCTGGGTTGATTTGAAATGTCAATTGCCAACTGAACGGTCAGAGCAGACACCATGTAAGGGCGGCTCCTTTGTTAAATGTACTACATTTCGTTTTAATTACTGTAGTTAGATTAATTATGTATGGCACCCCGTGGGATGCCCTGACACAGTATCCTCTCCTCATTCATTCCGAGATGCGTAAATTGCTTAGAGGTTGTATTCTGCGCCTGTATGCTTTGAAAAGGCTTCAACAAGCGAAACGTTGAACATCTAATAAAGGTTCCATCATCGTCCCACGGCTGTTCTGGGTTGCCGAAAGGAAGCCTTAGTCCACCAAAACTTCGTTCACGTCAGTCTCCTTTCATCAATGACGTACTCTTTGTCCTACTAAGGATTACAAAGGTGGAGCATGCCGACAGGAGACCTTTTGGTCCATAGCTAGGTCGAAAAAAAAAATTAATAATAATATATATATATATGAGAGTAATTCGCTAGTAGCAGCGACATCAAACCGATATATTATATGGCCGAGTACAGCGGGTTCGAATCCTGCATGCAACTGTCAAAAAAAAAAAAAAATTATCGATATATATATATATATATATATATATATTTATATATATATATATATATATATATATATATATATATACATATATATACATCAGAGAGGGACTATGTCGTGACTCATAGGTAAGATGAAAAAATTCCACTGTCGGAGAAAGTAAACGGATGAAGAATAGAATTAATTGTATATTTCGACCACTCTTTGTGATCCTCTTCATCTGCTGAAGAGGACCACAGAGAGTGGTCGAAATATACAGTTAATTCTATACTTCGTCCGTTTACTTTCTCCGACAGTGGGATTTTTTCATACGTATATATGTATATATACATATAATGTATATGTGTGTATGTATATGTATGTATATATATGTATATATATACATATATATATGTATATAAAGGATAAATAATTATAATAATACAAATAATAACAAATAAAATAAAGGCATAGGTATAGGTAAATAATAAACAAACAGGTAAGCAGCAACTAATAATAAATTTACAGACAAGCAATAATAAATGAAAACCAAGCAAATAATAAACAACAGACAAATAATAAAAAAAAATATATATATAAAATAAATGTTACTCCATGCGTTCAATACTGTACTGAATAACGTCCTGCAACCAATAACAACCTCACTTGTGGTTGTGGAGGTCGTTAACAGTTGTAGTAATAACAGTGGTTGTAGTAGTTGTGTTATACCAATTGTAATCACTCCTATTACTATCCTCAACACACGACGCGTCGTAAGCCACAAAACCAGTGGCTGCGTCTTGCAACCCGCAACATGGTAATGTTCCTATTTCTAACTGGAAAGCCGCCGCCACCGCCACCCCGAGCTCCTCCGCCACTCGCTCCCTATCCATTACGCCGACTGCAAATTGTATCATCCTCTCGCATACGACTGCTCGATGCAATTTGCAAATGAGCAGCGCAAAGCCATCAGTGTGCAATTACGATGATGGTGACGTCATATGTCGACATGATGACGTCACATGTCGACAGGATGACGTCACATGTCGACAGGATGACGTCATATCTCGACAGGATGACGTCACATGACGACAGGATGTCGTCATATGTCGACAGGTTGACGTCACATCTCGACAAGATGACGTCATGTGTCGATAGGGTGACGTCACATCTCGACAGGATGACGTCATATATCGACAGGATGACGTCACATGTCGATATATTGACGTCATATGTCGACATGTGACGTCATCGAGGCAGTGGCAGACAATGGAATGATACACGTGCAGTTGGGGTGAAATGTTCGCCACCGAGTCTTGGGCAAAGAAGTAACCTTATTTCATCTTATTTATCTACCTATTTATTTGTTTATTTGTTTGTATATTTGTTTATCTATTTACTTATTCATCTATTTACTTACTTCTACCAACTTCCAGGAACGAACAATACCAAGCGACGAGGAACTTCATTATCTCAGTTGTACTCACAATTCCTCTCCACCAAATCGCTCTCATCTACGACTTATATTTCCTCTGGCTGCCGTCGGGTGATTTTATTCAAGAACAGGGAAGGTCTACCCTTTTGCGATGGCGATACCCTTGAGATACTTTATTCTGGAACCCGGTGGACGATTTTCTTCGGGGGGGACGTTGAATAGGTACGAAACTATGTCTTCAGGTACGTTTAACTCGGTGCTATTATTATCGCTCAACGATGATCGTTCATGGGTAAACGATGATCGTCAAACGATTGTCTAGAACACGCTTTTTTTAATGAGGTTGTTTTACGTTGATGTGGAAAAGTACGATTGATAATTTTTAATCGAATCTACAACCAACGCGCTTACCCCAGATAGGATGCCAGGTAGTAGGCAGCGCGTCACCCACCATTGGTTATGCTGGGAAAAGCAAAACGCATCTTTAATCGATCGAGACACTTTGCGGCTCAAAATTTACCCCTTTACAACAAAACCGTATTAAATTAACCAGGATAAAATATGTGGTTGCTGCCAGTGTCGACAGAATGACAGACGTAAAGAACGCTTTTACATGTTTGTTTTACGCCATAAGATCTTATTCAGGTCTGGGTGTGTTCTTTGCCCTGGAACGGAACTCAGATAAGTTGACGGAGAGACAAGGATCTTCAGTCTTTATTCTGGCTACCACAAGAGTGTTCAGCTCTAGAATGCACTGAAATATTTTTCGTCCAACCTCCGATTAATCGGCGGTACTGTAAAATCACTATGGTAAATTATTTTGTTTTCTTGACGAAAATGCAAGAACGTTATTTGATATGCTGGAGAAACCACCCCACTCCAAACTGCGGGCTGTATATTTACCTCGACGGTCGGAGGAAAAAAAAAAAAAAACAACAACAGTGGGATAACGCATTTACGTGCGTGCGTGTGTGCGTGTGATTCACCTTGGTCTTTGGATCACGTGTTGGACTCGTGACAGACAGCTATTCCCCTCCCGAAAGAGAGCTCAGAGCTCGTATGACCGATCTATGGGTAATGCCGTGACCTTACACGCACACACACCCCCACTCCCCGCCCACGAAAGTTGGAGTAACGACTCGAAGCGCAGCGATACTGAAATAATTTCAGCCCTGGGCAGGATTCGAACCAGGTACCGCCAGCAACGCCGTACTGACAGTCTGGGACTCTACCAACCGCGCCACCGACGTGTGTGTGTGTGTGTGTGTGTGTGTGTGTGTGTGTGTGTGTGTGTGTGTGTGTGTGTAAAATAAGTCAACCCTCCACACCCTTCAACTGCATAATAAAACGGCCTGGCGATTGGCAGCAGCAGGACGTCATCAAGTTCATGCGGCAGTGCAAGGAACGGGGTCAGGTCACATATAACTCGTTTTTATTTGTTAGGCGTGGAGTGGAGTCCCCTCCCCCAATCCCACCCCCCCACCCCACCATTGTCAAAGCCAATTTGCATTCATTCCCATCCCGTTCGAGTGCAGCGTCCAGGGTTCGAGCCTCGCGCGCTGGGAAGGAGGGTCTCCTTGACAAAGGGGGCAAATTGCATTGTGGGGGTTTCGAAAGGGGGAGGGGGGGCGGCACTCCTTCGGGCCTTGGGGATTGTTCTTCATTCTTCCGGCACTTTCACTGTGTCGCTGCTGCATATTGCCATACTGCGAGGCACGTTTTTTTCTGTGCGGCTGCGCGCCAGACTACCCCTTGGATGTGAATTGAAGCGACACACACTCATTGCTGCCCATGCCCCGACTACAGACAGAATCCGTTACAAAGGATTATAAAGGCGGAGCATGCCGACAGGAGACCTTTTGGTCCATATCTAGGTCGGATGCGAAAAAAATCATAATAAATGAATAAATAAAAATTATAATAATGTAAACAACAAATAAAATACATAAATAAATGCATAGGTATGGTTAAATAATATACAGGTAAATAGAACTTAATAATAAACTGACATATAACTAATAATAAATGAGAATCAAACAGACAAATGATAACAAAACAAAAACAAATAATATAAAATAAATGATAATCATTCCAGCATCTTTCTTAGGTGTTTATCTAAATGATCCTTAAAGCTTCGAACTGAACTACATTGCACTGCCTCTGCAGGAAGTTTATTCCATTCATTAACTACACGGTTGGCGAAGTTGTTTCTACCCACTTCCACACTGAATCTATTTCCGGACAGTTTGAGACCTTTGTTTCTTGTTTGTCTCTACCTATAAACACCCATAGTACCTCCCTCCCACTCACTCACTCGTACAAAACTTGTAAAGCATTGGTTCTCAATTCTTTTAACTCAATATCCTTTCTAACATATGTCAGAATGGCACCCCTATCCTCAACGTACAAATTTGTGTTACTTTAAAAAACAAAAAGTATTCACCTTTATTGTGAATCTATTCTGTAGCACTTTGGAAAAATTTGTGATATATTGATGCTGTAGACTGTAGTATCTATTGGAAAAAATCGCAATATTCCAAGTTACTATGATCCATGCATACCAGCACGAGACCTATCAGCTCATAACGAAATTGGATGCAAATGAAAAAAATATATATACATACATTAATAAATAAACACTACATTTTTCTTAGATGTATATCTATCTGATTTTTAACGCATGTCTCTGCTTGATACTATTTCAGTCATTGACGACACGACTGGCAAAAATTGTTTCTATCTAGCTTAGTATCGTTACCGAATTTCAAGACAGCAGACTCAAGTCCACACTATGTCACAGATGTATGGTATGAAAAGTGACTCTAGAACGGAACCTTGAGGAACTCCACTCGTAACATCTTTCTATCTAGAAGTTTTACCATCCATTCATAACAACTAGCTTTTAAAAATATTCAACTAGTTCCTAAACCACCTTACAAAGTTATCTCTTATTCCATACAAAGCAAGTTTAGTTATAAGTTACTTCTTGTGCGCACACTATTCTTTTTGTCGTTGTGACTAAACTATTAAATTCTAAAGGAATAGTAGCGCAAGACCGTTCACGTTTAAAGCTGTGCTGGGCATCTTTTATTAGATTAGACAGACCCTTTCTTAGTGACGCTCAATGGCATCTCTCATAATAGTTTCCATTATTTTTCCCATAAGCGAGGTCAGGCTTGCAGTTTTTTGGCTTCTGCTTTTCGCCATTTTTGATTACAAGAGAAACGTTTGCTAATTGCCATTTCTCTCGGACGTGATTTTTTCTATCAACTGGAATGGTTATCTGTTTTTTTTTTTTTTTTAATCCAAAATTCTTGTATGTTAACCGTCAGCCTTATCATGTTTGATTGGTTTAGAGTTTGTCTATATATCATCTAATGATTCTTTTACTCGTATTTGGAGCAGCAAGTAAATATTTTAATTTGAGGTGCTTCGTTTTCGTATATGGAATCAAAATAGCTGTTTCAGTATCACACATGACTTCACGTCACTGAAAATACTGACCGTTGGCTGACAAAAGTGAGCCAATATAATCGCTGATATATGTATATACATACATACACACTATATATATATATATATATATATATATATATATATATATATATATATATAATGTTGGAAGAAGATATATTACACGTCACAGGACGTCACAGCTACACGTCATAGGACGTCACACTACGAGAAGATAGATATCAAGCCAGACAACGTCGCGTACGACGCAAAAGCAATACCAAGCGGCTGTTGAACGTCAGGTCTAACCAGAACACGACCAGAGGCCACTTAAAAATGGAATTAGGCCGACCTGATCTTGACCTCTCAGGACACCTGGTCTGACAACGATACGACCGTTGAGAAGCGTACGTCAACAAGGCTAATTATCCTTATACCTGTATTCTATTTTTCACCGTGTATTATTAAAATATGCCATGTCCTTCTATGTAACATAGTTGTATATATTTTTGTTTAATATCGAGTGTATCATTCAACCATGTAAATACCTACTTCTGTCACATTGTAAATATTACTGTATGACAAAAAATTGATGTAGTGGCAACCGCCACAGCTTTCGTGGCCTTGCTTCTTAGCGCAGATCTCGACTAGCTCAGCGCAAGACAACTGGCTGCGATTTACTAGAGTAAATCCGTAGAACGAAACAGCTTTTAATTGCTTCGCTATTTACATCGCCTCCAAAGTGTGGATCCAACTTTCCACACACACACACACACACACACACACACACACACACACACACACATACACACACACACAGGTCCGAATCCTGCCCAGGGCTGATATAATTTCAGTATCGCTGCGCTTCGAGTCGTTACTCCAACTCTCGTGGGCAGGGAGTTGTGTGTGTGTGTGTGCGTGTAAGGTCACAGCATTAACCATAGATCGGGAGGGAAATAGCTCTTGTTCACGAGTCCAGTACGTGATCCAAAGACCAATGTGAACACACACACACACACATATATATATATTATTTATATACTTTATATATATATATATATATATATATATATATACATATATATATATATATATATATATATATATATATATAAATCATGTGTGTGTAACTATTCTTTGGAATTTTCTCTTGACCTGTCAACAATTTTTATTTTCACATACATATTTTTATTCATGGTCGTCTCTTTCAAATCCCTTTGGGTCATAACAGGATTTTGGCAATTCCTAGGGGATTCAGAGAACTTCAAATTTTGATAAGGCAATCACTTTTTCGCAATATTTTTCTGTTTATTCAGCCATTTTGGGCGATAACGAGAGGTTGCCTTTATTTTGGTAATGTAACCATGGATCCTTTTTATCAACTTGACCCAGGGCAGTGGACAGGATGCAGGGATGACCCGTCATCCAGGAGGTGCCAAGATAAGAGGGAGGGAGGAGGGTGGAGGGGAGTGGAATATATAGGAAATGGATTGGGTGGGAGTGGTTTCTGTCCCTTTTTCTTTTTGGCTACCCCCCGTATAATGGGAAAAGCCTTTGGTATATGCATGTATGTATGTATCTTCTACTAGTTTTCAAATTAACCTCGACTACGACTGAAGTGTCTTGCTGCATTACTTATGACCCGAGCTGTGTGGCGGGAGGGAGGGATGACCCTTCATCCAAGAGGAGCTAAGATGAGGGAGGAGGAAAGGGTGGGTGGTGGAGGGGAGTGGAATGGATGGGTGGAGGACGGGCGTGGAATGGGTGGAAGTGGATGCGTCCCTTTGACTTGGCTATCTGAACCCATAAATTATTATGAAGTTTCTTCCTTTGCCTTCCCCAGTTCACAGGTACTGTTATCGTTTATAACAAATAACAATTTCCTCCTCTTTTCTTGAATTATTACTAAACTCGGCTTCATATTCCTTACCAGTCAACCATGTCTCATTCTCGTCATGTTAAAGATGTTTAAGTTGATCCCTATGCTATCAACTACAGCCTTCTCTGGTTCTATTCCTCTTATTCTTCTACGTTCATTTCTATCTCTATTGTATTATTATTGTTTCTTCTTTACTGCACTTCCTCCAATCCTTGTCTCTGTTTTTGCTTTACAACTGCACATTCTTGAATAATTTCTTCTTTAACCTCTCTCTCACACACCTTTGACACGTACACCTTGTTTTGTATGTTTTCAGGAAGATCCCCTCCCTCAATTTTTTTCTTTAGTCTCATTAAGTTACTCTAATCCAATTCGTCAAATTATCTTCTTTTTTGTAACTATCTACCAAGAGTTTCCCCCCCCTGAACTCTCCGTTTTCGTTCTTCCTGTTGCATTCCTCCTTCCTCAAACATCTATTTGCCTATTTTCTTTAGTTTCACCAAGTCACTCTAATCCAATTCGTCAAATTATCTTCTTTTTTTGTACCTAGAGTTTTTCCCACTGAATTCTCTCGTTTTCGCTCTTCCTGTTGCATTCCTCCTCCCTCAAACATCTATTTGCCTATTATTGATCGTTTCCGTGTCTCATTCATTAGCTCTTCCATTTTGTAATTTCGACTTTATTTCGTTAGTTTTGTACCTCCCTGTAATATTTCCCTCGACTGAATACTTCTATTTCCTTAAACCCTCCTCCTCACTCCATTTTATAACGTACACAAATAATTTTGTTTCCTATTTTTATTTTCATTTTCTTACTAGGGAATATTTTTCTTTGCATTATACTATCACATCTTAATTTCTCTACATCACTTAGGTCCTGTTCATACTAGCGGTTTCAACCGCAGCGGTACAATTACAAGTCAATGGAGGCATTCACACACAACCACACACTTTTTCCTCGATTATGCGGTACCGCCGCGGTTTCGGCGTGGTTCAAACGGCTAGTGTAAAGAGAGTATAAATGTTTGTCTACTCTTTAGTATTCTTTTCACCACATCTCCGTCTTCTTCTTCTTCTTCTTCTTCTTTTTTTTTTTTTTTTTTTTTTTTTTTTTTTTTATTTTTTTATTTTTTTTTTTTTTTTTTTTTTTTTTTGCTCCACAATTCTCTAAACTGCTGGAGTTCCTTTTTTTCTTGCTAGCTCTAACCATTCTTGCTAACTCTAACCATTCTCGCTAACTAACCATTCTTGCTAACTCTAACCATTTCTTGTAACTCTAACCATTCACCTTTTCTTCGTTTTCCCAAACATCTCATTCCTTTTCTACACACCGTCCTCCAACTTATTTCTCTCTTCCATCATCTTATTACAATTACCATTATAATATCTTTTATATGATTTCTTTGAAATTGTCATCCCAATCAATTTGCTTTTCAAATAATCTATTTTCACAATTTGGTAATCTTCCTGGTTCTTGTATATTTTCATTTCGTTCTCAGCCTTTACCGTACCTTCTACTACTCTTTTTGATGCTTAATACACAATGTGTGTGTGTGTGTGTGTGTGTGTGTGTGTGTGTGTGTGTGTGTGTGTGTGTGTGTGTGTGTGTGCTGAACTCGTAATCTACTGCCATTATACATGGATGACGGACAGGCTGAAAATGAGATCAGAATGAAAAGAGGACTTTACGTAAGAATAAAAAATGGGGAAACACACCTTAGATCCAAATACAACGACATGGCAAAACTGGTTAAAAAGAATAAGCGCACAGCGAAACGTAACTATGAAATTAAGGTTGCCAGACAAGCGAGGTCCAACCCAAAGTGCTTCTTCATCTCTACAGAACAAAAAATAAGAAAAGGATATGCCCAATTCAAAATTACGAAAATGTCATAATAGAATCGAAGGAGAAAATTAGTGAGGCGCTTAACAAATATTTTCTCTCAGTATTTACTAAGGTGAGGTTAGATAAAGTATCTGACTGCAATCCGCTTTTCAGTGGGGATGAAGAAAGTAGACTATCTAATATCAGCATTAGTATGCCAGAAGTAGTCAAGCTGATTGAAAGACTTAAAAGCTACAAAATCCCCGGGTCCAGACGAAAAAATTTCACAGTGCTTAAAGAGTGTAAATTTGAAATCTGCGACCAGTTAACAGAAATATTCAATATGTCAGTAGACACTGGTTTTATGCCTATTGCTTGGAGGCAGGCAAACGTTGTTCCTGTTTTCAAAAAGGGAGATAAATCGTCTATATGCAACTACAGGCCAATCAGTTTGACATCAGTTATAGGTAAAATGCTTGAATCAATAATAGTTAATAGACTCAGAGAACACATCGAGAGACAATTTGATTCGTGACACACAGCATGGTTTCTCCAAAGGTAAGTCATGTGTGACTAATCTTCTATCCTTTTACACTAAAGTATATAAGGCGTCAGATAACAATGATAGTTACGATGTTCTTTACCACGAATTTAACAAAGCGTTCGACAAGGTCTCCCACAAGAGACTATTAAATAAAATCAAGTCCATGGCACAGGAGGAAAAGTGTTAGAATAGGTTAGAGCTTGGATCAGTGACAGAAAACAGCGGGTCACCATAAACGGTGTAAAATCCAAATGAAGAAGCATTTCTAGTGGAGTTCCCCAGGGTTCAGTTTTGGGTTCCTTATTGTTCATTATGTACATAAACGACTTGGAGGATGGGATTAATAGTGATGTTAGTAAATTTGCGGACGACACTAAAACAGGACGCCAAATTAGATCAAGAGACGACACCGAGATTCTGCAAGACGATCTTAACAAATAGTTCACATGGTCGGTGAAATGCCAAATGAACTTCAATATCTCAAAAAAGTGTTAAAAGTAGGGCTACACAACCCCGAAAATAGATATAGCCTAAATAACACGTTTTTAGAGAAAACTGAGTGCGAGAGAGACTTGGGAGTTCTATTGAGGCCTGACCTTAAATCCAAGAAACAGTGCATTAGTGGCAGGAAAAAAAAACCCATTAGGTTTCATAGTTAGGGTGGTTACGAACAGAAGTGCAGAGGTATTTATCAAACTCTAGCTTTAGTTAGATCAATCCTTGACTATGCGGTATAGTTTTTGGTCTCTGTCTTATAGAATGGACATCAATTCACTAGAATCAGTACAGAGGAGAATGACCAAAATGATACATGGGCACAGAAATTTACCGACGAAGAGAGGATTAGGCACCTTAACTTACACTCTGAAACAATCAATCGTTTTAAGAAACGGTTAGAAAACTTTATGGATGGGATGACAGGTGGTAATGGACATGGAACTGCCTAGTGTAGGCCTCATCGTCTCTTGTAGTCTCCTTCATTCTTATGTTCTTACACACATCTCCAACATATTGCCCAACAGAGCTGGGTTCCAGATTCCACTGCTGTGTTTTTCAGCACTGCGCGGGAACCGAACTAAAGACCTCATAACAAGCAAATTAGGTATCAATAGACGAGCAACCCGATGATGTGTTCGCTTGTGTCTACATGTGAGATAATCAATAAAAAGATGGGGAAAGAGGGAGTTTTGTCCTTTACAATGCTCATAGTTCTACACACGTTTACATTCATCACCAAATCGCGTGTCATGTACGCCAGTCCTTGTCATGCCGAACCATCTGCGCACGTCACACTTTCGCGATGGGAACCAGCCGCCCTCGGGCCAACGACTCTCGTCACTCCCCAAAACTTTGCACAAGGCCCGCCCG
>NC_134801.1:21800842-21820842 GCF_046742065.1 Oratosquilla oratoria
TGACAGCACTGAACATTGTCAATATTCTTCACAGCTCGTGACCGCTAGTTCCTGCACCAACAAACCTCGTACTTTGCATCTCAAAGAAAAGCCGCCGCATTAAAAAACAATAAATTAGTGCTCTAGACAATCGTTCGACGATCATCGTTGAGCCATGAACGATCATCGTTGAACGATAATCGCACCGAACAAAGACGTACATTAACCCGTTTGTTATATATACGTATCTGGATGAGAGTGGATGGTGTTTGCGTTTAGATCCTTTAGGCTTGAAACGACACTGTCAGCTGCTGGTCCTAAGAGCAATGGGAGGAAGAGGAGGAGGAAGAGGAGGAGGAAGAGGAGAGGGAGGTGGTGAACGTGGAGATGGAGGAGGAGGAGGAGGAGAAGCGAGCGATGGAAGGAGGAGGACGTGTAGGAGAATGACGAAAAGGAAAAGAATAAAGAGGAGGATAAGGTAAATGGAGACGAGGATGGGGAAAGATATATTTCATGCATATGTGTGCGTGTATATAATATATATATATATATCATACACACACACACATTATATATATATATATATATATATATATATATATATATATATATATATTATATATATGGGGACTACACTAGACTTGGAGGACAGAGCAAAATTTTCTGCAATGTCAAATTGATGACCCCCATTTACCAGACACAAGTGATCACGCGGACCAATGGATGCGTCAACGTTACGAAACATTTTTGAGAGAACGTTTTTAGATAAACTGCAAACACACACACACACACACACACACACACACACACACACACACACACACACACAAATAGGTGTTGGATGGGTGAAGGGTGGGTGTATGCCTTGGTGTGTGTGTGTGTGTGTGTGTGTGTGTGTGTGTGTGTGTGTGTGTGTGTGTGTGTGTGTTTGTCATTCACCACGGTCTTGGATCATGTGTTGGACTCGTGATCGACAGCTATTTCCCTCCCGAAAGAGAGCTCTGAGCTCATGTATGACCGATCTATAGGTAATGCTGTGACCTTACACGCACACACACCCCAAACTCCCCGCCCACGAGAGTTGGAGTAACGACTCGCAGTGCAGTGATACTGAATTTTTTCAGCCCTGAGCGGGATTCGAACCCAGACCGCCGTTGAGGCAGCCGGGAACTCTACCAACTGCGCCACGAGTTGTGTGTGTATAAGAGAGAAAGAATGGAGAGACTGAAAGACAGATTGAGAGAAAGAGAGATTGAGACAGAGAGAGAGAGGATCACGCGGCACCAAACGACCTTTTTACCACTCACACCATAAACTCGCGATCATCGGAGATTCCCCCTTTCGCTTCCCATAGCGTATGTATGCCACTATTTCTCTCTTTCTCTTTTTCTCCTCTCTATCACAGCCTCCACTCTCCCTCTTTTTTTTTTCTTTCCCATTCTCAAGTTATCCTTCCCCCTTTCGTCCCGCGTTCATTTCCTTGGTGGCCACCTCCGGGCCATGTAATTCGTTCCAACGTCACTTTCGGACTCTCGAGGGATTGTTGCCTTGGCGCTCCCTCTGTGATTCCGACTATGAACAGATTTGCAAAAAAAAATAAAAATAATAATAAATAAACAAATAAATAAATAATAATAATAATAATAATAATAATAATAATAATAATAATAATAATAATAAAAATAATAATAAATAAACAAATAAATAAATAATAATAATAAATAAATAAAATAATAAATAAAAATAAAATAAAAATAGATAAATAAAAAAGTAAATAAATGAAATAATAAAAAATAAAATAAAATAAAAAAGATAAATAAAAATAATAAATAAATTAGTAAATAAATAAAATAATAATAAAAAAGTAGAAAAAAAAAGGCGGAGAAAAGAAGAAGAGGAAGAAGTCAACAATACGATGGCGAAAAAAGAAAAGAAAAAATACATATACATATATATATATATATATATATATATATATACATTTTGATGTTCAAGGAATGCCGTACAAGGAGCTCAGGAAAAATAATTTAATGATAAAAAGGAAATGAAGATCAAAAATTAAAAGAACGTCCAGGATACAAAGGCAGATTGGAAAAAGGATCGCTCTCCGAGTATGAAACTGACAGGAAGGGACATGTGACGCTGCTGGGAAAAAGAAAGAAAAAGGGAGAGGGAGAGGGGGAAAGTGAATATTTGGCCCAAAGGGCACATATATAGTTTGTTAATATCAAACCAGATTACTTTGTAATAAAATAGAAGAAATTCCGGTTTTGGAATTTATCTTGCCCGCATTAAGTCCACCTTATGTAACCACAACAATCACCAACGGGGTTACAGAGAAAGGAGGTAAGAAGAGAAAGAATGAGAGAGAGAGAGAGAGAGAGAGAGAGAGAGAGAGAGAGAGAGAGAGAGAGAGAGAGAGAGGAGGCAGGGAGAGAGAGAGGGGGGAGGGAGCAAAACAGGGGTGAGGAGGAAGAGAGAGAGGGAGGGGAAACCAGGAAAAGAGAGATGGGGAGAGGAGAGAGAGGAGAGAGAGAGAGAGAGAGATAGAGAGAGAGAAAGAGAGAGGAGAGAGAGGGGGTAGGGAAGGAAGATGAGAGGAATGGAGGTAAGGAGGGTGAGAGGGAGGAGAGGAGGAGGAATGGGAGAAGAAAAGAGAGAAGGAAAAAAAAAAGAAGGGGGGGAAAAGAGAGTGGGAGCGAGAGGGGTAAAGAGAGAAAGCCTAGGTTAAGAACCTAGATGTATATAATCTTCGTACCTGAATAAAACCAACAAAGTCCGGCAGAGACTTTACCCTCACCCGCTAAACCTCCATTGCGGGTAGCTAAACGCATTTGTTTTGTTAGCGGGTAAGTAGACGGGGGAAGGGGACGGGAAGGGAGAGGGTTAGGAGACGGGGAAGCGGACAGGAACACAAAGGAAGAACGAACAACAGCAGGCCTACTGGCCCTAACAAGGTTGTGTATACTAAACTAAGCTACAGTTAAGAAAACAGGGTAGAAGATGAACTAACACTACTGCTACCACTATCCTATCCAACTGCAATTAAATGTCGGGTTGTCAGATCTTTTATTGCAAGGGATAATATCATATTTGCGGATTAGATTCCAAGTATTTATCTAAGCGATTTTTAAATGTTGTTATTGTGTTACTTTCAACGACAGTGGAAGGTAAGGAGACGAGGAAGGGGACGGGAAGGGAGAGGGCGAAGAATAGACAGAGAGAGAGAGAGAGCAAGTATGGGAGGGGGAGGCAGAGAGGGGAAGTGTGAGGGAGAGGTGCAGGACGTGAGGTGCGGAAAGGGGTGAGGGGAGAGAGGAATGAGAAGAGGGATGAGGGGAGGGGAGAAAGGGGAGAGGGTAGAGAGATGAAGGGAGAGAGGGGTGAGGGGAGAGAGGGGTGAGGGGAAGAGGGATGAGGGGAGAGAGGGGTGAGGGGAAGAGGGATGAGGGGAAAGAGGGCTGAGGGGAGAGGTGAGGGGAGAGAGGGCTGAGGGGAGAGGTGAGGGGAAAGAGGGGTGAAGGGAGAGAGAGGTGAGGGGAAAGAGGGGTGAGGGAAGAGAGGAATGAGGGAAGAGAGGGGTGAGGGGAGAGAGGGTGAGGGGAGAGAGGGGGAGGGGGAGGTGCAGGGAGAGTGGGGTGAAGGGAAGAGTAATGAGAGAAAGAGGAGATGGGGGGGAAAGGAGGTGCACGGGGAGGGGGGGGCGAGAAGGGAAAAGAGAGGAAGAGAGAGGGGGAGGGGGAGGCGCTGGGAGAGATCGGGTGAAATAGTGAGAGGAGCGAGTGGACAACACAGGGAAGGGCGAGGGGTAGTACAAGGAGGAGGGGGAGAGGAGGAGAGGGGGAGAGGGGGAGAGGACGAGAGGGGGAAGAGGGGAGAGGAGAGGAGAGGAGAGGAGACGAGGGAGGGAGGGAGGGAGGGAGGGAGGGAAGCGAGGCCCCAATTTGTAATATACATTCATAATTCTCGTCCCTGCATTAGGCACCTGAACTTCATATTCTAGCGTCATGTACTGTAATTTTAATCAACCTTTGGGTTCCCCTCTACTCGGTGGGGCATGTAACACTTTACAGTCCTTATTCTGCCTCCCGCCAAGCGATTCTCTTCATCTCCGTGAGAACCTTTCGTCAGAGCCAAGGTTAATAATAATAAAAAAAGAGGACTTGAACAAGACTACAATAAAAAAAGAGGACTTGAACAAGACTACAATAAAAAAAAAATGAACAAAACTGCGATGATCATGAGGTTTTGCACAAGACAACTCGAACAAGACAACATGAAAAATTAGATTGAATATGACAATAACAAAAAAATGTCAACCAAATTAAATCGAACAAATCTACAACAAAAGACACTGCGAACTCGAACTCGACTACAGTGAAGAATAGCTCTTGAACAAGACTACGAAAAAAAGTGAATCCTGAAACATGCCTGGGAAAAAAATGAAGTCTTGAACAGGACTACAATTAGAAACGCGAACGAGGAGGTCGGAATGCAAATAACAAAGCCATTATGTGACAGCCAGAGTTGACGCGAACGAGGAACGCATCTTTAACCTCTCGTAAGACGACAGTCCCTCAATATATTTTATTGTGCAGCCCTCCCCACCCACCCCCCACCCCCGGGGGAGAGGGGAGGGGAGGTATGTCTCTCTCATTCGCGAATTCTCGAGGGTGGGAGGTCTCACTCATTCGCGAATTCCCGAAAAGGGGAAGGTCTCGCTCATTCGCGAATTCCCGAAGAGAAGGTCTCGCTCATTCGCGACTTCCTTCACAGCATTACCCATAGATCGGTCATGCATGAACTCTGAGCTCTCTCCCAGGAGGGTAATAGCTGTCGATCACGATTCCAACACGTGATCAAAGACCATGGTGAATACACACATACACACACACACACACACACACACACAGATAGGGCCATACATGAGTTCTGAGCTCTAATCCGGGAGGATAATTGTTGTCGACCATGAGGCCAACACGTGATCCATGACCATGGTGAATCACACACGCACCCACATGGCTCAACAAAGCAGTGGTACCGTTCGCAACAGCTAATCTAGATTGAAATAATTTCAACATCGCTCCATTGCGAACCGGCACTCCAACTCTCGTGGGCAATCAATGAGATGTGTGTGTGTGTGTGTGTGTGTGTGTGTGTGTGTGTGTGTGTGTGTGTGTGTGCGCGACCGCGCGCGTGTAAGGTCACAGCATTACCCATAGATCGGGCATATATAAACTCTGAGCTCTCATCTAGGAGGGTAATAGCTGCCGATCATGAGTCCAACACGTGATCCAAGGCCATGGTGAATCACACATGAATAAAGGATGTAGAGCAGGGAAGTGAGACAATAGAAATTATAGGTGATCCGCCTTCTATGGTTTTGGACAAGGGTTCAGTGATAAAAAGAATATGAGCATTTAGTTCGTAAGAATGCTAATAAAGTACTTAAAGTATTAACTGCATCAAAGTAATGCAGTTCATATCTCATACCATGCTCTGTAGCAAAGTGATTATGTTCCTCTGAAGGAGCACATTTATATTCCTCATCCTTGACCTAAAGTTTAAAGTCCAACCTCGGATAACGAACGCCTCGTTTGAAGAACAATCCGGTTAACGAAAAAAAATTCAGATGTTTTTTTTGTTAATGCACGACATTTCGAGGTACAAACATACGCATACGCCAGCAAACACAACCCCACGAGTTCAGTGGTGCTTTGGTGCGTTTGTCGTAATTACTTCGGTTAGCAAACGTTTCGGTTTACGAACGGAGTCACAGGGCGGACTGATTTCGTTATGCGAGGTCCCAGTGTTCGTGGTTCTTCTTCTGCAGAAGACAAATGGCACTGACTGTAGTTTGCAAAGCCCTTCTGAAGCAAATGCACAGACACTCACTGAAACAACCGTTTCAAAGGATTCATTGTTGGAATATTGCGATTTCTATACCACGCAGGCTCGCGACCCAAAAGACGGTGGAGAGCAGACGCCAGAAAACACGCAGCTATGACCAAAGCCCCTAAATTTCTAAAATATCAATTTATTTTATCTTATTTTGTTCTAGTGTGTGTGTTTGTTTAAACGTGCGTGTGCTCGAGAACGGATACGAGTCCACGCAAACACGTGTAAATGGCGAACCGTTGCCGTTGGAAACCCCTCAATGTAAAACCACAAATGTAACCGAGAATGTCCTCTCGGGATACTTCCAAGCCTTTCAGGAACACACGAGAGGTGCCTGGGCATCTGAACCTTAGAACGCCTACGGGGACGGACCGGACTGCAGGAAGTGGAAAATGTAACGTGAGATGAAGAGACAGTGAGGCTGTGAGGGGGAGAGAAAAAGTGAGAGACTGAGAGACTATGGGTGTATCTGTGTATGTGTGTGTGTGTGTGTGTGTGTGTGTGTGTGTGTGTGAGAGAGAGAGAGAGAGAGAGAGAGAGAGAGAGAGAGAGAGAGAGAGAGAGTATGTGCGAGGGAGAGGGAACGAGTGAATGAGGGAGGGAGAGAGAAAGAGTGAGAGAGGGGGAGAGAAAGAGTGAGAGAGCGGGAGAGAACGAGAGGTAAGGAGGGAAGGAGAGAGAGACAATGGAGAGACAGAAGAAAGACAGTAGAGACACAGGAGAAAGAAAGAGAGAGAAAGAGAGAGAGGATAGGGACAAGAGAGAGACAGCAAGGAGGGACGAAGGGAGGGAAGGAGGGAAGGAGAGAGAGAGAGAGAAAGAGAGAGAGAGAGAGAGAGAGAGAGAGAGAGAGAGAGAGAGAGAGAGAGAGAAAAAGAGAGAGAGAAAAAGAGAGAGGATAGGGATAAGAGAGACAGCAAGGAGGGACGAAGGGAGGGAGGGAAGGGGAGGGGGAGGGAGAGAGAGAGAGAGAGAGAGAGAGAGAGAGTCAGTCTCCCCTCCTAGTACATAACAAACTCTGGTGATCCAGCGAGTGCGCCTTGGGAGGAGCTTACCACGAGGGTCCTTTTCTTTTTTTAAACATTCCACGAGAAAGGAAAATGCAAATTTAAGTGATGGTGGAATATGCAATACTTCCACCCGGAGTGCTGTCGCGGCACGGCATTCTCCTCCGTACATTCTGTTCGCCACAGGTCCTGTCGCCTCTCGTTTCTTTCAACACTGACAATTTCATTCTTCCTGTTGACCCTTTGGCGACCTGACCTGATATCATTAGTTGCCTAACGACAAGTTCCCAAAGAGGGGAGTTAAACGTTTCAAAGGTGAGAGAAAGAGAATAGAATACACACACACACACACACACACACATATATATATATATATACAGTATATATATATATATATATATATATATATATATATATATATATATATATATATATATATATAGATAGATAGAGAGAGAATTACAAGGTTTGGACCACACAATTACAGACTCAATCTGTTAGAGAATTGATAATTTTGAAAACTTATAAACTCTACAAATTCTATATTCTACACAATATACAGCCCATCACACTTTTTTGTCTAAGATTAAATTTTCAACATACATTTCACCGTTTCAGGAAGGCACTTATGGATTGTGTGTGTGTGTGTGTGTGTGTGTGTGTGTGTGTGTGTGTGTGTGTGTGTGTGATTCACCACGGTTTTGGATCACGTGTTGGACTCGTGATCGACAGCTATTTCCCTCCCGGAAGAGAGCTCAGAGGTCATGTAGGACCGGTCTATGGGTAATGCTGTGACCTTACACACACACCCAACTCCCTGACCACGAGTTGGAGTAACGACTCGCAGCCCAGCGATACTGAAATAATTTCAGCCCTGGGCGGGATTCGAACCCGGACCTCCGTAGTGGCAGTCGGGAACTCTACCAACCGCGCCATCGGGTCGTGCGAATCGTGCGGGCGTGTGTTTGTGTGTATACATATTCAAAAGATTGGCATACGTTTAAAGAGTATCTCTACGTAACTTACCCTCTTTCCACGTTCGCTTTTCTGGGCTGCTAAAAGAACGAGCAAAGAAAAATCACAAACCCGTTTTATAATGACTCAATTTTCTCTGAAATGGGGCGTCACTTTTCCTAGAAATAACAAGAGCTTACCAGTCGAAAAGTGCGACTCAACTGTGGGAGAAAAAAAAAAAAAAAAAAAAAAATCCTAAGATCAAATTAATGGTGTCGTACACAGTATATATCCAACATAATCTACTTGTTCCTTGTACGTTACAGTACACCTTTACCTCCACTCCATTCCCTCCTACATGTGACCCAAATACTTAAAATTCTCCACTCCCTTCAGCCTCTCTCCTTAAAGACTTGCTTTAACTCACGACCTCTCTCACACCTTGTACAAAGCATCACTTTACATTGACCAACACTTAATTTCATCTTTTCATCTCACTTGTTCTCCTAAAGTCTGTCATAAGATGCCCCAGACCTTACTCTGAATAGGCCAGAAAAGCAGTGTCATCCGTAAACTCCCACCTTGAACAAAGCATCACTTTACATTAGCCAACATTTGATTTCATCTTTTCATCTCACTTGTTCTCCTAAAGTCTGCCATAAGATGCCCCAGATCTTACTCTGACTAGGCCACAAACGCAGTGTCATCCGTAAAATTGAAATTGAATTGAACTCCTTGCCCCAAAAAACATATATATTGACTTATTCTTTGACTTTCTATGATGTTTGGGGCTTGAAATATGACAAAATCTAAAATTGGCTGCCATTTTGGACGCCATCTTGAGTTTCTCAAAACCCTCGCAAGGGGTTCTTGGGGACTTTTAGTATGTTATTAGGAAAGGTCTTCTGAGTACTTCCTGAAAATTTCAGCTTGTTACTAATTTGTTCCGGGTGAAAAGCTAATACTCCTGGACTATATCAATTCCATCCACTTTTACTTATCATCTCCAACTCCCCGCCCACCAAACTCGAATTTTCCCTCAATAACATACTATTAACAACTCAATTAACTCAATTAACAACCATGGTGACATTACACAGCCCCAAATTCACCTCAAACCATCCCCTCTCCACCTCCTACCCTAACACAAGTTCTACTATTCACATAAAATAGTTCTTCCGTCAGCAACCTTCCCCCTATCCTATACTTCCATATCTCATAATGCCTTTCTGTCAGTCCAGTCATATGCTTTACCCAAACCTATAAAAGCCCAAAAGACAGCATTACCTTTTCACAAAAACTCACATATGTAGCTTACTACGAAATTTCTATCTAGGCATCCTCTTCCTTCCCTAATCCCTCTCGGTTCTTCCCCAATCATTCCTTCTTTTCCCTTAATTCTCTTAACTGCCTTTTTTTTATTCTCTCACATGCCTTTCCTACTACTTTCAACATACAAATCATTCCTTTGCATAGCTTCTCTTGGTATTCTCTCTCTTTGTCCCTTTCATTCCATTTGTTTACCGTCCTTCAACTACCCTTTCCCATGTATACTTATGCTGGTTCTCTTTTAAACACTGTATTCGCTATCATCAACTCCCTTTCTAAACACATATCTAATATCTCTCTATTATGATTCTTACCTGACCCCATCCCCCGAACCTTTCTTTGACCACATCTATTGATTCATCTCCTATTCTACCAACGAGATTCCCCAACACCAATTAATTTCTATTCTTCTCAAAATGTCCACGCAATTGTTTAAAGAAACCCAAAAACGCCTCCCTCTCCTTCTTACTTTTTCATGGCCAGGGTCGTATATAATGACAAAAAAGTAGTCATACATTCCAATTTCACCTACAATATCCTCCACCATGTACTTTCTTATATCTTCGTTTTCTAGCAGTCACTCCTGTCGCCCATTTTTCATTCCTGACGCCCTCTTTACCACACTCATCCTTTCAACTAATTTCACTCGACGCCAACACACCCTCTTTCTTCTCACAGGCTTAATACCAACCTCTTCCCTTTTACTCTCGTCAGTGCTATATCGACGCACATTTAATGACCCAATTACTAGGGTTGTGGAGTCCTCTTAGATAAATTTATGCTTTGACATTTCGTAGGAGGAAAATACAGTGTAAAGGATCCCTATAAAGGCTATTTAGTTGCCTTTTATGACATACATGTGTACAAGGTGGCAGAATCATTCTCCCTCAACCACAGGGGGAATATTTCGCACAAAAATATCATCAACAAAATTTTCTACACCCTAAAATTCTCTATGCTTTCCAAAATGTCATATCACTGAATTTCGTTATTCAGATATTTCCCTTTTCTGCTGATAATATCCTTTAATTATCCATTTCTACTGTATTCCATTAACATTCGCCATCCATTTATAATTATTAACGCTATTTCTTGTGCTCGTATAATGAGCCAACCATTCTTTCAGTGGCCAGCTTCCTTCAGTAAAGGGAATGTGGGTTTTACGTAAGGTCACTACATCATGTATGAGCTCCGAGCTTTCATCCGATTGGCTAATATATGTCGACCTAAGATGAAGACAAATAACACAAAATTGGAATTACCACCATCTTGATGAAAATAACAACTAACTCACTTGACTTGCAGTTGTCCACGCATTCGTACACAAGCCAAAATCTTACCTGAAAGAAAAAAGAGAATATTATATAATACAATATTCATGAAGAAACAAATACATTAAAAAACTTACAATATGAAGATGTATGAGTGAAATTCAAGACTTGTTCAACCACTTGAGGATTTTATTTTGCCCAATGCCAGAGACTTCAACAGAAAGGAACCTTTATTACTCAGTGAGTATCACAATGGACAATTCTTATTCTGGAACAAACCAGATTGTACTCGTTTGGAAAAACCTCCGTTGCTCAAGGGTCCAAATTGATCAAATATACATACATACATGCATGAGAAATCACATAAACTCGTGATTCTAAACATGTGGAAAAAACACCAAGGAAAAGGATAAACTGATGACCAAGCGCTTTCGTCTATTCAGACATCCTCAGGGTACATGTACCCTAAGGATGTCTGAATAGACGAAAGCGCTTGGTCATCAGTTTATCTTTTTCCTTGGTGGTTTTTCCGCACATACATATACCAAAGGCTTTTTCCCCCTTACACGGGGGGTAGCCAAAAAGAAAAAGGTATAGAAACCACTCCCACCCATTCCATTTCCTATATATTCCACTCCCCTCCACCCTCCTCCCTCCCTCTTATCTTGGCACCTCCTGGATGATCAAATATACTCGGGAGAATACTCGTTTACGAGTATACACATGTCAAAGACCCTTTCTCCCTTACATAACGGGGTTTCTAAAGATGGCACCACGCTAGGCTAGGAAACTACTTGCTTTCGCTTCTCCGTTTGAGTAGATACTACTTAGGTTACAATATTCTAGACTTCCGTAAGAACGTCTCAGCAATGTGTCTAACATTCGTATTCTAGATTTAACTTCTCTTAGTTAATCATTCAGCTTCTCACTATATGGCAAGAATAATTTGACATTTGGAAACTTGAAAAACAAAATATCATAACCGAGATAGTTTCTACTCAAAGGAAATAGCAAAAGCAAGTAACATGCTAGCGAGAAATGCTAAGTGTGCCGCCACCTCAAGTCAAACCACAAACCTACATTGTAAACAAATAAATAGGCTACATCAAACCACCTTCCACCTTAGCACGTCAAGGAGGGCAGCCATTTCCCTCACCACACTGCTCGGGTCAATCACAATGCAGCAAGGCACAGCTCTTCCACAACAGGGCCGACAGCCGAAGTCGGTTTACCCCCACCTATTCATCGTTGAAGTACCTTGTACATTTCGCTTTTTTAAGACAAAACGTTGTATTTAGTAGACGAGAGGCAGACGGGATTAAAGAATAATGAAGAGACTCGACAATGTCTGACGAAATACGTAAAGCATAAAAAGCAACAATGCACAGCAAGAATAAACGAAGCTCGAACGAATAAATGATGTGCAATGCGTGTGTGTACGCGTCCATGACTTCAGGATCGAGTGACGCCGGGATCTGAACTGATACCTATTCATGCTCCAGATTCATTCCATGAATACATTGTGTGTGTGTGTGTGTGTGTGTGTGTGTGTGTGTGTGAGAGAGAGAGAGAGAGAGAGAGAGAGAGAGAGAGAGAGAGAGAGAGAGAGAGATGCATTCTGGTTTTGGATCACGTGTTGGAATCGTGATTCGACAGGTATATTTTCGGGTGATAGCTCAGTTTGTATATGGCCCGATCTATGGGTTATGCTGTGAGCTTACATACACACACACACACCTACACACACACACACACACACACACACACACACATCTCGGTGGCGCGGTTGGTAGAGTCCCAGGCTGTCACTACGGCGGTCCGGGTTCGAATCCTGCCCAGGGCTGAAAATAATTTCAGTATCGCTGAGCTTCGAGTCGTTACTCCAACTCTCGTGGGCGGTGAATGTGTGTGTGTGTGTGTGTGTGTGTGTGTGTGTGTGTAAGGTCAAAGCATTACCCATAGATCGGTCATACGAGCTCTGAGCTCTCTTCCGGGAGGGAAATAGCTGTCGATCACGAGTCCAACACGTGATCCGAGGACCAAGGTGAATCACATCTTCCACTCCTTTCGCAGCAGAGCGGGATGCTATAAGTCTTACCGGGAAAATCCGACCAATATTCCTTTCCTAAACCCAGACTCTTCTTCCCCAATTACTTACTCTGTTCCCCTTCTAATCCTCTCAACTTACATCCTTCTATACGTCATAACATCTATACTTAACAAACTGATCCATCTAAACCAGTGGTTCCCAAACTTTTTCAGTTTTTTACCCAATTTAACAAGTCACATTAAACATGTTACCCCTTTCACAAAATGTAGTCAACTAAATTAAAAAACTATAGATATTTTCGTTTATTTATTGTATTTGAACATTGTATTTCTCTAATGCCAAAGATGCCATGAACATCAGTGGGATGGATAGAGTTGCATGCTCGAAGAAGCTAATTGAGGAATTCTTGGCTTCTTGATTTTCAGAATTATTATTATTTTTTTGTGTCACTCCTCCATTACCCCCGAATTTTTTTAATTACCCCCAGGGGGGTAAATTACCCCCAGTTTGGGAACCACTGATCTAAACTACTACATTCATATTTGTCCTCTTTTCCCTTGTACATTGAAACTATACAAGATTCAATGACATACCTCTCCCCCGTGGCACGCACTTCTGTACCTCTTCTACGCTTCCCTAGTTCTACCTTGTAACCAGACTTCACAAACTCACTTTTTTTCTGCCACGGTTGTCATTACTTCTTCATCCCATCAATGGCTGCTTTTCCTGTTACCTCGCATCCCTGTGATACCACATGCTGCCTTTTCGCACTTGAACACGATCTTTGAAAAATATAATTCCTTTCTCTCTCTCTCTCTCTCTTTTTTTTTGTCCTTCACTAGCTTCAAAGTCCGCACACCTGGGGGAAGGTTAATTGGGCTTACACCTCAAAACAAGAGTACAATAAAAATAAAGCACTAATTGGTATCTTACCATCACAGACTTACATAAACTGTTAGCATGTAACAAATCCTCATCCAGATCTGTACCTTCTGCTCAAGAACCAAATGAGGGACAGATTTTCAATCCCAGTATCATCCTGATTCAATAAAAAGGTACAACACGTCTATGTATTTTCCGTTTATCAATAAAGAAGATCACCTCCCATAACTCAACTTCTGGTATTCTTTCTTATTCCTTCTCATTTAATCGGCTCACATTCAGTATTTCTCTCCCCAACCCCCGTTTCTTTTTACCTTTCCGCTTTGCCTCTATTCTTAATACTGCAAGATAATACAGTAAACCCTCAATATAACGGACGATATGGGGGAAAGGGGTCTGTCGTTATAACCGAGGATCCGTTATATCCGATGGAAATACCGGACAGATCCGTTATATCCCGAAGTTTGTCCGGCATTAGAAATTAGTAGGATTAAGAATTACAGTAAACCCTCGATATAACGGACGATATGGGAACAGGAGTCTGTCGTTATATTCGAAGGCCCGTTATAACCGAGGATCTCTCGTTATAACGGATTTTCATCCGTTATAGCGAGGGTCTGTCCGGTCAGATTTTTTGTCCGTTATATCGAGATCCGTTATATCGAGGGTTTACTGTAATCTGAAAATCCATTGCTCTATCTTCTTTGATTACATTTACATCCAATCCTTTCTGATTCCAGAACAGTCCACTACCACTCTTTCGACCACCCCCCACCCACCACTTTGGCTGATGTATAATTATGCTTGTCTCCTTAAATAATGTTCGCTATCACCATTTCCCTTTCGATAAACATCTCCATCAGGTTTTCCTGCTGTGGTTACTAACTACGCCATCTATCTGTTTATCTCCTATTTTAGCATGTACTGTTTTAGTCATTCTTCTCTGTATTGATTATAGTGAATTGATGACCATTCTCCCTTTTATCACTCTCAACACTCTACCCATCACGATCTCGAACCCCAATTCCCCCTTTCACTTTTGTTTCATTTAACGCTAACATATCCATCTTTGTTTCGCAACATTCTACCAATCTTTTTCTATTCTCATCCGTGTCACAATTACGCACATTTAATGTCCCAATTACCGGGGCTATGACTGGAGGGCTATGACTGGAGGGCTATGGCTGGAGGGCTATGGCTGGAGGGCTATGGCTGGAGGGCTATGACTGGAGGGCTATGTCTGGAGGGCTATGGCTGGAGGGCTATGGCTGGAGGGCTATGGCTGGAGGGCTACGGCTACAGGGCTATGGCTGGAGGGCTATGACTGGAGGGCTATGTCTGGAGGGCTATGGTTGGAGGGCTATGGTTAGAGGGCTATGGCTGGAGGGCTATGGCTGGAGGGCTATGGCTGGAGGGCTACGGTTAGAGGGCTATGGCTGGAGGGCTATGGCTGGAGGGCTACGGTTAGAGGGCTATGGCTGGAGGGCTACGGTTAGAGGGCTATGGCTGGAGGGCTATGTCTGGAGGGCTATGGCTGGAGGGCTACGGTTGGAGGGCTATGGCTGGAGGGCTACGGCTGAAGTCTTCCTCCCAGACATTTGCCTTGGCTCTTCATAAGAGTCAAGAGTCACTAGTCACGTCACTCCGTCTTGTAAGATATACATGTGAGCACGGTGGCATCATCATAAAAATAATAACAATGATAATTAATAAATAATAAATCATAATAACAATAGATAATAATAAACAATAATAATAATAATGACCATGCTGACGTCAAAGACGACGATAATGATGACGGTGATGATGATAATAATAATAATAATAATAACAATGATGATAATAATAATCACAGACATCATAACAAAACTAAAGGAATGAACTAAAGAATACAATAACATGAAACAAATTGGAGAAAAAAAAAAAAAAATGCGGACGAGTTTATAGACCTGCTCGGCAAAGTTTCAGCTTACGTGAAGAGACATTCGTCGCGTGCCAAGTGTCAATAATTGTGGGTAATTGGTGAAATTACCCAAGCGGGAGAGGGGAGATAATCGAGATGGATGGGGTGGTGGGTAAAGTGGATAATTACCCCCTCTCTGAGGGGGAGGGGGAATGTGGAGCCGAGAGTGGAATAGATATGCAATGTGGGCCAAATAGCGGATCCCTGGATATTTCCTTCCTCTTCGGGGAAACCTCCAGGTAGCGTAGAGGTTCTGCCGTTCCTAGACTAATTCTTTCTCTGTCAAATGGACTTTCTTTTATTCTTGGGCTAGCCTAGTGGATACCGTGTCGAACTCATGATCAGGTGGTCGTGAATTCGATTCCCAGGACGAACATCTGCGGGCTTCCTGCATTGGTTCCCGACAGCTCTGGTCAGGCGGGGAGGCGACCCCAAACATTGGCAAAAGAAAAGAAAGAAAAGAAAGAAAAGAAAGAAAAAAAAATCCACACCTGACAGGGATTCCCTTAACAGGGGTTTCTCACTTCCCACCTCGTGCTACGTGGCACGGCTTCCTCCTTTCGGTGGTGCAGGGGTTAATAGTGATTAGTGCAGGAGGCACCACATGCAAATGCCAACAAGGCGAGGAAGCCAGCGTGGGAGAGTGCCACAAAGTGCCAATAACTGCAATAAACAAGTCACGAAATGCATCTGGAGGGTGCCAGTGGGGCGTGAGAGTTGGCAAAACGGCGAATTGCGGGTTGGGGACTGGGCGGGTCGGGTCAGGTCAAGCTGAACAAAGGAACGAGGTAATTGCCGTGGGCGGAGATGGGGCGTCAAGGATTGCCGTGGGCGGAGGTAGGGCGTGTGGCTCAAGACGGGAAGGAGGAGAAGGGGGCAACAACAACAATGGCGTGGGCGTGGGCGTGGGAGTGGACACACACACACACAAAAAAAAACAGTAAGCTGTTCCTTAGCTTACAGTTTTTTGTTGTTTTTGGTATGCTTGTAATATCATCTTTTCACTGTCACAGTTTTATATTTTTATAATTTAGGCTGTATATTTCCAGCAGTAATGCTGCTATACCCAATAAACCGTATATTATTATTATTATTATTGTCCATACACACACACACACACAAGGCCCGACGACGCAGTGGTAGCGTTCGCAACCGCTACTCCAGCGATCTGAATTCGAATCCCGCCTGGGGTTGAAATCATTTCAGTATCGCTGCGCTGCGAGCTGTCACCCCATTTCTCGTGTGTGTGTGTGTGTGTGTGTGTGTGTGTGTGTGTGTGTGTGTGTGTGTGTGTGTGTATGTATGTGTGTGTGTGTGTGTGTGTGTGTGTGTGTGTGTATGTGTGTGTGTGTAAGGTCACAGCATTACCCATATGTCGGTCATATATGAACACTGAGCTCTCATCCGGGAGGGTAACAGTTGTTGATCACGAGTCCAACACGTTATCCAAGACCATGGTGAACTACACACGCGCGCGCGCGCACATTATGTGAGTTCTGACCTCTCATTCGGGAAAACAGCAGTCGATCTCGAGTCCAAATAGAAACACACACATAGGAGATAGAGATAGAGAGAGAGAGAGAGAGAGATAGAGGGAAGAGAGAGGGGAGAGACGGGGGAGAGGGAGAGAGAGAGAGAGGAGGAGAGAGAGAGGGAGGAAAGAGAGAGAGGGAGGGAGGGGGAGAGAGAGAGAGAGAGGGAGGGAGGGGGAGAGAGAGGGAGGGAGGGGGAGAGAGAGGAAGAGAGGGGGAGAGAGAGGGAGGGGAGAGAGAGAGAGAGGGCGGGAGAGGGAGAGAGAGGGGAGAGAGGTGAGAGAGAGAGAGAGAGAGAGAGAGAGAGAGAGAGAGAGAGAGAGAGAGGGAGAGAGAGAGAGAGAGAGAGAGGGAGGGAGGGAGAGAGAGAGAGGGAGGGAGAGAGAGAGAGGAGAGACCATCCAGTATCTCCTAGACTGGTCTTGATAGTCCAAAATCCTGTGGGACCCTCGGACCCCTTAACCACAAAGGGAACTGTGGGCACCACCCCTCCGCCCTCCCCTCCCGGTTCTGGCTGCATCGACTTCCTGTGATGCTCCATTTCCAATATCAGATGAATATCGACATATTCCAAAGCATTCCACACTATTTAGGTTAATGGGAGTTGCACTGCAAATGAATCATGGTTAAAGTTTATATATATACCGGATAAATTTATATCATATATATATATATATATATATATATATATATATATATATATATATATATACATACATATATAATATATATATATACACACTTATGTATGTGTGTATATACTGTATGTGTGTGTATATATGTTTGTGTATGTGTATATACTGTGTATATATATACATATATATACATATACATATATACACATACATATACTAATCACGAAAAAACCACAGTCGTAATAAAAGGAAACTTAGAAGAAAGTATAACTTTTATATTTCGGCTAATAGCTATAGCCCTTCTCAGGAAAGTATAAGAGGAAGGGTGGTGAGCTAAACACAGAGAACAGTTGGAGTTTTATTTACTGACGTTTTGTTCTTACCAGGACATTTTCAGAGTACATAATATCTCAGAAAATGAACAGAGTTTGTATGTACTTTGAGAATGTCCTGGTAAGGACGAAACGTCAGTGAATAAAACTACAACTGTTCTCTGTGTTTAGCTCACCACCCTTCCACCCATTTGTCTTCCATGTTTCAATATGTATATATATATATATATATATATATATATATTTATATATATATATATATATATATATATATATATATATATATATATATATGGGAGAGAGAAATGGGTGGGGAAGGGCAAACGAAGATGTGTTGGGAATAGAGTTTATTGCCCTAACGTTTCGACCAACTTGGTCTTCTTCAGAGGACATGTTGCATTACAAAGGATCACAAGTCTTATACTCGCAGCGAGGGGGAACCCGGCCAGCTGTAAGTGGATGTGTCAGGTCTTGTCTTCGGCTAATGATTTAATTATTAAGACACTTGCTGTTTTTGACAGGCATCTAAATCCGTCTGTGTCATTGTTATTTTCCCTGGAAGCCACACATATCGCCACCAGGGAAAATAACAACGACAGAGCTCATATGAAACCGATCTATGGGTAATGCTATGACCTTACACTTACACACAGCTCCCCGCCCACGAGAGTTGGAATAACGACCTGCAGCGCAGCGATATTGAAATTATTTCAGCCCTGGGCGGGATTCGAACCCGGACCGTCGCGTGTGTGTGTGTGTGTGTGTGTGTGTGTGTGTGTGTGTGTGTGTGCGTGTGTGTGTGTATGTGTGTGTATGTGTGTGTGTTCAATATATTGGAATGGTGTTTCGCTCTCTTTTCTGTCAGTGGATGCAATTTTATTCCAATGAAATAAAACACCGTCAAAGCAAACTTAACTCGATTAACACACGGAAGACAGTGTTTATCTTTACATATATTATTCTGGTTTTCCCCATGCAAATCTTTTCTCACTTGATGCTTCCACATCCTCGAAGGATTTGCGGTTCAACTGAACGTGATATTGTCCGTCCGTCGCTTAGCTGTGTTAAGTGGTGTTCCCCTATCCGCCACAAAATCTTTTCAACAGAAAGACGAAGAAAATGAAGTGGAAGAGGGCAAAAAGAGGAGGAATAGTGCAGTAAACCCTTGATATAACGGGCGATATGGGGGAAGTCTGTCGTTATATCCGAAGATCCGTTATAACCGAGGGTCCGTTATATCCGATGGAAATACCGATCTGATCCGTTATATCCCGAAGTTTGTCCGGTATTAGAAATTAGTGGGGTTAGAAATCACAGTAAACCCTCGATATAACAGACGGTATGGAGGCAAGGATCTGTCGTTATACCCGAAGATCCGTTATAACCGAGGGTCCGTTATATCCGATGGAAATACCGCACAGATCCGTTATATCCCGAAGTTTGTCCGGTATTAGAAATTAGTAGGATTAGAAATTAATAGTAAAAATATGCCAACTAAAAAAAAACACTAAATGGTGATGATAATAAAACATAATAATACAATATTTACAATGACAATGACGGCAGTCAAGATACGATGCGACCCAACTCCCGTTATTTATTAATCAATTTATTATATTTTCTTATTCTATTCTATTTCATTTTTTATTTTACTTGTTTACTTATTTTGGAGGGAAGAGAAATTTCACAATTTGTATTCCTTATATTAAAGCTTCCCTACTGTTTCCGTGCTTCCACTTTTTCTCTCTCTCTCCCTCCTCTTTTTTTTTTTTTTTTTTGGGGGGGGGGTTCCTTCCATCCACAGATTTTTCGGATCCGTAGTGAACTCCCCTCCCCCCCGTAAAACATTAAAGAGAAAAAAAAAAGAAAAAAAAAAATCCCTTTTCCACGTGGCCCCCTGAGCAACACATTTCGTTCAATATTCTCTTTATTTATGCGTTCCAGTTTTTACTTTCACCCGCAGCCAAATTGAATTTGAGCGCAATGTACACGGCATCACCTCCAACGCCGGGAGAGGCAGTTTGCATATCGAGGGCCGCCAACTGATCACACGAAAATTCCGAAGAGCTTTTTCCGGATTTTTCAGTTCTGATCCACGTTTTTTTTTTCGGATTTTCTTCCTCCTACGGTTCTTCTTGCTGTATAAATCCTGGCATCACCATTCTCGG
>NC_134801.1:21823342-21830842 GCF_046742065.1 Oratosquilla oratoria
TATACATATATATAGAAGAAGAAGAAGAAGAAGAAGAAGAAGAAGAAGAAAGGGGAGAGGGGAAGAATGACAGCAAGTGAGAGAGAGTGATAAGAGAGAGGGAGAGCAAGTGTGATAAAGTGGGAGATAGAGAAAGTAAGAGAGGGAAAGAGGGAACTTTCCCTATCACGGAGAGGCTGCTACTATAACCTTTCCAATTAACAAACAACACCTAAAGTAAACTGCCCAACCACTGAACGCTAGATTACGTACTTCAGGGGGACTACTGTAGGTGGAAGAGGAAGAAGAGGAAGAGGATGAGATTGAACGAGGTGGAAGAGTAGGAGAGGGAGGTGGAGGAGTAGAGAATAAGGATGAAGATGAGACTGCGAACGAAGAGGAAGAGGAGGAGAGTGAGATGGAGGGGAGGGAAGTGGAGGAGAGGTAGGTGGAGTAGAGGATGAGGATGAAGACGAGGCTGCGAACGAAGAGGAAGAGGAGGAGAGTGAGATGGAGAGGAGGGAGATGGAGGAGAGGTAGGTGGAGTAGAGGATGAGAATGAAGATGAGACTGCGAACGAAGAGGAAGAGGAGAGTGAGATGGAGGAGAGGGAGGTGGAGGAGAGGGAAGTGGAGGAGAGGTAGGTGGAGTAGAGGATGAGGATGATGATGAGACTGCGAACGAAGAGGAAGAGGAGGAGAGTGAGATGGAGGGGAGGGAGGTGGAGGAGAGGTAGGTGGAGTAGAGGATGAGGATGAAGATAAGACTGCGAACGAAGAGGAAGGGGAGGAGAGTGAGATGAAGAGGAGGGAGGTGGAGGAGAGGTAGGTGGAGTAGAGGATGAGGATGAAGATGAGACTGCGAACGAAGAGGAAGAGGAGGAGAGTGAGATGGAGGGGAGGGAAGTGGAGGAGAGGTAGGTGGAGTAGAGGAAGAGGATGAAGATGAGACTGCGAACGAAGAGGAAGAGGAGGAGAGTGAGATGGAGGGGAGGGAGGTGGAGAAGAGGTAGGTGGAATAGAGGATGAGGATGAGAAACGATGAAGAAGATAAGAGACAGGTGGAGGAGAGGGAGGTGGAAGAGTAGAGGATGAGGAAGACGAGAGGTGGTGGTGGTGGAGCGATAAGAGGTTTTTCTGTGGAAAAAATGGAGGAAACAGATTTTGGGTCCCAAACCAGGCCGGTGGCGACCGACTGGCTCGTGCGTCTACGGGTAGGGATGAAGATTTGGAGACGGATGGTCGGGAGCCGATTCTTACCGACGTCCGTCGCGCACAACCTTTAAGGTGCAGTCATCCATCGCTGGTTTACTTATACATACATACATAAGAACTATGGTCGCCAAACTGGCTCGTTTCGCAATCCTTTCTACCAGAATGGCCCGATTCGTAAACTATTTGGGGCAGTACGTGCCAGCATGCGTGCAGCGTATGATTCACACACTGCCAAGCCACTCAGTGTTGGGAAAAATATCAAATTTTCTAAACCCGATCGAATGTGTATGTCAATAGGAGACGGTGTTCGCCAGTAATTACTATGTAAATCAGACCATTACGATAGGTTCAACTTCCCTGGCGCAAGCACACCCACGCGCCGAGCCTCACGCGGCCAATGCCAAAACTGTGACCAGACATATAAATTCTCCAATATGTTCATATATATATATATATATATATATATATATATATATATATATATATATACAGTATATGTATACAGTATATACATCAGTAATCACATAAAACACGTGAATAAAGATATTTTGCTTGAAACCACGAGGAAATCCAAGAACGGAATACGGAACGTTTTCGTCTATTTTGAAAATGTCTTAAATAGACGAAAACGTTCAGTATTCCATTCTTTGATTTCCTCGTGGTTTTAAGAATAAATATATATATATATATATATATATATATACATATATATATATATACATATTCACTTCGGTACGATGACGCATACGTTGGCGTCAATGAGGCGTGAGTGGGTACACGAGGATTCGGCGTCGGTGTCTTGATTATATATATATATTTTTTGTAGTTGTACATGAGTTACCCCCGGGTTCTCTGAACTGGTCTGATCACGTTTTCTGTGTTTATTGTTATTATGAGTAAAAGAGAACGAGCAATACAGGAGACTTTATATTCTATAATGCGAGTAGTGATGAATCGTACATATGGCAGCCGATGCTGCGCGCGAGAATATGACTCGCACTGAAGTGGTATATATATATATATATATATATATATATATATATATATATAAATGCTTACACAGGCGGAAGATAGCGGCAATCTAAAGTCCTACACAACTCTTCAATTTGATTATAAGAAAAAAAATCACTACTTTTCCACTAGTTTCATAAAAAAGACAGAAAAATACACGATTCCCAACCCAAATAATATTTGCATAATCAGATTCTGTGAAGATGGAAACGATTTTTGCCCTCCATTTTACAATTACCCGTTTGTATACGTTGCAATTTGTGCTAACTTTAGATGATTGTGTTCAGTTTAAACGGGGAAGGTTCTCCGGTTAAGCCTGAGTTCATCCTTTTTACCCCAAGAATAAAAAACAATTTTTTTTTACCCCAAGAATATAAAACATATTTGTGAGAGAAAAGCGCACCATTCCTCTCGTGAAAACAATAAATGATTCAGTCCTTCCCTCTGACGGAAAGACCTGGACCTCAACAGTGGGAGGCTCTGAAACTCGCCTCCAGCTTCCTACATATACGAGAGCGCGTGCGCGCGCACACACACACACACACACACACACACACATATATATATATATATATATATATATATATATATTCAAGTCCTTCACTTCACTATGTACCAGTTTCCGTCGAGCTCCTTGCCAGTCTCGATCGTGACGACATGGAATTAAAGTGAAAAATTATTGTGGTTGAAATATATATATATGAGTACATACGCACTCACACGTACACACACACATACACTCTCAAGCATACACACATACGTGGTGAACCTCCCATCCACACACAGGCAAATGCCTAAACGCGCGCACACACACACACACACCCTCCACGTCCAACCACTCCCACACACAAACACGAAGGCAGAAGCCTTATACTTAGAGAAAGCTATCCTGAAATTTCTCGGCACACAAACAACAACTTTCCTCCGTAACTCCATTGAGCAAACGTGAAGTCTTAAGTCAAACACTACTTTAACTTTTCGAGTAATCAACTTACTTGTGAAAGGGGGGGTAGTCTCTCTACAAAGTAAACAGACAGTTTAGAAAGGGCACACTTTACCTAAAGGGCCCTCGAATCAGGGCCCCTGAACTGGGGTCTGAAAGTCGGGACCCTTGAGCTGGGGTCCCTGGATTGGGGTCTGAAAGTCGCGACCCTTGAACTGGGGTCCCTAAACTGGGGGTCTGAAGGTCGGGATCCTTGAGCTGGGGTCCCTGAACTGGGGTCTGAAAGTCGGGACCCTTGAGCTGGGGTCCCTGAACTGGGGTCTGAAAGTCGGGATCCTTGAGCTGGGGTCCCTGAACTGGGGTCTGAAAGTCGCGACCCTTGAACTGGGGTTCTTGAACTGGGTTCTGAAAGTCGGGACCCTTGTGTTGGGGTCCCTGAACTGGGTTCTGAAAGTCGGGACCCTTGTGCTGGGGTCCCTGAACTGGGGTCTGAAAGTCGCGACCCTTGGGCTGGAGTCCCTGAACTGGGGTCTGAAGGTCGCGACCCTTGAGCTGGGGTCCCTGAACTGGAGTCTGAAGGTCGGGACCCTTGTGCTTGGGTCACTGAACTGGGGTCTGAAGGTCGGGACCCTTGTGCTGGGGTCCCTGAACTGGGGTCTGAAAGTCGCGACCCTTGAGCTGGGGTCCCTGAACTGGGGTCTGAAGGTCGGGATCCTTGAGGTGGGATCCCTGAACTGGGGTCTGAAGGTCGGGACCCTTGAGCTGGGGTTCCCGAACTGGGGGGTCCGAAAATCGGGATCCTTGTGCTGGGGTCCCTGAACTGGGGTCTGAAAGTCGGGACCCTTGGGCTGGGGTCCCTGAACTGGGGGTCTGAAGGTCGGGATCCTTGAGCTGGGGTCCCTGAACTGGGGTCTGAAGGTCGGGACCCTTTAGCTGGGGTCCCTGAACTGGAGTCTGAAGGTCGGGACCCTTGGGCTGGGGTCCCTGAACTGGGGTCTGAAAGTCGGAACCTTTGAGCTGGGGTCCAAAAGTCTGGGTCCACGATTTTGGGTCCCCAGGTTTCGTGAATTCAGACGAACTCTGCTGTGACTGACCAACTTGACCTAGGCACAACTTTGGCCAAACTACAGTACCCTCACCCTTTTAGTGCCTACTGGGACCAATTCTGTGCGTTTAATGATTTTCTTCTAGCTAACGCTTGACGTGTTCATTTAGCCTCTGGACAGTTAAAAATACCAATTCGGCGAAGATTGATCAAAGAATAAAAATAATCTTTTCCGATGATTTATCAAAATTGGTATTGATCACGTATTAGTTCCCTGACCGAATCTTGACCAATTCCTTACCGTCTCTCTCTGTATCTCTCTCTCCAGTGGCTTCCATTTGCCTTAGAAATATGATCTCTCTCTTCTCTCTCTCTCTCTCTCTAAAAAAAAAAAAAAAAATTACGGGACCAAAACCTTGGACGGTTAAAAAAAATCTATTCTAGAACAAACTTCTTGTTGCTGTTGTTCTCTGACGAACAGCAAGTCTTTCCTTGGAAGAAGACGAAGAAAAAGAGCAAGCAGTGGTAAAATGCCTGTTGATTCCTAGAATACGTTCGAAGACGCACTTTACATTTTTTTCTGGCTAACTTCAAATGATTGCATTTAGCTGTCGGGGGATTAAGGTACGTTTAGCTCGGTGCGATTATCGCTCAACGATGATCGTCAAACGATTGTCTAGATATTAATTCTTCGGTTTTTTTTTTTAATAGGGCTGTTTTGCTTCTAGCTACTGCCAGAAACAAAGAATTAGTGTTCTAGACAATCGTTTGACGATCATCGTCGAGCAATAATCGCACAAAGCAAAACGTGCCTTTTAGGCTGTCTGTGATATCGATGACGCTACGAACAGGACTGAATGGAGAATGGTTGTAAATGGACGATAAAATAACGAGGTCGAAAGTATGCTTTTATTTTCTATTATTATTTTTTTTTTTTGGGGGGGGGCTCCGTAAAATTTCAAGTGAATATCAGGCCCCACTGTGGAAGCGCTGTGCCTTGCTGCATTGCTTTTGACCCGAGCGGTGTAGCCATGTATAAGGCGCGTCCGAAACCGACTCGTCACTTGACACCCACTGCTTCACGTACAATTAAGGGAAAATTTTGCTCGACACTGCGCGGTTGTGCAGTTTTGGTATCTGGTAACAAAACACGTAAAAAAAAATCACCTGTTCTACTACTAATGGCGAATACTTTTTCACTTATCTGCAACTTAATACCCCTTTTCATGAAACATGAAATCTACGTGTCGAGGAACTTGTTTGCCCAACTGTACGACGGGGAGCCGGGGATAAAGGTGACAGGACCACCCCGGACGCGGTTAGAATCCGTACATTGTTCCTTCCCAAAACAGACCTCAGTCCGACGAGAAAGAAGAGGATTTGGAGGGTGGAGAGACTGAGATCGAGAAGTTTGCAGGAGTGACGTGGCAGAGGATGGCACGGCCGTGTGAATCATGAAATGCTATGAAGGAGGCCTTTGTTTAACAGTGGATTCAGGATGGCTGATTTGATTTGATTTGATTAAGGAGAGAGGGGAAGAGGAGAAAATGGAGGATGGTGAGATGGAGGAAGAGAAGAAAGAAAATGGGAAAAGGAGTTGCGCAGTGCCCCACAGAAAACGGTGAAGTATTTTTAGGCTTTCATTACAGTCAACATATGATACCCACTCAAATCATACATTTCCTCTCGCTGGCGGGTAGGCGAACAGGATGTGGTAGGCCTAGCGTCAGGCTTCATATCTGATCATTTTCAGATCAAGCATGCACGCGGCCAGACACGTCGATTTTGCAGGAATATAATCACAGGTTTTGAAGAATTTGGCGTTTTATGAACTTGATAAAACTTATGTATTTGATAGAAAAAATAAATCATTTGTGTTGTAAGTAGATTTTTGCCTCTGTAGTCAAAAGAGACGCTAACAGAGTGATGACCGGTGCAATTGATCGCGAGGGACTTGTAATTCTTTCTAATTTTGGGTTAAGTTAGGTTAGGTTAGGTTATGAGTCCTTTCGCTACTGTGGGGTTGACACTGTGATGAATAAAATTCGAAGGAGGGGGGTGGGGACAAGAATACCCGGGTAGGTGGGTGCCTCCTCACCCGTATCCCTTGATATCTCAGAAAAATTTTCTCGTAGCCCCCATTCAGTACAAATACAGTGCAAACATATGAAAAGGATTAGTGATACAAACCTTGCTTTGCTTTCTCATGGTAAATATACAGTACCGTTGCACTGGCTATCATGTCTCGTACCTCCAGATTTAAGGTTTCCAATATAAATACAATGCAAACATATGAAAAGGATTAGTGATACAAACCTTGCTTTGCTTTCTCGTGGTAAATAAACAGTACCATTGCACTGGCTACCATGTCTCGTACCCCCATCCAGTACAAATACAGTGCAAACATATGAAAAGGATTAGTGATACAAACCTTGCTTTGCTTTCTCATGGTAAATATACAGTACCATTGCACTGGCTATCATGTCTCGTACCCCCAGGTTCAAGGTTTCATACCCCTTGGGGGGGGGGGTACAGGTGCCCCCAGGTTAAGAACCACTGGGTTAAAGGCTCCCCGCCCCTCCCCTGGGAGGCCGACCTTCGATGTTCGCCAATAAAAATTTTGTCACCGAATTCCGCGAAATCCATTTCTCCGTTTATCGGAGCGACGATGTCGCGTTGTCAAAACTCCCGTGGGTGGTGGTGGTGATGCAGTGGTGAAGGTGGCAATGTTGTTGTTGCTGTTATTATTACTGTTATTGTAGGTGGTATTGATGGTGGTGGTGATGATGGTGATGATGGTGGTCATTGTGGTGGTGAGGTGGTGATGGTAATGGTGACTGTGGTGGTGTTGATGGTGATTGTGGTGGTGAGGGTGGTGGTTATGATGATAGTGGTGATTGTGGTGGTGGTGATGATGGTGGTGTGATGGTGGTGGTGATTGTGCTGGTGATTGTGGTGGTGGTAATTTTGGTGGTGATTGTGGTGGTGGTGATGGTAGAGATGATAAAAGATCTCCTCCATACTCCCCATATCTCTTGAGATTTGTTTCAATTATGCCTTTCAGGTTCTCCACCTGGGCGACACCCCCCTCCCCCTCCCCCTCCCCCTCTCCCACTGCTCCACAAGCACACTATTTCGGGCGTCTCGGTCACTGTACCAGACGGACCTCACATAGGAACCCGTCACACCTGTGCCGTAATGTACAGTTCAACAGTCCCGTGTTATCCCTGTTCGTAAGTGGTAATTCCATCGTTTTACTTACGGACACAAAGAGAGAGAGAGAGAGGGGGGGGGAAGTCTAGCGTTAA
>NC_134801.1:21835842-21838342 GCF_046742065.1 Oratosquilla oratoria
CTCAACAAGTTTGATTCCTCGAGTACTGAAGAATATATAAATATATTATGAATCTCAATTCGCAAATATTCGGCAGTATCTTTGCCCTGTTCGTTTTAGTGCAATTTTCAGTGACAAAGTAGACCACAAGCTTACGAAAATTATTCAAAAACTGAAAATTCAATGTCAGCTTTTTGTGAACTTATACACATGCACATACGCAATATATATATATATATATATATATATATATATATATATATATATATATATATATGTAGACCCTTGCTGCAGTGTTTACCAACAGTAGTGACATCATCATAGGGATGCGCGTGCATCAACGGCTCAAGAGACATCGCTTGTCTTTGTGAAAGGCCATATTTTCCAAAGCTCATCTGATGCACATTTTGCTTGATATCTTTCCATTACGAATATGTACAGATCCACTGTGCCAGTAAAAACTGGAAATGTGCAAAATGCAAAACAAAACAGTAATAAATTCACTCAAAGAAGTTTGTTTTTTAATCACTAAATTCTTCGGTAATTGTGTACATGAATATAATTGAATTTGAAACTAGAGCACAATCTAGCTATCCATAGGTATGCTTGAATGCTCGTGTATTTTAAAACAAGTTTAATTATGCCATATACCTGCAGTTAATGACTTGATAGTTACAAAAGTAACAAATATCGCAACATGCTAGATTTAAATAAGATGGTCAATTACTAGACTGATACTTTCTTTCACAATAATACCAGCAGTCTAAGCGATACTTGATTTGACCATGTAAAGGTAACAATGTACTGGAGAACAAACACTTCAAATCACTGAACTCGAAGTTTTTCTTTGTTAATCCTTTTGTTAACAATACTGGTGCATAAGATTTATTAATCCTACGCATGGAATAACAATGTCACCCAAAAGGTCGGTTTGTGCAACTGGAACACTGGCCTGTGGGATTTTATCATTTTCCAATTTGCCAGTGACCCTCTCCACGTGGATTCTTACACGCGACAGTTGCCGCCGAGAAGTGTCACTTCCTATAATATACAACTCTACTCTTCCTATCGGCCATTGTTTCAAAACATCCAAGTCATAAAATTTGCACCTACCCCTCTATCTACTTAAATGTCTACCGCTATCTACTTAAATGTCTATCCCTATCTACTTAAATGTCTGCATCTATTTACTTAAATATCTACCTCTATCTACCGGCCTCTTACGCAGACACTTGATTTTTCTCCTTTTGTAAAGTGTGGAATTCGCGGTGCAGCTTCCTATGCAGACAATTCATCCCGAACCAGAAACTCTTGTCGGTCAAAATTTCATCCCCTTGTTCTATTTCCCCCCCCCCTAAAAATCCTGACTTAATTTATTTATTTACCTGAACCTCTGCCTCCCCATCCCGGGGATAAGGCACCAGCTGGGGGTAATACCTAATAAATATTCAATTATGTTATTGTGCTTACAATGAGACCATGTTTGAGCCCTTGTAGTTAGATTTGTAGGGCGCCCTATGAAAATTTCTCTAGTCTAGTACACCAACATCTACGAAATGTTTCCCAAAACACAAATGGCATATTCTTCTGTAATGCCGCCTTACTTTCCCTGTTATGTCTTTGTCTCCATTTGATAAGAGATCAGACTCGGCAACCGTACATTCAGGATGAAATACGGGGAAGAAGAGCAAGGTGGGCTGGACACTGCGTACGAATGGAGGCAGACAGACTACCAAAGGTGATGGAAGGAGTAGAGGGTAGACGACCAGTAGGGAGGCCCAGGTACAGATGGATGGATGGAGTAAAGAAGGACGTGGAGAGGGTGGCACCAAAAGAGGACTGGAAAGAATTGGTAGAGGATAGAACCATCTGGAGAGGCATAGTGAAAGCGGTGAGGGGCCGTCCGGCCTGACAACCAACAGAGTAAGTATGCCGCCTTACTAGGCTATCTAATTAGTGACTTCAACACACCGGATAGTATAGGTAGACAAGTTCGCACTACTCTGGACACAGAAGACAGATATATAGAACCTATAAGCGAGTTCTTTATTGCTTATTCCCTATCTCAGTTTTATCATCAGTACAATCAAAATCTTCATAAAATAGAGACTTGTTGACTAAATGTGTTACGTTTGAGAATCTTCAAGAGACAGTGAAATAGTGCAGCGTTAGGCAATCCTGTGAAAAACTTCAGTTATTGGTGTCTGTTTTTAAACGACGATAACTGAACTTATTCATATCCAGCTTCTTATTGAGCTCTACATTTATCATCCCTGAGTGAGTAATAATATCGTGGGAGATGTACATAATCTGTATGTAGGCTATCATATTGCTGTTTCAACTCCTCAAATTTGGTCTACAAGGTTTTGAACTTGAGCGCGCACGCAGCAGATATCATATGAAATCGGAGTGTGTGCGTGTGTGTGTGTGTGTATATATATATATATATTATATATATATGTATATATATAATGTATATATATATATATATATATATATGGCAAAATGAAACGTTAAGGCT
>NC_134801.1:21843342-21848342 GCF_046742065.1 Oratosquilla oratoria
GCTTTGCTTTCTCATGGTCAAATGTTCAGTGCCATTGCACTGGCTATCACGTCTCGTATCCCCCACCCCCGAAGGTATCGTACCCCTTGGGGGGGATACAGGTACCCCCAGGTTAAGAACCACTGGTCTAGTGTCCAAAGAACACTTCCGGCAGAGAGACAAATCGTGAACCAACATAGCCTAATGATCTGCTTCGGGGAGCAGTCAACAGTCTTTTGTGTGTGTGTGTGTGTGTGTGTGTGTGTGTGTGTGTGTGTGTGTGTGTGTGTGTGTGTGTGTGTGTGTGTGTGTGTGTGTGTGTATGTGTGTGTGTATGTGTGTGTGTATGTGTGTGTGCATATGTGTATGTGTGTGCATGTGTGTATGTGTGTGTGCATTTACCATGGTCTTGGACCACGTGTTGTACTCGTGATCGACAGCTATTTCCCTCCCGGAAGAGAGCTCAGAGCTCGTATGACTGATCTATGGGTAATGATATGACCTTACACGCACACACACACCCAATTCCCCGCCCACGAGAGTTGGAGGAACGACTCGAAGCGCAGCGATAATGAAATAATTTCAGCCCTGGCCTGGATTCGAACCAGACCACCGGCACCGCCATACTGACAATCTGGGACTCTACCAACCGCGCCACCGAGTGTGTGTGTGTGTGCATTTACCATGGTCTTGGACCACGTGCTGTACTCGTGTTCGACAGCTACTACCCTCCCGGATGAGAGCTCAGAGCTCGTGTATGACTGATCTAAGGGCAATGATGTGACCTGACACAACACACTCACCCTCAACTCCCCGCCCACGAGAGTTGGAGTAACAATTCGCAGTGTAGCGATACTAAAATTATTTCAGCCCTGGGCGGGATTCGAACTCGGACAGCTAGGTTAGCAGTTGTGAACACTACCACTGCGCCGTCGAGCCGCGCGCGCGCGCGTGTGTGTGTGTGCGCGTGTGTGTGTGCGTGTGTTTGAGTGTGTGCAAGCGCGCACGAGAGAGAGAGAGAGAGAGAGAGAGAGAGAGAGAGAGAGAGAGAGAGAGAGAGAGAGAGAGAGAGAGCTGCCTTGAAGGACCAATGCAGGACCACCGTCCTAGTCCATGACGATGCAGCCCCTGTACCAAATTACGGTCCCTCAACAAACGAAGACACTCCAAATGGACCTTCAGAAAGAGCCCGGGGGGGGGGGTCGACGACCAACGGAACAAGCAGGTTCCGGCATCGGAGAACGCGAGCGCCTAAAGAGACAGAGAGATGAGAGAAGATAGAAGAGAGCGACGGGAGGAGGGAGCAGGGAGGAACGGGGACACACACACACAGAAAGAGAGAGAGAGAGAGAGAGTGAGAGAGAGAGGGATCAAAGGATGAGGACCAAAGTGTTTCAATCAACCGAGAAAACAAATTCAAGAAAAGAAAAGAAGAACAAAAAAAAAAAACAATCGTGTTAGGTTTGGCAGACAAAAGAATGGAGGTAAGTAAATAAAGATAGGCAGATACACAGAGGGAGAGAGAGAGAGAGAGAGAGAGAGAGAGAGAGAGAGAGAGAGAGAGAGAGAGAGAGAGAGAGAGAGAGAGAGAGGGGGAGAGAGAGAGAGAGAGAGAGAGGGCACAGGGAGGAAAGACAGAGGAAGGACAGAGAGAGGAAGGACAGAGAGAGGAAGGACAGAGAGAGGAAGAATAGAATTAGGACAAAGAGAGTAAAGAGAGAGTGAAGTCAGAGAGAGAGATAGACAGAGAGAGAGAGAGAGAGAGAGGTACGCCAGGTCATCTGGTATGATATACATATAAGTGCGGTTTGATGGGCGTGCAATTTCTATTCTCATTCGTGCGTACAAAATATGAAATACACATGTTCTGTGTCCAAGGTTGGTGCCAATCTACGAAATCCACTTGAGGCTAATTGACAGTCCTGAAATTGGCGTGGCCGCTGAAGGAAAGTCCCCTGAAGCCCTTCTGAAATAGGAACAAGTTTCCATGGGGGGGGGGGAACAATGAGTAAGTCTGTGAAAATGTGCATGTATGTGTGCGTACGTATTTCGTGTGTGTGTGTGTGTGTGTGTGTGTGTGTAAGTGTGTGTGTGTCTGTCTGTGTGTGTGTGTGTGTGTGTGTGTGTGTGTGTGTGTGTGTGTGTGTGTGTGTGTGTGTGTGTGTGTGTGTGTGTGTGTGTGCGCGCGCGCGTGCGTTCGAGCCAGCGTGTATTCATTGTTACCCAGGACGATATATAAACTGTTCCTGGGAAACTATTCCAGAGATAATTCTTACGCTTTGCGATCTCTTTGTGCTGATGTTTTATGAGTTTCACCAACCTTTCGCCATCGTTGGCTTGGCACGGGGGTGAATAAAATCGCCCGGCGGCAAATTAAACTCGCCACCCGGCAGGGAAGGGGTGTATAAAAAAAAAAAAAAATCAGCCAAGGATAGAAAGGGTTAAGGAACCCCCCCACACACTTTTTTTTTTTTTTTTTTTTAATTCGACCTTTGTATTTCTCACTGTTAGCCTTGGACACCTTTATCAATCTCGGTCTCACCCATCGCGATTATGACCAATCGCATTTTCTCGTACATTATTATTATTTGTTTGTTTCTCATTATTAGATATGTCAATTTATTATTATTGACTATTTACCTGTTTATTATCTAACTACACCTATGCATTTATCTATTTTATTTATTATTTACATTATTTTCTTTATTCATTTATTAGTTTATCATTATGATTTTTTTCGCATCCGACCTAGATATGGACCAAAAGGTCTCCTGTCGGCATGCTCCGCCTTTGTAATTCTTCATATATAGTTTTCTCTCTTCCATTTTCTCCTTCCCTCCCCTCCTTCTCCTCCTCTTCCTCCTCCCCTTTTATCTTGTCAGCACTTGCCCTCTCCGGTTCTTCTCCTGTCCCTCTCTTTCTCTTTTTATTGTATTCTTTCTTTGCATATGTCCATCATCTCCCCCTCTCTTCCTCTCCTTCCCTTTCATTAACTGTTGACCTCGCGTCTCGTCACTCTTTTTTTTTTTCCTTCCCAGAATGCTCGCTGCTTGCGACGAAGGTCGAGGGCATGGCGGTTCGAACCCTGCCACCGGCGAGTTGAACCAAATACATGGTTAATTAAATTCCACGCTACAAAGTCCTATGTTAGAGGCAACGTCCTAGTCTCCTGATAAGAGGGGGGGGGGTCGCCATGTTAAACCGCATTATCATCATCATCATCATCATCATCGCATTTCTCTATTTTCCCATCATATGCGGGCTGGCTCCGATCCCCAACGGCTCTTGCCTCGTGCCGTAACTGACCTGTCCTGGCCATCTTAGCACAGAGGGTGAGGGTGGTCCTTCGCTCGCAGAGACGCATCTCCAAGTCCAGGCTGTTCATCTTTCTTCCTCGTTTCTTTTCCATCTCATGATCAGTCCTTTCATTCCTAATTCCTCTTCACCTAAACTTCACTGCCACCTACGTTTAGATGCATTATAGTTATCAACTTTATTATGTCTAAGACGATTTTTATTAAGCTTAAACAGTCAACCTCTTTGCTAAAAGGAGAAAAAAATAACACTGCCTCAAGTATTTATTATCACCTTCGGCAAAGAGGAGAGAGAGAGAGAGAAAGTGTAATTACCTAGTTGTATCTTCCAGGAAGGGGAGCTACGCTCGTGGTGTCCTGTCTCAGTATCTCGCCGCGTGTGCGTGTGCGTGTGTGTGTGTGTGTGTGTGTGAGAGAGAGAGAGAGAGAGAGAGAGAGAGAGAGAGAGAGAGAGAGAGAGAGAGAGGTCACTGCAATACCAACATATGAGGCAATATACAATCCCCTGGGACTCCCACTTGGAGAAGTGTAGATCAAGGCCCGTGATCCAAGCCTATGGTGAACTCTGCGTTTACGAAAACAAAGTACAAGGCGGATGTCAAAAATACAACTTTCCGTACAGATGCACGCGTATGTAGAACAACGTAGAAGAAAAAAATAAAGTACACTTGGACAATGTAAGCGAATTTAGACGAGTTTGATTAATAGATGCACTCTGATGGGAACCTGCGCGTGGAACTCAGCCTGTAGATCAAAATTAGGTAAACACACAACTCTATGTTTAATCTGACCAACGGAATCACAAAGTAGGGACCTCACGAGTTTAGCTCTCATCCTGTACATTACAGATAGACAACAAACTTCATGCCAAGCCTGAAAGACGGAGGCAGAGACGGAGCCTGTAGCAACGTCACGCCTTCAAGAAATAGTTTTCTTCAGTTTACGCACAGCATATATAATTTCCTGTATCAATCAATTATGCAACTATATCTTTAATAACAGTTACACGCTTCCAATAGCAATATGTAAATATGTATGAGTGTATATACTAATATTCTGTGTAGTAACAATTGTTTTTGTAAACTAATTTGCACACTTTTCTTCTAAATGTAACATATGCCCTTTTTAAGTTTCACTGCTAAGTCAGCAGTCTGATTCATATAGAGTTGCGTTGTGTTTCTAATAAAAAAAAAGTCAAGTGGGTCTGCCCCACATCTATCATAAATCTAACTTCCTTCCATTTCATTCTTTCCTTACACTAAACCCCCAAATCCCCCCTTCCCTCCCTCTCCCCCATCTTATCTATCCTGCCCTCTAACTAATAAACAAGTCTCAAGAAAATCTGAATTTCTGTAATTCTTCTCTCACGGACAAATATCTGTACCATGTAGTAGTAAGCATCCTAGTATAAGCCCTGCAAGTATAGATCAGGTGGCGGCACATTAGGCATTTCTCGCTAGCATGCTATTTGCTTTTGCTTCTTCGTTTGAGAAGAAACGACTTCGGTGACGATCTTTTGTTTGTCAAATTTCCAAACGTCAAATTATTCTTACGTCATATGGCGAGAAGATAAATGACGTACTAAGAGAAGTTAAACCTAGAATACGAATCTTAGACACATTGTTGAGACGTTCTTACTTAGGGAATTCTAGAATATTGCAACCGAAGTCGTTTGTACTTAACGGAGTAGCAGAAGCAAGTAGCAGG
>NC_134801.1:21853342-21873342 GCF_046742065.1 Oratosquilla oratoria
AAAAACGCTGCTCTAACGTTTCAGACGGTATACCTTCCTCAGAATGTACAAAGAAGAAGAATTATCCGAGCGTGTGTGTGTATCCAGGAGGTCTTCTATCTTCGTCCAGTGCCCACTGAAGCCGCAACTCCTGGCCTCGTCTCTGTGTGAGTCGGTCGTTGTCCTTTCTTTGAGGGCCATCAGTGTTGCTGTACTTGCCCAACACATAAATCCCTCTCTGTCGTTTGTAACATCTTTCATGTACATGTGTGCTGCTTCTAGTGGCTTCTCCCATTCTCTCTCCCACGCCTTTATTCTGTGGGAGCCCTCCCTTTGTGGTGGGAGTTAGTGTTGGTCTCTGTCAGGGGTGGGCAACCTTTTTTTTTTACTGCGTGCCAATGAAGTAAAATTATAGGACTTCTTACGATTACGGGCCCCTTCTTTTAAACTCGTGAGGTCCCAATCTGCCGGCCAGCGCAGCATGCGGTTACCAATGGTCATACAAAAGAAGTTGGAGATTTATGAGTTGTTTGTTTTAAGGTGAGCTCTGGGTTTCGCGTGCCGGGAATAAAGTCGCTAGCGTGCCATATATGGCACGCGTGCCAAAGGTTGCCCACTCCTGGTCTACGTGTTTCACCATGGAGTTGCTCGTCATGACATCTCACGCCTGCCCTTTGTTCCCGTAATTTCTTTGTTATCCTACGACCAACTTCACCTATTTATACTATCGCATATACTACAAAGAGCGCTCTATATGGTACTCTCGTAAATTTTTCTTTGTACTCCTTACTCTGTTCCTTACTCTGTCCCTTACTATGTTCCCTATCTTCTTGGCTATTGTCACATCTGCTTCGATACGAAAAGAGTTATAACTCTCTTCTTGGTCTCACCGTTTTTCTCTTTTTATTCACTATATGCACGGCTCTCTTTTCAAGTTTAATGACTAAAGCCGAGAGAGAGAGAGAGAGAGAGAGAGAGAGAGTCACCATCCGTTCCGATCCTCTCACTGCATGCCAATAACTAATAACGTCATCCTTGTTTGTTGCTTTTCTGCACACCGAAATGTTCGCTTTGTTGTCCGTTCTATATAAGTGTGCCCAAGAAAAGTAACTAGTGATCTTTCTCTTGCTCAATTCTGGGCACTTATAATTTGCGGACTTATGGATTTCGCGGATTTGTGGACTTTGCGGACTTGTGGAATTTGTGGAATCTGCGGACTTTGTGGAATACGCGGACTTGTGAAATTTCGCGGAATTTTTTTTTAATTTGCGGACTTGCGGATCGTGCGGAACCTAACCTAACGTGTTCGCGCATGATCCGCAAATTGCAAATGCCTTCAACAATCCTGACCTCAGTGCTCGGGCACACACTATTGATCACTCCCAACCCACCGTTCCTGTTCACGTTCTCGTGTATTAACTGTTAGGAGATCGTCCACACTTTGCTGCCTATTAGCCTTGTTCACTATTCCTTTTGTACGAAATAGGCTGTTACCGACAAGTCTATCTGAAGAAACACCACAAGTGAGGAAGGAGCCCTTATTGTATTAGTATGTTTCGCTTGTAACTTTATCATAAACTTGATTATTTTAATTATTCCTTTTCCTTAACATCCAAGTACAGCAGCGGTTCCCAATTTTTTTTATTTCCAGTTCTACAACTATACGTACTAAATTAACATTAATCCTAATGCCGGGCACCGCAATGTTTTCTTGATTTTTCTTTTGTCACCCTTCCATTACCCCCGAAAATTGGTTACCTCCCCCCCAGGGGGTAATTTACCTCCAGTTTGGGAACCACTGATATACAGGGTCACTACTACAGCACTGAGTGGGGAACCTATTGACAAACATTTTATTTGTTTGCATTGTTCACCACTGAATGCGAAAACTGCAAAAATAGAACATAAAGATAACAGTTGTATTTAGCCACTTTTCTTATCTGGTAGATATTGATCTTCTGTTATTTACTGCTCTTTTTACCGTGCTAGTCTCCTATAAACATATCTATTTATACATGTATATATACATATTCACGTTGTGTGCATATGTATGCATGCATGTACATATATATGTATGTATGCAGTCCACTAGAAAGAGGAAAAACACACGGAGTCCAAGCGCTTTCGTGATATATTCACATTATCAAGGAGTACTGTACTCCTTGATAATGTGAATATATCACGAATGCGCTCGGACTCCGGGTGTTTTTCCTCTTCCTAGTGGACTCTGCATATTTGTGATTCACGTGTGACTTGTGAAATTTGTGCATATATGTATGTATGTATGTAGATGTAATATACGAAAGCGCTCTGCTTCGTTAGTTTCTTTTTCCAAGTGGTCTACTTTGCATAAGTGAACACACGTACCCGTGTTCTTATTAGCATGTATGTATGTGTGTGTGTACAATATGTATGTATGTGTCCAACTGTGTGTGTACACGCTCGAGTCCACGCGCGCCCCTAATATAAAAAGGGGGTAAAGGGTGTGGGAGGGGTGGGAGGAGGAGGCTCGAAACAACACAAGCCAACAACGGAAAACGATTTGATCCTCTTTGGGAGCGGGTGGCTCACTGTTTACATTGTACTCTGGGGCAACGCTAAGGCGATTAGATTCAGTTGAGTGACGGGCCTCGATGAATCCCCTCGAAGGCCGGGGCTCACACTCCGCTGAATGGAATCAGTGACGGTAGTAGCCAGAATGAAGATGTTCTGCGCCGTTACCACCAGCACTTGATAATATAAAAATGGGGTCACATGAAGAATTGTCACCCCAGAACGCCCACATGAAGAATCGTCACCCCATGAGATCCCACCTGAAGAATTGTCACCCCATGAGATCCCACCTGAAGAATTGTCACCCCAGAACGCCCACATGAAGAATCGTCACCCCATGAGATCCCATCTGAAGAATTGTCCCCCCAGTACGCCGAATATCAACAGTGGAATAAAGATTAGGTTAGGTTAGGTTGAATGAGGGTTCTGCTTATTGTCATCAACTTATAATACAACCGAAGAATCGTAAACCCAGGATGGCCCACATGAAGAATTGTCCCCCTAGGATAGCCCACATGAAGAATTGTCCCCCTAGGATAGCCCACATGAATAATTGTCACCCTGCCGAAGTCTGGGGTGACGATTCTTCATGTGATCCTAAAAATGGAAGAGATTTCAAAAGACCATAAGGCCTACACTATGTCTATTAACACCCATCATCTCCAAACATAAAGTTACCTCTTTTAAAACCACAAATGGTTTCAGCGCTTACTACATGGTTACTAAATATATTCCATTTGTTAACCACTATACTGGAATAACAGATCTTGTCCATTTCCTTCTTAATTCTTAAGTTGGTACAATTCAAATACTTTACTATGAGTCCTACCTTGCTATCTTAATATGATGACCTTGCCTGCATCTCCCTTGTTAAAGCCCTTGACCCATCTCGTTTAGATTATCCCACACTCTACGTCTTTCCAGAGAGTTGGAATATGGTCGCGTGCAAAGAGGTCGAGTTATAGAGATGGTAATATATATATATATACATATATATATATATATATATAATATATATATATATATATATATACATACACACATATATATATATATATATACATACACATATATATATATATATATATACATACACACATATATATATACATATATATATACACACACACATATATATATATATATATATACACACATATATATATATATACATATATATATATATATATATATACATATATATATATATATATATATATATATATATATATATATATATATATATATATATATATATATATATATGTTGAATGGTTTAGACAGATGAGAGACTGTGTGGAGGAAGAATAAGCGAAGATGGGCTGGAACTTTTTATTGCAATAAAAAGTTCCAGCCCATCTTCGCTTATTCTTCCTCCACCCAGTCTCACATATATATATGCATATATATATACACACACATTATATATATATATATATATATATATATATATATATATATTATATATATATATATATATATATATATATATATAAATCAAGGAGGATAGTAAAAAGGGATAGAAGTTCCAAGCAATCACCAATTCACTATTCACCTTTTTGAACAGAAATTAATCTCCTGTCACGAGGAAAATGCAGCGTGACTCCCGTCCGGAGGGGTGACTATAATATCCTAGCGGCAGACCAAAGCGATCACATACAAAGGGGGGTGGGGAAGGGGTGACTGGTGCAAAGCTCTAAAACCCCAACGACTTTTGGTCTGAGCTCCTTCAGAGAGATTTTTCTCGTGAGATTCAGAAGGATCTTCACGAAGACTTTCCTAGCAATCACTCCGATACATGGACTCAGAAATTTGCCTTACGAAGAGAGGCTTAGGCACCTTAACTTACACTCTCTGGAAAGACACAGAGTGCGGGGTGATCTAATAGAGGTGTTCAAGTGGATCAAAGGCTTTAACAAGGGTGATGCAAACAAGGTCATCATATTAAAACAACAGGGCAGGACTCGCAGTAATGTTTATAAACTGGACAAATTTAGATTTAAGAAGGAAATAGGCAAGAATTGGTTTACTAATAGGGTGGTCGACGAATGGAATAAACTTAGTAACCATGTAGTAAGCGCTGAAACTATCAGCTGTTTTAAGAAACGATTAGACAACTTTATGGGTGGGGATGACAGGTGGTGAGGGATACGGAGCTGCCTAGTGTAGGCCTTATGGTCTCTTGCAGTCTCTCTTATGTTCTTATGTTCTCCGAGCTCATTTCTCCTTGTAAATGGTGACGATGAGTGCATCTCCCAAGTCCTGGGGGCAAGCTCGAGCCCTCCAAGCATAAACTGAACAGCTTCAAGAAGTCTCATTGTAGAGTGGCTCTTCCATGTATGAAGAGTTCTGCTGGATTGCCGTCTTGTCCAGGGACCTTCCAGTTCCGAGTGGTTTCCAGGGCATTTTCCATTTCTTCGGGGGGTGATTGGGCTGCAGAACTCTTCTCGAGTAGACCTTCTCTCAATCCATCTATTCGCAATTGAACTGGCTGATCCTTGTTGATGCAAGCTCTCAAAATGTTCTTTCCAACACTAAGTGATCTCCTTGAGGTCGATGCAAAGCTTGCTGGCACCAGCTGTCTTCACTGGAGCTACAGAGTTGTTTCTTGGGCCGTAGATGGATTTTAGTCCAGAGAAGAGTCCAAGAACATCGTTTCAGTCTGCCATTACCTGAAGCTCTTCAGTCATTCTGTCCCACCATTCATTTTTCGTTCTTTGGGTTTCACGCAGGAGCATAGCTTCTTTGAACGCACGCTCACTTCTCTGGCTGTTCTCCTGTGGGTGGGTGCAGATTCTGTCTGACCACCAGAAGTTGGATGATTCCATTCTTTGAACGCACGCTCACTTCTCCGGCTGTTCTCCTGTGGGTGGGTGCAGATTCTGTCTGACCACCAGAAGTTGGATGATTCCATTCTTTGAACGCACGCTCACTTCTCCGGCTGTTCTCCTGTGGGTGGGTGCAGATTCTGTCTGACCACCAGAAGTTGGACGATTCCATTCTTTGAACGCACGCTCACTTCTCCGGCTGTTCTCCTGTGGGTGGATGCAGCTTCTGTCTGATCACCAGAAGTTCGATGATTGCATCCTTATTTTCTTGGAACCAATTCTGCGATTATCTCTTGGGCTGACCGAGTACTTGGTTAGCTGAACTGAGAATAGTGTCTTTCAGCAACTTCCGATGCTCTTCAACATACACAGAGTGTGACTGTGTGTGTGTATTCACCTTGGTCTTTGGATCACGTGCTGGACCCGTGAACGATAGCTACTTCCCTCCCGGAAGAGAGCTCAGAGCTCGTATGACCGATCTATGGGTAGTTAGTGTGTGTGTGTGTGTGTGTGTGTGTGTGTGTGTGTGTGTGTGTGTGTGTGTGTGTGTGTGTGTGTGTGTGTGTGAGAAAGAGAGAGAGAAAGAGGGCGAGAGAATGGGGGATAAACTCCGCCAGAGAAGTAAACAGAGATAGGACTGAACAGTACACAACATGACTTGGTATGCGGTCAATGTTCAAAGCCAATTCTTTCAAATTTTCCGTCCTCCTTTTTTTCCCTTCCCCCCCTTCCCCCCCACTACCACGTACCGGCGAAGGGAGCAGGGATGTTGGGGAGGGAGGGGAGGGGTCTGAAGGGGGGGGGGGGAAGGCGGGAATATTTCCAGAACAATAGTTCTTCCCCCTGCAGTGTGTGTTATATTTAGTCACGATCCAATCAAGCATCTCAGACAAGGGAGAAAATCTGCCTCGCTCACAGAAACGCTTTTATCTTGTTCTGACTCTAACAATGGATTCCAGTGGCACTCAATGGCAAAGTATGTTTGTAAGGAGACCTTTTGGTCCATGACGGGCACAGAACAGTATCATATATCTCCAGCGATTTTACCCTAAAGGTGCGTTCAGGAAGTGGAGCCAAACAGGTGATAAAGGAGAGATAGACGGTGGGTATCAGAAAGGAGGTATAATAGAGGAATAGAAGTTAAAAGTGATCATCATTCTTTTTGAGTTCAGTTTCCAATAACAAAAATATTCCCCAACTCAGTTACTAAAATATGGATTGCACAAAAATTACGTAGTATTACCCCCATGCGAGGCCAGGTGCAGAATAAAAAATAAAACACAAAAATAGTTAAAGTCATATATAAAACAAATTTAAAGATTGGCGAGGGGGGGAGGAGGAAGAGGAAGAGAGGGGGAATTGAAAGAAGGAGGAGAGAGGGGAAGAGAGGAGGGAGGGGAGGGGGAGTAGGAGAGGGGTGAGGAGAGGAGGAGGAGGAGAGGGGGAGGAGAGAAGGAGGAAGAGAGGGGAATAAGAGAGGGGGGATGGAAGGAGAGGGGCAGGATAGGGGAGGAGAGAGGGGAGGAAAGAGGGAAGGGGAAAGGGGGAGGAGGAAAGGGTGAAGGGGAGGGAGAGAGGGGGAGAAGGGGAGGGGAGGGGGAAGGGAGGAGAAGGGGAGGGGAGGAGAGGGGGAGGGGAGAAGTGGAGGGAGGAGAAGAGAGGAGGGGGGTAGGGGAGGAGAGGGGGAAGAGGAAGAGAGGGGGAGAAGTGGTGGGAGGAGAGGGGGAGAAGGGGAGAGGGGAGGGGGAGGGGAGGAGAAGAGGGGAGAAGGATAGGAAGGAGAGGGGGAGAGGGGGAGAGGAGAGGGGGAGAAGGAGAGGGGGAGAAGGAAAGGGGAGGAGAAGAGGGGGAGAGGAGGAAAAGGGGAGGGGGAGAAGGGGAGGAGGAGAAAGGGGAGGGGGAGAAGGGGAGGGGGAGGAGGAGAAGGGGGAGGAGGAGAAGGGGGAGAAGTGGTGGGAGAGGGGGAGGGGGAGAAGGGGGAGGGGAGAAGGGGGGAGGGGGGAGGATGGAGGAGAGGAGGAGAAGGACTACCACCCCACAGCATCATGGCATAACCACACTCAGACCCTCCTCCTCCTCTTCCTTTCTAAGTCACCAACTGATTTAAATGCACGGCTGCACACAGAGCCAATCATCGACCAATCAATGCAGGCAGACGCTGTGACATCGCAGAAGGCAGTTCTCTCCCCTGGCGCCAACTGATTTCAGTGTAAGGCATGAGATGTGAAAAAAAAGTGGTGGTAACCCCCCACCCCCGGTTCGTATCACACTGAAAACTGCTTCATTTTTTTTTTTTTTTAATGGCGAGGCAGGTGAATCGATGCGTAAATCTTAAAAGCTACTAATCATTAATTATTCATCCTGGAGTGTAATTACCAGCCGGTAGTCTCTCCCTCACCTCCTCTGACTGTAATTACCTACCCCCCCCCCGCCTTGCCAATTCTAATTACCCCCAGGAAGGTAATTTACTCGGTCAACTGTCTGACTCGATTGTGTCGCATGGAGCATTGGTTTCGATCGACGCGGACCCGCGTTCGAGCCCGAAAACAGTCCGAGCACAAAGGGAATTGGTAATGACTTGAATTTCTTTTTCTTGGCTCTCTACTCCTTCTTTTTCTTATGTTTTGATTTATTCAGACATCCGCAGCGTTAGCGTTTGAGTCAACCTAAACGTGTTTGGATCCTTTATAATGATGTTGGATCTCTCTTAAGGTAGTTAAGATTCTTTTTAGAGGATTCGGATCCTTTAAGGAGAATCCAACCACATCAAGAAGGATCAAAACCCATTAAAAAGGATCTAATCCCATAGAGATTTATCCAATCCCATTTTTAGAATCTAATCCCCTTTAAGCAGAATCCAACCCCATCAAGAAGGATCAAAACCCATTAAAAAGGATCTAATCCCATAGAGATTCATCCAATCCCATTTTTAGAATCTAATCCCCTTTAAGCAGAATCCAACCCCATCGAGGATCAAAACCCATTAAAAAGGATCTAATCCCATAGAGATTTATCCAATCCCATTTTTAGAATCTAATCCCCTTTAAGCAGAATCCAACCACATCAAGAAGGATCAAAACCCATTAAAAAGGATCTAATCCCATCAAGATTCATCCAATCCCATTTTTAGAATCTAATCCCCTTTAAGCAGAATCCAACAACATCAAGAATGATCAAAACCCATTAAAAAGGATCTAATCCCATCAAGATTTATCCAATCCCATTTTGAGAATCTAATCCCCTTTAAGCAGAATCCAACCCCATCAAGAAGGATCAAAACCAATTAAAAAGGATCTAATCCCATAAAGATTTATCCAATCCCATTTTTAAAATCTAATCCCCTTAAACCCGTTCAGCCATTACATCAGAGTCGGCCAGGTTAACGTCTGAGTAAAGCTTAAACCCGTTTAGCCAAGCAAATTAGTCTGAATCCGGTTAATTTGGTTAAAGAGATCACTAATTCAGTTAATGTCGACATTTGACCTGATTCCCTTAACCCATAACCATCCTCTCCACAAAAAATAAATAAATAATAATAATAAAAAATAAATACATAAATAAAAATAAAATACATAAATAAAAATAACAATAATAATAATAATAAACGAAAACTCGATAATAAATAAAACAAACTCACAAAAAAAAAATGTAAATATGTAAGTACAAAAGTAATATAAACATAAAAAATATCTGTTATCTCTCCGTTCCACCACCCTCCTTCACCACCTCATCGACTCCTCCTCTTCGGCGCCATGTTGTTGTTGAGCAGAAACGCTCAACGTCTGGCCTGATCACACCATTCTCGCGCAAGTAACACAAGGTCATAGCCTGATTCTGACAACACAGCTGGACCCTAGCAGGCGGGCTAACTGGACCCGGGAATTTTGGCGGGTCAATTGGACCTAAAGCTCCAGTTCCCTCCCCCCCCTCTCTCTCTCACCGTCTCTCTCTTCCTACCTCTCTCTCTTCCTCCCTCTCTCTCTCACCGTCCTTCCCTTCTTCCCACCATTCCACTTCTCTTCCTTCCCACCCTTCCACTTTCCTCTCTCTTCCCTGACATCTTCCCCCCCCTTCCGCTCTCTCATCCACCGTCGTTCCCTCCCTAGCCTTTCCTCACATGCTATTTCCTTCCTTCTCTCCTTCTTCTTCTCACCCACTGTCCTTCCCTCCCTAGCCTTTCCTCACCTGATATTTTCTTCCTTCCCTCCTTTACAGGTGGCTCCTCCTCCTCTTCCTCCTCTTCTTCTTTTTCTTCTTCTTCTTCTTCTCACCCACTGCCCTTCCCTTCTTTACCCTCTCCAACCACCCCTGCCTGATTTGAGGGACCCCAAATGAACAACAAATATTGATAAAAAAATTAACGTAATCTTATCAATACTGACCGTATCACACCGGTACTAAACATCCTATAGAGACATATAAAGGATTCTTAGCTTATAGTGTTATCATGGAGGAGTGGCCAGGGCTTTCAATAACAGAAACCTTGACGATATTACTGTTGATAAACCTGGACCATGCCAGGTCCCCTAACTAGGGCCGAGAGCCGGCACTGCCGAAAGCGCCTTTGTTGCGACCTAACGACGATGTCACCTACAGAAGGGATTAATTACCTTCGCCAGACGCAGCCCCGAGTTGAGTGTGACGCCCTCTGCCGGGGCTCCATCGGGAGGCGCAGGAGCTGTGTGCTGATTTGTAAACAAATGTGGTTTTATATATATATATATATATATATATATATATATATATATATATATAATATATATATATATATATATATACAAACCTAAAATGTTATAAACTGGACAAATTCAGATTAAAAAGGAAATAGGCAAGAATTGGTTTACTAATAGGGTGGTCGGCGAATGGCATAAACTTAGTAACCATATAGTAAGCGTTGAAACTATCAGTTGTTTTAAGAAACGATTAGACAACTTTATGGATGGGGATGACAGGTGGTGATGGATACGGAGCTGCCTAGTGTAGGCCTTATGGTCTCTTGCAGTCCCCTTCATTCTTATGTTCTTATTTGTAAAATGTTTCAATATAACCCACAGTCGGAGAAACTGAGCAAAAGAAACAGTCAATCTGTTGTGGTCGAAATATACAGATCGACTGTCTTTGCTTTGTTTCTCCGATGGGTTATATTTAAATATATACGTACAAAGCATGAGAAATCACACAAACTCGTATCAAATATGAACTTTATACCGTAGTGGTCCGTATAATTCAACTTGTTAGACGAATGTGTATTTACTTAACCTGTTCCTTGTAATCGATGTTCATGTGATTATTGTACACATATACTTATTTTTAATTGGAATTCTCTGTTCTTTGTTTCAGAATATGCTCATGTTTGGTTATTTGAATAAAGCCTAGAAAAGGATTTCGAAATTTACTCTTCATACGACAAGCTGTATCCGACTTATACGGGGAAAATTTTCGAAATGAATATCAAAGATAAAATAATTTCGTCACTTGTGTATTTGCACAGGCTACCGAGAGAGTGAGAGAGTGAAACAGAGAGAGAGAGAGATAGAGAGGAGGTGAGAGAGGGAGGGGGAGAGGGAGGGAGAGGGAGAGGGAGAGAGAGAGAGGAGGGGAGAGAGGGAGGGGGAGAGAGAGAGAGGGGAGGGGAAGATAGAGGGAGGGAGAGGGAGAGGGAGGGAGGGAGAGAGAGAGAGAAGGAGGAGGAAGGAGGGAGGGAGGGAGAAATAGAGAAGGAAAGGGAGAGACAGGAGAAAAAAAAAATCGATTTTACACATCGGAAGACCTTTTGGTCCATAACATGATCGGATGCAGAATATAAATAAATTGGCAAATTAATAAGTTCAGTTATCAAAATATCAATAAATAAATATAAATACAAAAATAAATAAGTATATATACCAAGGGCTTCCCCCTTATATGAGAGGTAGCCAGTATACAACACTACTAATATAATAATTAAGTAAATATAAGTAAATTACAAAAAAAAAAAAAAAAAAAAAAAAAAAAAAAAAAATGCAAAGCCCAATGACAAACATTGCATTTTGTTTGTGTATTTATCACAAGTGAAATGTTCTAAACTTCAAACTGCAATGACCTCAACGAGAAGTTTATTCCATTCATGAACTACGTCAGGCAACAACTCCATCAAGCTAAAGCAAATGACCCCCACGGTTAAAGTATTCTGTAATCTACGGAGAATTTTTTCTCGTCCTGCCCCTCAGGATCTCTCCCTTGTAGTGACACAATGTTGCAGAAACAATTAAAATACAGAAACAATGAAAATACAATGAAACAATACAGAATCAATGAAAACTTACATAGAGAGGGAGAAAGAGAGAGAGAAAAGGAGAATAGATGATAGATAGACAGAGAGGGTGAGAGAGAGGGGGAAGAGGAGGGGGAGGGGAGAGAGAGATAGAGAGGGAGAGAGAGAGAAAAGGGAGGGGGAGGTTGAGAGAGGGAGAGAGAGAGCGAGGAGAGCGAGACAGACACAGAGAGAGAGAGAGAGAGAGAGAGAGAGAGAGAGAGAGAGAGAGAGAGAGAGAGAGAGAGAGAGAGAGAAAGGAGGGGGAGGGAGAGAGAGGGAGAGGGAAGGAGGGAGAGAGAGAGCGACAGAGAAAGAGAAAGGAGGGGATGGAGGGAGAGGGAAGGAGAGAGAGAGAGGGAGAGAGAAGGAGGGAGAGAGAGAGGGAGCGAGAGAGAGAGAGAAGAAACACAAAACAAAAGTAGAATTAATTGTACTACACATGGGAATTGATAGGAAAGAAAGAGAAAGAGAGGGAAGGAGAGAGAGAGAGAGAGAGAGAGAGAGAGAGAGAGAGAGAGAGAGAGAGAGAGAGAGAGAGAGGAAAGAGAAAGAGAGAAACACTCGCACACTTCTCTTCCTTAGGCTTCTACTCCTCCTCTCAATTACAAAGGATTACAAAGGCGGAGCATGACGACAGGAGACCTTTTGATCCATATCTAGGTCGGATACGAAAAAAAAATCATATTAATAATAAAATAATAAATAAAAACTATGATAATGTAAATAACAAATAAAATACATAAATAAATGCATAGGTATAGTTAAATAATAAACAAACAGGTAAATAGTAAATAATAATAAATTCACATATAACTAATAATAAATGAAAATCAGACAGAAAATGACAACAAAACAAAAACAAATAATACAAGATGAATTAAAATCATTACAGCATCTTACTTAGGTATTTATCTAAATGATTCTTAAAGCTTCGAACTGAACTACATTGCACTACCTGTGCAGGAAGTTTATTCCATTCATTAACTACACGGTTGGCAAAGTTGTTTCTACCTACTTCCAAATTGAATCTATTTCCGGACAGTTTGAGACCATTGTTTCTTGTCTGATTCTCATTCAATGTAAAAGTTTTGTCACTTTTGATGTTGTCAATTCCCTTTAGAATTTTAAAGACCTGTATCAAGTCACCTCTGAGTCTACGCTTTTTTAGGGAAAACAGATTCATATGTTTTAGTCGATTTTAGTATGATATATTTTTGATATTTGGAATCAGTTTTGTGGCTCGCCGTTGTACTTTTTTATCATATTTCGGATACTGAGAAAGAGTAATTCATAAGCGAAGGGCCTATGTGCAAACAGGTTCGGACCCAGCGCAAACGACCCTCCCCGGAAGGCATTGAGAACCGAACCCGAGTCCTATTGTAGTCAATGTGCCGGGCAGTACACCTATCCGAGGCGAGGTTACGGGAATCCCTCTCCCACGAACTCGAAACATAATTCCGAAGTCTGAAACGGGAGGTTCTTTTGGTGCAAGAACAGACTCCACCGAAATCAAGCGACTCCTCGCTCTTTCTGCGAGCTCTGTTTAAGCAGGTCTCAGGTTACCTGTTATTCTTGCTCTCCCACGAACTCGAAACACAATCCAGAAGTCTGAAACAGGAGGTTCTTCTGGTCTAAGAACGGACTCCACTGAAATCAAGCGACTCCTCGCTCTTTCTGCGAGCTCTGTTTAAGCAGGTCTCAGATTACTTGTTATTCTTGCTCTCCCACGAACTCGAAACACAATCCAGAAGTCTGAAACAGGAGGTTCTTCTGGTCTAAGAACAGACTCCTCCGAAATCAAGCGACTCCTCGTTCTTTCCGCGAGCTTTATTTGTGCGGGTCTCAGGTTACTTGTTATTCTTGCTCTCCCACGAGCTCGAAACACAATCCCGAAGTCTGAAACGGGAAGTTCTTCTGGTGCAAGAACAGACCACCTCCTCTAGCGAGTGGACCTCTTCGTCCGGCTCTTTCCGAGTGCTCCGTTTGTGCGGGTCTCAGGTTACCTGTTATCCTCTCCTCCCGCGTCCTTGGCATGTGGAAAGGAAGGAGGACGAGGATACAGGGGGAAAGAGGAACTGGAAGACGAGAGCTGAAATTATATACATGTATTCATGTTTATATGAATTATAAAGAAACGAGTGGATTAGGCAGGAAATAGGAGTGGTGTCAGTGTTGGGTTTAATAGAAGAGTAGAAGATGAGATGGTAAGGACACGTAATGAGAATGGAAGACTGGAGGTACCCATAACAAATGCTGGAGTGGGTACCCACCGGAAGAATACCAGTAGGGAGATTCAGGATCAGATGGATAAAAGGTGTTGAGGAAGCATTCGAAAGAAGAGACAAATTTACAGAATGGACATCAATTCACTAGAATCAGTACAGAGAAGAATGACCAAAATGATACATGGACTCAGAAATTTGCCTTACGAAGAGAGGCTTAGGCACCTTAACTTACACTCTCTGGAAAGATGCAGAGTGCGGGGTGATCTAATAGAGGTGTTCAAGTGGATCAAAAGCTTTAACAAGGGTGATGCAAGCAAGGTCATCATATTAAAACAACAGGGCAGGACTCGCAGTAATGGTTATAAACTGGACAAATTTAGATTTAAGAAGGAAAAAGGCATGAATTGGTTTACTAATAGGGTGGTCGACGAATGGAATAAACTTAGTAACCATGTAGTAAGCGCTGAAACTATCAGTTGTTATAAGAAACGATTAGACAACTTTATGGATGGGGATGACAGGTGGTGATGGATACGGAGCTGCCTAGTGTAGGCCTTATGGTCTCTTGCAGTCTCCTTCATTCTTATGTTCTTATGTTTACCAGAAGTGCAAGAGAGATCTACGAGGACAGAGACACATGGAGAAGTCTCGTGAAGAGCTGCCGCTAGCGGGATTCTTCTTACCAGGCGCAGGGTGAGACGGTGAGAAGATGAATTATAAAACATTATAGTGGGGTTATGGTATACTATTGGGTTTCCGCGAACGGGTATCGAACCCGGGGCTTCCGAGATGCACATGCATACACGCACCTACACATGATATTCAGTCTCAGGCCCAGAAATTTCGTTAAGCTTTAATTCAGACGTTGAAACAGACCCACAGCTGTGGTGACAACACATATATAACACACACATACATGCATACGACAAAGATGGCACCAACACTCTCCAATTTTACATACGAACAAAGATTGGATAAACTAAATCTACCAACCCTGGAACAAAGAAGAGAAAGAGGTGATTTGCTAACCATCTACAGAATTATGAAAGGGATGGAAATTCTTGATAGAGATGACTTACTAAAGTGGGACAGAAGAAAAACAAGAGGACACGAGAAGAAACTTAAGAAGGACAGTTACAGAAGAGATCTGAAAAAGAATAGCTTCCCACACAGAGTGATAGATATCTGGAATAAACTGAAAGAGGAAACAGTGAATGCTAAAACTATGACTTAAGAAAAAACTGGATGCGGAAAGACAACAGCGGGTCACTACGAGCATAGCTCTATTCCCGTAAAATACAACTGGGTATAATACAAAATGAATAAATTAATAAACAAATAATAATAATAACAATAATAATAATATAATAACAATAATACAAAAAATTTGTTGAAGGTGCAGCATGAGGAGATAATTTATGCACATTTTTCAAACTATCATGTGATCTGCCCTAGTCTAATAATTTCACGGGGTCAAACACCGCACTTAGTTGACACTTGACACACTCCCTGAAGAAGGCTCAGTTGAACCGAAATCCGAATCGGAGATTATGTCCACCTACGCACAAGTTCTACAGAGTTTAGTCCCTGCAACATGGCGATTAGCGAGATCTTTAGAAAGTATCTCCGAGAAAATTATTAGTGCAGAAAACAGCATCACCTTCAACAAAAATTGTGTATTAGAAGACTTACTGTCAGTATATACTTTAAATAACAATAATAATAATAGAAAAAACCGGCGAACTAGCGCATGGTCCTCCTCGTCAACAATGGACGAAGACGCTCCTTGGCGGAGCCGTTAATCACCCTTCTGGAGGAGTTAACCTCGTCGTTTGCGGCCGTAATGGCCCACATTTGGACCAAGCTAAGGTTTTCGTCTGGTCTCAACGACCGTTGGGGGGTTTGGGAAGAAAAGGGTCAGTGGTTAGCCTACTCACGCTGGAGATCTCCCAGTACTTTGATTCTCTTACAAGGGCTGCGATTAACGACGCCCTCCCTCTCTCTCTCTCTCTCTCTCTCTCTCTCTCTCTCTCTCTCTCTCTCTCTCTCTCTCTCACTTCCTGTGACTTCCTCGAAACAGCCTGAAGAAGACAAAGAAGGCGGAAAAACGGAAGAAGACATGACTGAGTTAAAGACGATGAAAACGAAGAAGACAAAGCCGAAGACGGAGATAAGGAAGATGAACAGGGGGAAAGGAAGAAAAAGAGAAAAATGCGAAAAAGAAAGATAAGAAAAAGAAAGAAATTAAAAGAGAAGGAAGGCGAAAAATACTTCCTTAAATTTGGACTGTGCTTTCCCCCATAATTTCACACCTGTATTTCACTCCGTCACACCCAATCTCCAAACGTCAGGTCGTTAAAGGTCAGACGTTCATTCTGAAATGATGACTCATCACGCGTTTATTGACTTGTTCAATGACCTTTCCTTTGTCAAAGGAACCGAATACAGTGGCACTTGAGTGCCGCTGCCACTCATGCAGTAAACAAACAATTAGCATTTTTCTTTTCGTACGGGATCGCAATTTCACTTTTACGAGTAATCCTCCGACTTACAATGTGGATGTGCTGTGTCTTGCGACACTGCTTCTGACCCAGGGCAATGGGCGAGATGCAGTGATGACCCGTCATCCAGGAGGTGCCAAGATAAGAGGGAGGGAAGAGGGTAGAGGGGAGTGGAGTATGTAGTGGATGGAATGGGTGGGAGTGGTTTCTGTGCCTTTGTTTTTTGGCTACCTCCCTTGTAATGGGGAAAAAGTCTTTGGTATATGTATGTGTGTAATGATTTTTATCACAGTTGCAGGTAGGATTCGAACCCACTGCTTTCAGTCACCGTAAGATTACCTTCACAGAGCCTTTACTGTTTAATGTCGCTGTCTTTAGCGAATTTCTCTCGTATGTATCTAAGTTCAAATAAACTCATATTAATTCGAAAAAGGGGGTGACACACAGACCGGGGTAGTTACGGCACCGCGAATTCAGCAATCATCCTAATGAGCATGGGAATATATGTATATATACCTACGTGCGTCATCCCGCGAAATTAAAATAAAGGGGAATTTTTACTTGCCAAAACCCATCGTAACTTCAAAATAATCGCAAATCGAATGATCATAAGTAGAGGAATAACTGTGTTTTAGTTCCCACCCGGCTATTTCATTCATACCCATGGCAACCCCGGTAGTTAAGGTGGTAATATCATATTAGTTTAGTCTCATCATCTAATCTTATCAATATCCATCGAACACGTTCACTACGATGGTGCTCTTCACTGAAGAAGAAGAAGAAGAGAAAAAAAAAAAAGACAGATGAACACGAAGAAGACAAAATGAAAACAATGAAGATAACGAAGACTAAGAGGTGAAAATAGGACAATCGACTTCTGGTGAGGAAACGATTTTCTTCGCGTTGCAGCAAGACCTCGTCTATTTTGTATTCCGTCACCAATAACCAGCGTTTCTATCCTCGGGGAGACACCGTTGCGCCGACGAGGAGTCACACAAGTGTTAAATGAGAGATTAAAGGAACATAGAAGAAACGAAGGAAGCTCGCTGGTTAGGGAAGGTCGAGGGGATGACGGTTCGAATCCTGCCACCGGCGAAGTTGAACCAAGGGCATGGTTAATTAAATTCCACGATACAAAGTCCTCTGTGAGGGGCACCGTCCTAGCCTTCCGATGGAAGGAGTTTGTGACGTTAAGCCATACCATCAGAAGAAGAAACGAGGGACAATGGAGGTAAGGTTAGAATATCAGCAATCTCATCTTAAGTGGAGGTCAATTTGGTCGCCCTGAGGCAATGGTTGGATGAAACTTAGGACACACGTACATACATACTGTATATACATATACCAACGGATTTTTCCACCTTGCAAGGGAGGTAGCCAAAGTCATATGCATAAATCCACTCCCACACATTTCATCCCCACATACTCCACTCCCATTCACCACCCTTCCCTCCCTCTTTTCCTGGCTCCTCCTGGATGACGGGTCATCCCTGCATCTTGCCCACTGTCCTGGGTCAGAAGCAATGTAGCAAGGCACTTGGATGAAAAAAGAAGAGAGAGGTATATTGAATAAAATCGCCTGCCGTCACACAGAATAAACACATAAATCTCTCTTGAACGAGCCGAGGGTTGTTTCATGTCTTCGTGTATTAAGTGTATAATTACTGACTCGGTTCTTAGTTCCCTGAACAATGGTTGAACAGTTACTCAAAGTACTATACTATTTAGTATTTGCGCTCATTATTAATGTACACCGGCCACGTACGACGAACTGTTCATTCAGCTACTGGTCAGACAGACACACACACAATGACCTCGTTTGACCCCATAACCCAACACAGTCGTCCAGACAAGCATAAAATAATTAAAGCATTGCGATTGACCCCTTCAGTATACAGCAATGCTTATCCTTTCATTGTGGTTGTGACCGCGCTATTTCATTCAGTGACGACAGGTTCTTGGGGTTTGGATGTCCAACCCCGCCCCATCCCAAACCCCAACTGAAGTACTGTAACCACAACAATCACTGAAATAGATAAGCAGTGGTTCCCAAACTTTTGTAAATTGAGGACCATTCCCCTCTTTGGAATTCGGAAGCACCTTGGCAGAAGGAAAAACACAATACTAATATATATATATATATATATGTATATATATATACATATATACATATATATATATATATATATATATATATATGTATATATATATACATATATACATATATATATATATATATATCACAGGAAACCCACAGTTGGAGAAAATAAATTTCGAATGAAAGAAGATTCTATATTTCGGCTATCAACTGTAGCCCTCTTTAGGAAAGTACATACGACAGAGGACAAAGGAGACTTATAAGCTACAGAAACACAGAAAAGAGAGGGAACGTGGACTAATGGCATTACTCAGGCGCGGGGTAAAATGGGCTGGCGGAGGAGGGTGAGGGTGAGGGTGAAGTGAGGGGGGGTTGTAAGCTTCGTACCAGTCTACTCACTCTTTTCTGTGTTTCTGTAGCTTATAAGTCTCCTTTGTCCTCTGTCTTATGTACTTTCCTGAAGAGGGCTACAGTTGATGGCCGAAATATAGAATCTTCTTTCATTCGAAGTTTATCTTCTCCGACTGTGGACTTCCTGTGTATTATTTACAAATGTGCTACTACATTTCTGTTTAGAAATACATATATATATATATATATATATATATATATGTGTGTGTGTATGTATGTATACACACACACACACACACACTCGTGGCACAGTTGGTAGAGTTCCCGGTTGCCACTACGGCGGTCCGGGTTCGAATCCCGCCAGGGCTGAAATAATTTCAGTATCACTGCGCTGCGAGTCGTTACTCCAACTCTCGTGGGCGGGGAGTTGGGTGTGTGCGTGCGTGTAAGGTCACAGCATTACCCATAGATCGGTCATATATGAACTCTGAACTCTCTTCCGGGAGGGAAATAGCTGTCGATCACGAGTCCAACACGTGATCCGAGACCATGGTGAATCACACATACACACAAACAGGTCTGATGAGCCTTTGCGGGCGCTATGATTGAGTTCTGCGGTCGCAATTGGCGCCCACGAACTACACTTCGGAGACCACAGTCCCAAAGGGTCCTCTCTGAAAACAATCTCCTGACGGTAGTCAAAACGAACACTCGTGTCGAAGATAGTAACCCAGAGGGTCCTTCGAGACGAGGTCGGATCGTCAGAGTGCGAGGTCGTAAGTTTAAGGGCCCTTTCACACAAGGCAACTAGTGACCGTCACTAGTGGCGGTCACCAGTTGCCTAGTGTGAAAATCTCGGGCAACTGCAAGCAATCAGTGACTGTCTCCGAGTTCTGGAATCCTTTCTCATCATCTTAGTCGAAAGAATGGCATCAATGGAGGAGGTGCTTCTTCTGTTGGCTTTGCTGGTCAAGAAAATAGAGAGACGCTCTCGGTGACGGCAACTGCCAGTGACGGTCACTTGTTACCGGAGCGGGCAACAGCCATAGCCTGTTGCGCAACCGGGTAACCGCAGTGACGTAGTGTGAAAGGCTCAATTTAAAATAATGGTAGGCAACTAGTGACGGTCACTAGTTGCTTAGAGTGAAAGGGCACCAAGACAGATCTTTC
>NC_134801.1:21878342-21880842 GCF_046742065.1 Oratosquilla oratoria
TACGAAGAACGTAACAAACCAAAGATAAAGAAAAAAGAGAAGGAATAAAAAAAAAGAATAAAAAATAAAACACAAAAATAAAAGGAGATTTGGGATCACAGAAGGTTAAGGCGAAGATGACGTTAGTACTCACGGAACGTCGTCTTTAGGAATTTAATTTTGATTATCGTTAATGATGATTTCAACAACAACAACACTGACGACGATGTTGATGATAATGTTAATAATCATAATAATAATAATAATAATAAATAATAATAATATAATAATTATAATAATAATAAAATTGTACATTTATAAGTTCTTGATTATCGTTAATGATGATTTCAACAACTACAACAATGATGATAATGTTAATAATAATAATATAATAATAATAATAATAACCATAACAATAATAATAAAATTATACGTTTATGAGTTCTTGATTATCGTTACAGATGATTTCAACAACAACAACAACATCAATGACGACGATGACGATGATAATAATTATAATAATAATAATACTAAATGATAATAATAACTATAATAATAATAATAATAAAATCTACATTTATGAGTTCAAAAGACTACCATGACTAACCCAAGGTGAGGTTAATGTCATATTCAAGAGTAAATATTCATGGTTGAACTTTGCTGGATTTATTCACACAAAAAATATCGAGTTGGAGGGACTTTATAGACAATATCCATTAATACGCACACACGGGCTGTTGTCGCCTTCAAGAGCTTTATTCTGGTTACCGTCTGGCCGTTTCATTCAGCCCAGGGATTAGCAGAGGGAGAAAATCCTTCACTACATGAATCCACACGGGAGAGTGGAGGAAAGCCAGAGGGACGAAAACAAGGATTAGAACTGAAATACATGAGAAAGAGAGCTATAAACATAGATATATAGACAGACAGACAGAGAAGGGGGAGTGGGGGAGGGAGGAAGGGAGGGAGGGAGGGAGGGGGAGAGAAAGAGAGAGGGAAAGAGAAAGAGTGAGGGAAAGAGAGAGATGGAGAGAGAAGGATAGAGAGAGACGCAAAGAGAGGAAAAAAAAAGAGAGAGATGGGGAGAGAAAGAGAGAGAAAGACGGAAAGAAAAAAGAGAAATAGATGAAAAGAGAGAGAGGGGTGAGAGAGAGAGAAATGGAGAGAGAGACGGAAAGAGAGAGGGAAAGAAAAAAGAGAGAGATGGAGAGAAAGAGAGAGGAAGTAGCTGAAACAGATGTGTTGGGGGTATTGAACACGGCCAAGTCTGGACCTTCCAACCCAAGTTTTTACGAGTACCATTTCCCAGCATCCCGTTGTGGTACTACTTCCCTCTCTCTTTTTTCCTCTTTTCCCTCCTCCACCACCATCAACAGCACTAGCAGCACTGTTACTATAAGCACCAACACATGTGGTATATACAAGTGATGAAAAAATCACATATTCACTCATTCACGTATTTATCTATTCTATCATTTTTCTTTCTTTCGTTCGTACTGAGACGGCCTGATCAACTTCAATTTCTATCGTGCTCCCCAGCGGGTCCGCCCTTCCACATCAACCCGGAGTGGAAATGGAAAGGCCACGTCACCAGTGGGAGTCCTGAGGGAGTTGCCGAGACGAGAGGGACGGGAGTCTTTGTTTCTTCCCGACCTCGGACAGAATCGAACTCGGGTCCCCGGAGATCCGCGCGTTAACAGGCTGGAACAAGATGAAAGGGTTGGCTGGAAACAGTGGTGGTGGAAGATGGTATGTGGTCACGGTGGATGAGGGTGGAAGTGATGATGGTGGAAGGGGTGGTAGGCATGGTAGTGTTCTTGACGGTGGTAATAGAATAGTGAAGGATGGTGGAAGTACTTGTAGATGTGGTGGTAGTGGTGAAAGTTGTGGTAGAAGTAGGTAGATGCAGATGTGGTAGTAACTTCGGTGGTAGATGTGTTGGATGGTAGTGCTGGTAGATGGTGGTAGTAAAGAATGGTGGGAGCTCCCTAGTGTAGGCCTTATGGTCTCTTGCAGTCTCCTTCATTCTTATGTTCCTATGTTCTTAGTGGTGGGTTGTGGTGGTGAAAGGAGGTTGTTGTGGTAGGTGCAACGGTGGTGGTAGAGGTTGCAGTGGTGGATGACGGTGTTGGCGCTCACGAAGGTGGCGTTGATGGTGTTGCTAGTGGTGGTAATCAATGGTAACAGGCGATGACAACAGTTACGATGGTGGTAGAGGTGTGTGGTGGAAGTGGTGGCAGCTGCCGTGGCTCATGGTATAACTTACACCACGCCAAGCTGCAGACGATTTTATTAATCAGCTGACGTGCTGGCGACCGTCGACATGAACGCCCTCATGATCGGTCGAGACCCAGTTCCGACCATCAGCACTGAACGAAAGCCGTTACTGTCACCCTTGAGCAAAGGGAATGGATTTTGTTCAAACTCACAGTTGTAGCACCAGATTGAACCAGACGAGTTGTGAGCCCATATGATCCAACACGTGATCAAAATATATATGGTGAATCGTTTTCCATCAATT
>NC_134801.1:21883342-21908342 GCF_046742065.1 Oratosquilla oratoria
AAATAATAATAATAATAAATAAACCAAAATAAAGGAAGAATATAAAGAACAAGAGAATCCGCTGGACACCACGATACTTCCTGGAGATCGAGAGGAAGAGGTCGACCATTGGGAATCGAACTGCGTCCTCGCCGCAGCCGTGGTGCAAGGACGCGCCAAATGCAACTCGGCCATTCGCCCGGGCTCACCGCCCGTGAAGTGCAACAAAAAGAAGAGAAAACAAGAGAAAGAAGAGGATCGATGTAGAGAGATAGGTAAGAGATAGAGAAAAAAGAGAGAAGAGAGAGAATAAGAGAGAGGGGGAGAGGGGAGAGGGGGGCAGAGACAGAGGGGGAGAGAGAGGGGAGAGAGAGAGGGGAGAGAGCGGGAGAGAGAGGGGGGAGATAGATGGATAGAAACAACCAACAAAGTTTTTGGATAGACAAGCCCTTCATTTAAAAAATATATATATATATATATATATATATATATATATATATATATATATATATATATATAAACACACACACACACATACATACATATATAGGCCTCACTTCTGATATATGACCTTCAGCCCACATGTCAAGCTCTAACAGTGATGATCAATAAGAACGAAACGTACTAAAATCAGTCGTGAGCACGGTTTCTGAACAGAAGAGGGAAATCCTTATCACAATTTACAAACAACATGGTTTCTAACGGCAATGAAAACATAATACAATGAAAACATAATACAAAAAAAAAGAGGATGCACCAAAGGTACCCCACGAGAACATCGTTCAAAGAAACCAAAGTCTTCCCCATAAATGCACATGAAAAAAATACACCAACAGTATACTGTACTATTCAACGTACATACATACATATACCAAGGCTTTTTCCCCCTTACAAGGGAGGTGGCCAAAAAGGGAAAGGCATAAAATCATTTCCACCCATTCCATCCCTGAATACACTTCACACCCCTCCACCCTCCCTCTTATCTGAGCACCTCCTGGATGACGGGTCATCCCTACACCTTGTCCACTGCCCTGGGTCAGAAGCAGTGTCGCAAGACACAGCACATCCACAGTAAGGCAGCTTCATTAAATCGGCGACCCCCCCTCTATTCAAACAACTACAATAACCTATCACCTGTACCACATGCACCATAGAAAAACACGTTCTGTCTCACAACACAAAACAATCACTTCAAAAGTGACCACAAAATTTCTTGCTCCATCAAATCCAAGATGATCACAATATTTCCTGCTCCATCAAACCCAAGATGATCACAAAATTTCCTGCTCCATCAAACCCAAGATGATCACAAAATTTCCTGCTCCATCAAATCCAAGATGATCACAAAATTTCCTGCTCCATCAAACCCAAGATGATCACAAAATTTCCTGATCCATCAAACCCAAGATGATCACAAAATTTCTTGATCCGTCAAACCCAAGATGATATCCACTCCAAAGAGAAACAAGAACCACACAAGCACAACTGCGTTCAGGTCACCACTCAGCACTGGGGCAGTACATGCACAGAATAGGCCAAGTCATAGATGCTGACCTAGATCCATGGCATAGAGGGCACCAACCACAACATCTTTCACTGTTCCACCCTAGCCATCCCCACACAACACATTATGTCTTCTTTGAGTGACTAAAATGTCAGTCTGGTGGTTGTTTCCGGTTACCTGGTAGGTGTGGATCGCCTACATGGGACCCTAGTCCACACAACACATTACCGGCATTTCTTCTTTGAGTGACTTAAATGTCAATCTGGTGGCTGTTCCCGGTTACCCGGTAGCCGTGGATCTCCTACAAGGGACCCTAGTCCACACAACACATTACCGGTATTTCTTCTTTGAGTGACTAAAATGTCAATATGGTCGCTGTTCCCGGCTACCTGGTAGGCGTGGATCTCCTACAAGGGATCTAAGGCAAGGGGTAATTGATGGGGTACTAGTCAGGGTTTTGGAGCTAGTACGTGGGAGTGGAGGAAGTGGGAGATGGCCATGGCATAGAGGGCACCAACCACAACATCTTTCACTGTTCCACCCTAGCCATCCCCACACAACACATTATGTCTTCTTTGAGTGACTAAAATGTCAGTCTGGTGGTTGTTTCCGGTTACCTGGTAGGTGTGGATCGCCTACATGGGACCCTAGTCCACACAACACATTACCGGCATTTCTTCTTTGAGTGACTTAAATGTCAATCTGGTGGCTGTTCCCGGTTACCCGGTAGCCGTGGATCTCCTACAAGGGACCCTAGTCCACACAACACATTACCGGTATTTCTTCTTTGAGTGACTAAAATGTCAATATGGTCGCTGTTCCCGGCTACCTGGTAGGCGTGGATCTCCTACAAGGGATCTAAGGCAAGGGGTAATTGATGGGGTACTAGTCAGGGTTTTGGAGCTAGTACGTGGGAGTGGAGGAAGTGGGAGATGGCCCTGCTGATGCTTACGAATGACAAAACTTTTTCCCAAGTCGTCGTCGTCGTCGTCGTTGAAGAAGAAGACGAAGAAGAAGAAGAAGAAAAGCAGATTGTGGGATGGAGGAGCATGTGAGAGGAGGAAGCTGAAAGCAGTGTGAACAAAACTAAGGTACTAAGATAGTACAAAGGGTAAGGGTGGCACAGGGTTGGAGGAGGCGCAGAGCTTTAAGTATTTGAGGTCACATATAGCAGGAAATGGAGAGCTGGAGTCGGAGATGAATTACAGAGTAAGAGGACAAGTAAATGTCTGAGAGGAATGAAAAGTGTTGTGAGAAATGGGTATCTGATGTTGAACGAAAAAGGGAGACTGTAAGAGGGATTGGTTTTGCCCAATGCACTACATGGAGCAAAGACTTGAAGAAAGAGGAGGAGGAGGAGGAAGAGGAGGGGGAAGGGAAGCACAAGGACTAAATGAAGTGTCTAAGAAGTATGGTAAGGTAAGGGATATGAGGGTGGAGGTGAGGAAAGAGGCGAGGCGGAGAGCGGGGCTGGAAGGAGAGAGAGAGAGAGAGCTGGCAGATAAGATGGTTCAGAGAGTGCTGGGTTGGAAGGAGAGAGAGCTGGCAGATAAAATGGTTCAGAGGGTGCTGGGTTGGAAGGAGAGAGAGAGAGAGTTGGCAGATAAGATGGTTCAGAGAGTGCTGGGTTGGAAGGAGAGAGAGCTGGGTTGGAGGGAGAGAGAGCTGGTAGATGAGATGGTTCAAAGAGTGCTGGGTTGGAAGGAGAGAGAGAGAGCTGGTAGATAAGATGGTTCAAAGAGTGCTGGGTTGGAAGGAGAGAGAGAGCTGGCAGATAAGATGGTTCAAAGAGTGCTGGGTTGGAAGGAGAGAGAGCTGGAAGATAAGATGGTTCAAAGAGTGCTGGGTTGGAAGGAGAGAGAGTTGGCAGATAAGATGGTTCAAAGAGTGCTGGGTTGGAAGGAGAGAGAGCTGGAAGATAAGATGGTTCAAAGAGTGCTGGGTTGGAAGGAGAGAAAGAGCTGGCAGATAAGATGGTTCAAAGAGTGCTGGGTTGGAAGGAGAGAGCTGGCAGATAAGATGGTTCAAAGAGTGCTGGGTTGGAAGAATAGAGACAGCTGGCAGATAAGATGGTTCAAAGAGTGCTGGGTTGGTTTGGACAAGGAAAGAATGAGTGAAGAAAGACTTGTAGAAGGCAGAAAGGGTTTGAGGAAACCTGATGAGAAGACTAGGAATGAACTGGATGGAGGGGGAAATAGGGAAGTGAATGCAAAAGGAAATGTCTGTCGGACAAGGAGAGGTCAACAGACAGGCGAATGAAAATTGGTTTTAAATGGATGAGGAAATGACGTGGCCCTAAGGGATATTTTCTCGTTTCCTCTCGAGTGGATGAGGGAGGGAGGATCGACATGTAATGAAGCAGAGGGGGTACACCAACTTCGGCTGGCAGACTCTGCAGTGGAAAATATGCGAGTTTCTCCGTTATTTCTGACCCGGGCAGTGGGATGGAGACAGGGAACCCTTCGTACGTGGAGCTAAGACAGCAGCAGCAGCAGCAGCAGCAGAAGAAGAAGAAGAAGAAGAAGAAGAAGAAGAAGAAGAAGAAGAAGAAGAAGAAGAAGAAGAAGAAGAAGAAGAAGAAGAAGAAGAAGAAGAAGAAGAAGAAGGACAAGGTTCTGGATAAGTGTAGATTGTGTATAGGGTGGTTATGCACGGACTCAGCCACCCTCCTTATAAGGTGGAAAGGAACTTTTGGTATATGTATGTGTGTATTATCATTATCTTTATTATCATTATTATTTATCACAAAAAATTATGTCGTAGCACATTGGTAAAATAATGCTAATGACCCACTTTCGAAGAAGAATAAGCGAAAGTAAAAAGATCCGTATATTTCGATCACTAACTGTGATCCTCTTCAGCAGATGTGTAATTCACATCTGCTGAAGAGGATCACAGTTAGTGATCGAAATATACGGATCTTTATACTTTCGCTTATTCTTCTCCGAAAGTGGGTCATTAGTGTTATTATTATTTATCCTTTGGTAGGAGGGGTATGAAGCAGGGAATAAAGAGGGGGGGGGGACGGGGTCTACAGGAAGGGGCGTGACAAGGAACGAGATAATGTGGACGGAGGAGCCTGAGCAAGCAGGTCTACTCAGGATTCGAAACGGGTTCGGACAAAAGGGATTATGACCGATAATGGCGATGGATAATGAGAGAATTAAGGGGAGTTTTTTGGAGTCACCTTCAGGCAGGGGGAGTGACAATGACGAAGAGGGTGAAGATGGAGGCGGGGCTGGAGGGAGTGTGGGAGTTGGGTTTTGGGGCGGAATATGAGGATGGACGAGCTGTGCACAGGAGGACGCTGCCAAGAAGGATCGCAGGGGATGCGAAGACGGAAGAGACAGGATGTGGTGACACGCGGGGAGGAATGGGTGGGAGGCGAGAGATATGGAGGGCAAGAAGAGGAGGAAGAGGAGGAGGAACAGAAGCAGGAGGAAGACGTGGAGAAGAGGAGGAAAAGGAGGACAAAAAGGAGGAACAGGATGAAGAGGAAGAGGAGTAAGAGGAGGAAAAGGAGGAAGAGGAGGAGGAGGAAGAGGAGGAGAAACAGAAGCTGGAGGAAGACATGGAGGAAGAGGAGGAGGAACAGAAGCAGGAGGAAGACGTGGAGGAAGAGGAGGAAAAGGAGGACAAAAAGGAGGAACAAGATGAGGAGAAAGAGGAGGAAGAGGAGGAGGAACAGAAGCTGGAGGGAGACGTGGAGGAAGAGGAGGAAAAGGAGGACAAAAAGGAGGAACAGGATGAGGAGAAAGAGAAGGAACAGAAGCAGTAGGAAGACGTGGAGGAAGAGGAGGAAAAGAAGGACAAATAGGAGGAACAGGATGAGGAGGAAGAAGAGGAGGAACAGAAGCAGGAGTAAGACGTGGAGGAAGAGGAGGAGTAAAAGGAGGAACAGGATGAGGGGAAAGAGGAGGAAGAGGAGGAGGAACAGAAACAGGAAGAAGAGGAGGAAGAGGAAGACAAAAAGGAGGAACAGGATGAGGGGAAAGAGGAGGAACAGAAGTAGGAGGAAGACGTGGAGGAAGAGGAGGAAAAGGAGGACAAAAAGGAGGAAGAGGAGGGGAAACAGAAGCAGGAGGAAGACGTGGAGGAAGAGGAGGAAAAGGAGGACAAAAAGGAGGAAGAGGATGAGGAGGAAGAGGAGGGGGAACAGAAGCAGGAGGAAGACGAGGAGGAAGAGGAGGAAAAGGAGGACAAAAAGGAGGACAAAAAGGAGGAACAGGATGAGGAGGAAGAAGAAGAGGAACAGAAGCAGGAGGAAGACGTGGAGGAAGAGGAGTAAAAGGAGGAACAGGATGAGGGGAAAGAGGAGGAAGAGGAGGAGGAACAGAAACAGGAAGAAGAGGAGGAAGAGGAAGACAAAAAGGAGGAACAGGATGAGGGGAAAGAGGAGGAGGAACAGAAGTAGGAGGAAGACGTGGAGGAAGAGGAGGAAAAGGAGGACAAAAAGGAGGAAGAGGAGGGGGAACAGAAGCAGGAGGAAGACGTGCAGGAAGAGGAGGAAAAGGAGGAAGAGGATGAGGAGGAAGAGGAGGGGGAACAGAAGCAGGAGGAAGACGTGGAGGAAGAAGAGGAAAAGGAGGACAAAAAGGAGGAACAAGATGAGGAGGAAGAGGAGGAGGAACAGAAGCAGGAGGAAGAAGAGGAGGAAGAGGAGGACAAAAAGGAGGAACAAGATGAGGGCAAGAAGAGGAGGAAGAGGAGGAGGAACAGAAGTAGGAGGAAGACGTGGAGGAAGAGGAGGACAAAAAAGAGGAACAGGATGAGGAGAAGAAGCAGAAGGAAGACGTGGAAGAAGAGGAGAAAAAGGAGGAACAAGATGAGGAGGATGAGGAGGAAGAGGAGGAAGAGGAGGAGGAACAGAAGCAGGAGGAAGACGTGGAGGAAAAGGAGGACAAAAAGGAGGAACAAAATGAGGGCAAGAAGAGGAGGAAGAGGAGGAGAAACAGAAGCAGGAGGAAGACGGGGAGGAAGAGGAGGAAAAGGAGGACAAAAAGGAGGAACAAGATGAGGAGAAAGAGGAGGAACAGAAGCAGGAGGAAGACGTGGAAGAAGAGGACAAAAAGGAGGAACAGGATGAGGAGGAAGAGGAGGAAGTGGAGGAAGAGGAGGAGGAGGAGGTACTCTTGGAGTCTCGCATCGGCCTGAGGCTCTTTGAGCTTTGACGCCGAATTCCTAAGTAAAGATTACGCATCAAAGGAGGCAGAAAGAGCTAGGAAAAGCGAGGAGGAGGAGGAGGAGGAGGAGGAGGAGGCTGTAGACGTGATGGAGGAGGAAGAGGACGATGGGGGTGACGATAGGATGATGATAAGGATGAGTAAAACGAGGAGAGGAGGAGAAGAGAAAAGGAGGAGGAGGAGGAGGAGGAGGAGGAGTTAGACGTGATGGAGAAAGAGGAAGAGGACGATAGGGGTGACGATAGGATGATGATAACGAGGAGTAAAACGAGGAGGAGAGGAGAAGAGGAAAGGAGGAGTAGGAGGAGAAGGATGTAGACGTGATGGAGAAAGAGGAAGAGGACGATAGGGGTGACGACAGGATGACGATAAGGAGTAAAACGAGGAGAAGAGGAGAAGAGGAAAGGAGGAGGAGGAGGAGGATGTAGACGTGATGGAGAAAGAGGAAGAGGACGATAGGGGTGACGATAGGATGATGATAAGGAGTAAAACGAGGAGGAGAGGAGGAGAAGAGGAAAGGAGGAGAGGAGGAGAAGGAGGTGGAGGAAGAGGAATATGAGAGGATGATGAAGAGACGTTGAAAGAGAAATAGTACGATAAGAATGACGATAAGATAATGACTAAGAAGAGGAGAGGAGGAGATAACGAGGAATAAGAGTAAGGGAAGATGAAGAGGAGGTGGAGAAAGAGGTGGAGGAGGAAGACGATAAGGATGATAAGGAGGAGAAAGAAGAGTAGGAGAGGAGGAGGAGGAGATAACGAGGAATAAGAGTAAGGGAAGATGAAGAGGAGGTGGAGAAAGAGGAGGAAGACGATAAGGATGATAAGGAGAAAGAAGAGTAGGAGAGGAGGAGGAGATAACGAAGAATAAGAGTAAGGGAAGATGAAGAGGTGGAGAAAGAGGAGGAGGAAGACGATAAGGATGATAAGGAGAAAGAAGAGAAGGAGAGGAGGAGATAACGAAAGAATAAGAGTAAAGGAAGATGAAGAGGTGGCGAAAGAGGAGGAAGACGATAAGGGTGATAAGGAGGAGAAAGAAGAGTAGGAGAGGAGGAGGAAGAGGAGGAGGAGGAGTAGGGGTATGGGAGAAAGAAGAAAAGGAGAAGAGGAGGACGGTAATAATAGAAAGATGAGTATAAGAGAAGAGAAGGAAGAGGAGGAGGAATAGAGGGCGGAAAGGAATGTATATACAATTACACAAATAAATAAGACTTATTGATACAAAAATTGAGATACAGGAAGGCGCTTACATGTGGCCTGTACAACCAATTTTACCAACCGAGACTGAATAGCCAGGGTAACTATACATTTTAAATACACACGTACTATATACTGTATATATCATTATATATATATATATATATATATATATATATATATATGTATATACATATATACATATATATATATAGTGTCACTATGACATATGGAATTAAACTCTCCTTTAAGGATTCGAAGCCTTGCCTGAGTGGCTTGCATATTATAAGACAAAGGCAGTATCATCGTGTCACGATGACCCTTTAAAATGAAACGACTTTGGAACGACCAGGCCGTGAACTAAGTCGTTCCATTTTGAAGGGTCGTCGTGGCACGATGGTACGGCCTTCGTCTTATAATAAGCAAGCCGCTCAGGCGAGGGTTCGAATCCCAGTAGGAAAGTTTAATCCCATGTATATATATATATATATATATATATATATATATATATATATATTAGGAAAGTTTATATATATATATATATATATATATATATATATATATATATACACAGTATATTTATATTTATATTACCCATACGTATTCAGAGTGCTACTGGTTTCAAATTTGTTGGCAAGAGAGAGAACATGGGCTCTATGCATATTCCTGCTTGGAAATCGTTGCTAATTCATCTGCAATTGCACGCTGGAGTTCTTCCTGGGGGGGATATTCCCAAACATCTGGTCCAGACTGGGAGAGAGAAAAAAAAAAAAAAAAAAATCCCGTTTTTTGCATATTTGCAACAAATTTTCTTTGATAAAGCGGATGAATTCCGAAACGAATTTCGGAACATTTTCTACTCTTCCGCTATCGGTTGTGACTTTTTTCCACAGAATGACTCCATTGTTTCACCTTTTATTTATCATTTCATTTTACTTTATATGCCCTGGTCTTGTTTACATATACGCCTTGCATGTGCAGTATATGCACACAAAAGTGACTATGTGTGTACATAATAGGTGCATATGCAATCTTAACTATATTATAGTGTATGTGTGTGTGTGTGTACATATATGCACGACGAATGATGTGTGGCCTCGGTCCGTTGGGGCATCCCAGAACCGTCACTAAAACAACACTGGTTGCATGGCATGATAACAAGCTGTCAGTACCCCAGAACGGGACATATATATATATACATATATATATATATATATAATATATATATATATATATATATACATATATATATATATATATATATATATATATATATATATATATATATATATATCAAGAACTGTTCTGGCTGTTACCCCTTGGATCGAATCCAAAATACTAAGATAATTTCTTTCCAACTAAACAGGAAGGCCCGGATTCGATCTAGCATACATTATCTATAATATAGTTACTGGTATGATATCACTGTACACTAGTGATTCATACTAATGTATGTGCATATATATATATATATATATATATATATATATATATATGTGTGTGTGTGTGTGTGTGTGTGTGTGTGTGTGTGTGTGTGTGTGTGTGTGTGTGTGTGTGTGTGTGTATGGAAATTAGCTCCACCGCAAGGACTCGAACCTTCGCCTTAGCGACTGTATGTTATGATACGAAGACGATAGCTTTGAGCCAGCCAGACCATACAAAAGGAACGACCTTTTGATCGGTCTGGCTGGGTCAAAGTTATCGTCTTTGCTTCATGATAAGCAATCGCTAAGGCAAAGGTTCGAGTCCTTGCGGTGGAGCTAATTTTCATTTGTCACAATGACACACACAAAACGCACACATTTTCGGTTGGAAAATAGTAGAGACTAACGTCAGTTCGGACTAACTAGCGAGTACGTAGAGACTACGAAACAGCTGACTGCACAGAGCCAGACCTGGATATATGCATGATCCCTTTGACGTTAATTAATGTAAACATGAGATGTTCACTTCAAAACCAGCATCACAAGCTGCAGCTTAATGGGACCCCTCGACACTGAACTATGCACCAGCCTTGCACGGTGTTCAAATGTACGGTTTAATAAAGAACACACCGAGGCACTACAAAAGGCAAACACGGTACGAACTAGATCAGGAACGGCCAAAACAAGATTGCAAGGTTCGAACGTTCCAGTAGTGGGCAGGCGGGCGGAACTCTCATCCAGACTATTCCATTCACCATAGACCGCCGCTTCGGACGCGAACGAGTGCTGCTGGGGGTTCCAGGCCACCCCTACTGATCAGAGTCACGGAATATTTTCTTCCTTTACCATCAAAGACAGAAGCGCTGGACATAGGCGATGAAAGAACTATTCACTTGCGATTCCAGGTTTCCCCCAATTACTCCAAAATTCTGATTTGTCATTTACGATTTTTTCTACTATAACACATTTCCATTGGTATATATATATATATATATAGATATATATATATATATATATATATATATATATATACACACATTCTAAGCCATCAACATCGGGATACCCGATGGAGGCTAACATGCAGAAATTGAAATGCGGTACTCCCAAGGACTCGAACCCGGCTAGTGTATGACAAGTGCTGTAGTGACTTACCGATTACGCTATCAAGAGAGATATATCTCTTGATAGCGTAATCGGTAAGTGCATTGTGGTTGTTAAAATGTATCTCTAATCACTGGGCCCCCATTCAGTGTTGTATACACACACACACACACACATATATATATATATATAATATATATATATATATACATATATATAACGAAATGCCAATATACACAACAGTAAAGGGCGATTATGAGTTAATTATATAAAAATATATATACATGCTGCTTCAGCATTTACTCACGTTTCTCTGGCTGCAGGCCAAAGTGGCCATTAAATCCGATGGCAACTTTGTCTTAAAAGGACTTGGTTATTACCCTCTTCTTTCTTTCGGTGACACTTGATAAAACACTTAGTCTTTCTTAACTCTATATATATAATCAATCCACAGAACTATATTTCTTTATTAAAAACAAACACAAAACCGATCAATATATCATAAAACTTCCACTACTTAATACTCAATTACAGCGTTCAGAAAGACTAAGTGTTTTATCAAGTGCCACCGAAAGAAAGATGAGGGTAATAACGAAGTACTTTTAACATAAAGCTGCCATCGGTAGTCATGGTGGTGGTTGCGGATGCAGTGGTGGTGGTAGCGAAGGTGGCGGCGGTAGTGGTGGTAGCAGTGGTAGTAGTAGTAGTAGTAGTAGTAGTAGTAGTAGTAGTGATGGTGGTAATGGCTGTGGTGTTAACATACATAAGAACATAAGAATGAAGGAGACTGCAAGAGACCATAAGGCCTACACTAGGCAGTTCCGTATCCATCACCACCTGTCATCCCCATCCATAAAGCTGTCTAATCGTTTCTTAAAACAACTGATAGTTTCAGCGCTTACTACATGGTTACTAAGTTTATTCCATTCGTCGACCACACTATTAGTAAACCAATTCTTGCCTATTTCCTTTTCAAATCTAAATTTGTCCAGTTTAAAAGCATTACTGCGACTCCTGCCCTGTTGTTTTAATATGATGACCTTGTTTGCATCACCCTTGTTAAAGCCTTTGATCCACTTGAACACCTCTATTAGATCACCTCACACTCTGCGTCTTTCCAGAGAGTGTAAGTTAAGGTTGTGGAGGCAGCGATGGAGAAGTTTCCGATTCAATAAAAATAAAATAACAACAATGACGACGGGTTGTATAAAAAAAAAAAAAAAAAAAAAAAAAACAGAGAGAAATCTTCAAAGTTTTTACTGAGGAAGGGAACAAAATCCGAAAATCAAATCCCCGGACTGAAGACACAAACCACCCGGAAACTTGATGCGTCAGCTGAATCGAAGAACCCGACACCAACCAGAACAAATCTCAGAAGAAAAAGGGGAAAAAGAAAAAGAGGAAGAAAACGAAGAAAAGAAGAAAACGAAGAAAAGAAGAAAACAAAGAAAAGAAGAAGAAAACAAAGAAAAGAAGAAAATGAAGAAGACGAAGAAAACGAATAAAAGAGGAAGACGAAAAGAAGACGAAGAAAACGAAAAGATGAAGAAGAAAACGAAGAAAAGAAGAAAAAGAAAAGACGAAGAAAACGAAAGAAGACGAAGAAGAAAACGATGAAAAGAAGAAAACGAAAAGAAGACGAAGAAGAAAACGAAGAAAAGGAGAAGACGAAGAAAACAAAGAAAAGGAGAAGTCGAAGGTCTCCTTCGATGTCCAGCGTGCACACGCGCGCGCGCGCGCATATAGAGCGAGAGGTACTCCAACGTCTTTCCGACCAACTCTGTAGGGACTATCTATTGTTCCTCCTAATCTCAAGCAAGGGACATTCAATTGTTCCTAGTGACCCGAAGACCAGGCTTCCAGGCAACACCTGCTCGAACAATAGAAGCCGCCAGCGCTTGAACAACAGGCCTCGCCAGCGTTTCGGGAAAACGCCCTGACGCCTGCGTCGGACAAAAGAGACCGCCCTACTCGACTACAAAGGGAAACGGCGACTGTCCGGCGCCTATCACCGTCGCTCAACTGATTTTTTTGTACCGATCAGTATATGGCACCACTGTAAATCTGTATATATGCATGTAAAATCTGGCAACCCCCACCCCCAGGTTCCTTGGGAGGTTACATTATATGTAGAAACGAGAAAGAATACTGAAATCAGTACAGAAAGTCACCGCCCAGATTTTCCTTCTCCAAACACCAGTATAACATAATTATGTAGATAGACGCTACACATCTACAGAAGAAAACGAAAAAGAAGACGAAGAAGAAAAAGAAGAGTAAGAAGACGAAGAGGAAAACGAAGAGGAAAACGAAGAAGAGGAAGAAGACGAAGAAGAGGAAAACGAACAAGAAAAAGAAGAGGAAGAGGATGAGGATGAAGAAAAAAATAATAATAATAATAAAAAGAAGACAACTTTCGTGCAGCCGGTGCTAATGGCCACATCGAGACGCTTCTTGTGCACTGTGGGTCGGGCGGCTTTATTCCACCTGACAAGGCTTCTAGATATTTGCATGGGAAACCTTTATTTTCCCTCTCGCGCTCTCCGAGGCTCTGCAAATGGACGAGCCAGACAACGACAGCCGCAGAGACATTCACGCGCAGAGACAAGGAAAGAGTGATGGAAACAAACAAAAAGATCGATTTTTTTTACATACACACACATTATATATATATACATATATATATATATATATATATATATATATATATATGTACACACACACACGACTCGGTGGCGCGGTTGGTCGAGACCCTGACTGTCACTACGGCGGTCCGGGTTCGAATCCTGACGAGGGCTGAAATAACTTCAGTATCGCTGCGCCTCGAGTCGTTATTCCGACTCTCGTGGGCGGGGAGTTGGGGTGTCTGTGCGTGTAAGGTCACAGCATTACCCATAGATCGGCCATACGACCTCTGACCTCCCTTCCGGGAGGGAAATAGCTTTCGATCACGAGTCCAGCACGTGGTCTAAAGACCAAGGTGAATACACACACACACACATGAGTGGATAGAGAGTGAGGTAAACAAAGAAAGCAGTTAGATCTTTATTCACTAATATTTCGTCCTTCGAAAGGCCTTTTTGAATGCTTCTTCAGAGTATTCTGAAGAAGTCTTGGTAGGGACGAAAGGTCAGAGAATAAAACTCCAATTGCTGTTTGTGTTTACCTTACTACACTGCCACTAATCTGTCTTACATACATCCATCCATATGTTGATGTAAGACAGATTAATGACAGGGTGGCGATGACGAAACTTCAGAAATAAAACCCCGACAGTTCCCTTTATTTACTTCACCACCTCCACTCCATATATATATATATATATATATATATATATATATATATATATATATATATATATATATATATGCACAAAGATCACTAAAACAACACGTGATCCACAAATTTTGCTGGTAACCACTAAGGAAATCGGGAGGAAACAGTAATCCCCAAGCGCTTTCGTGTTATTCACATCTTCAGGGGAATACAGGTGAATAACACGAAAGCGCTTGGGAATTACTGTTTCCTTCCGATTTCCTTAGTGGTTACCATATATATATATATATATATATACATATGTATATATATGTATATATATACATATATATATGTATATATATATACATATATGCAGTAAGATCACTAAAACAACACATGATCCACAAATTTTGCTGGTAACCACCAAGGAAATCGGGAGGAAACAGTAATCCCCAAGCGCTTTCGTGTTATTCACATCTTCAGGGGAATACAGGTGAATAACACGAAAGCGCTTGGGAATTACTGTTTCCTTCCGATTTCCTTGGTGGTTACCAATATATATATATATATATATATATATATATATATATATATATATATATATATATATACTGTATATATATATCACTGATGAGAAATGTAGTAACACATTTATAAATCACAACTAACACCACTGTCGGACGAAAGAAGTGTTGAGTATGCGAAACTATATATTTCGATTGCTAACTGCAATCCTCTTTAGTAGTACGAAGAGGATTGGAGTTAGCCATCGAAATATATAGTTTCGTTTATTCAACTCTTTCTTTCATCTGACTGCGGTGTTAGTTGCGATATATATATATATATATATATATATATATATATATATATATATATATAAATTATATACAAACACACACTATCATCAATTGGGAGTATACACCAGGGGGCGCGTTGGTTCACTCACATGCTATCGCCAGGCCCCACGGTCTCTCCGAGCAAGCTCCCATTCAGTCACCCTTCCCATCCCAAACCACTCTCGACAGCTTCGGGTCAATCAGCCCCAGCCATGAATTTTATGGGCGTCACAAAGCAATTCTAGCGGTCCCACATAATTTTCCGAAGACACTTGGTATCAGACACATCCAGACGCCATTCCAAGTCAGCATTCAGTGTTAATGTTTCACAACAGTATGGCACGGCAAGGAGCTCAAGTGACTTGATGATTCAGATCCTCCTGCATAATTATCGACGCCTTGTGTGTGTGTGTGTGTGTGTGTGTGTGTGTGTGTGTGTGTGTGTGTGTGTGTGTGTGCAGAAAGATCACTAAAAACAACTCGTGATCCACAAATTTTGCTGGTAACTACTAAGGAAATTGGAAGAAAATAGTAATTCTCAAGCGCTTTCGTGAATTACACGAAAGCGCTTGGGAATTACTGCTCCCAAACTACTGAAGTTTAAGAGACAGGTTCATACCGAAATAAAAGTCCGGTAGGCCACATACTACATCGAAGAAAAATTTCGTAGGTCACATACTATACCGGCACCTATTTTGCTTTAATAGTTTGAGAGAGCTAACCGCGGCCAAACTAAAGCGGAACGCACCGAGGAACATGCCCAGCTCTGCATTTATATATATATATATATATATATATATATATATATATATATATATATATATATATATACATATATAACAAATCGTTACAAATAAAAATTTCAAATAATATAATCAAACCAGGCGGTCGCCGAGTTTCGACCCCGGGTACCTCACATAATCAAAAGAGTTGTAATCTGGTATGGTCTTTCACACAGCTCCCGACGGCCCCAGTGAAGTACAGTAGCATAAGACCGAGGCTTGTATTCGCTTCGTCGTTGTAACTATTATGGACGTCTTTCAAATAACCAAACCCGGCCGTCACCAAGCTTTGATCTTGGGTCCCTCAGAATGTGAATACACTGCGCTATCGTTTCTACTACCACAGAACCCGGGCCTCATCGGTTCGAGACCAAACTGAAACCAAGATGCCACAGCGCTATGTAATGTTTTGATTACAAATATATATATATATATATATATATATATATACATTATATATACATATATATATATATATATACACACACACACATATATATATATATATATATAAATATATATATATATACATATATATATATACTATATGAGGACGGAGCCTTTGTACGACGTTTCGCTTATTACAGCTGTAATAAACGAAACGTCGTACAAATAAAGGCTCCGTCCTCATATGGTGTTTAACTCGTCAGTCTTGTCGGCAACTGCTACTTTCATGAAAATATATATACATATATATATATATATATATATATATATATATATATATATATATATATATACTGTATATGTATATATATATATATAATATATATATATAAATTTTATATATATATATATATATATATATATATATATATATGACGAAGTGGTGCAGCGTTCGGGAAAAAATGAGGACGAACGGCGAAATATAGACTTATTCGAAGACGCGGCGAGGGGGAAAATATTGTCAATAGCAGTTCTGGGTGAAGGAAGCAAAGGAAGATTGGAAGGAAGGCAGGGAGGAGGGGTGGGGAGATAGAGAGAAACATAAAAATAAAAATAAAGAGAAAGTGATAGAGATAGGAAGAAAATTTGAGGGAGTAAAAGGGAGACAGACTAATTTGAATAAAAGGGAGATAGACTGACACGGAGAGAGAGAGTGAATAGAGAAGATAGGAGACTGAGAAGAGGAAGAGAGGAAAGGAGAGCGGAGAGAGAAAGAGAGGAAAAGAGAGAGAGAGAGAGAGGAGAAATAAGAGAGGGAAAAATGGGGAACACTGGCGAGGATAAACTAGTCTATGAAAGTAGGGGAAGGATAGTAGTGATAGTAGCAATAATATTAGTAGTAACAACAATAACAATCATACTATTATTACTACTAATAATAATAATGATAGAAATACAATGAACGTAGATGAAAGTAAATATGTAGGAAGGGAATAACACAATAAGGTTACAACAAAAACGAAAATGTGGGAGGCAGAGGGGAAGGGGAGGAACATAAGGGAAGAGGGGAAGGGAAGAGGGGGAGGGGAGGAAGGGGGGAGGGGAAGAGGGGGGCATTCGGCATTGGGGGGAAAAGAGGCCAAGAAAGACGACAGGACAGGCAAAGAGAACTGGACAATAAAGAAGGAAAAACGTGGGAATAAAGAGTCTGAAACAAAAACAGAAGGACGGGATGGAGGGGGGGGGAGGCTTGAGGGGGAAGAGGAGGCGGGGGAAATTGGGTGGTTGGGGGGGGGGGTGAAACGGATGAAAATGTCAAGAGACGAACAGGGGAACCGGAGAAAAGGAATGTACGATAATGGAGGGCATAGAGGAAAAAGGGCGAGTGATATATGGGGGGGGGGGGGGCTGGAGAATAATGGGGATATACGAGAGGAAAGGGTACGTCTGATCAGAGATGTAGTGGAACGGAAACGTCTGATCAATAAGATATTAATGAAAGGGACTATGAATAAAATATATAAGAAAGGGAACCCATAGACGCTGTCGAGGAAAGACAACAAACGACCTCGGAACTGTGGAGTAAAGGGATCGTATGATCAAAACGATGAAGAGGAAAAGGTTGACCAAACTGTTGTACAAGAAACGGAACGTAAAGGGTCGTACATGAGAGAAATCGTATAATCAAGAAGTGGAGGGAAAAGAACTTATCATAAAGGAGAAGTAGAGAGACGGGAATGCACCATAAAGTGGATCAACTCATCCGAAGCCTCTGACTTCTCTTGCAGAAGACCTACGACCTCAGGCATCTGGCCACCACCACTGGGGTTGGTCCAGGTCCCACTGGGGGAGGACACTGAACAATGTTGTGTTTAACAGGGCAGTGCAAGATAATGTATTTTGTGTCTTCTAAGTACTGACTACATTTGGGGCATATCACGTATATATGGGTGCGTGCGTGTATGTGTGATTCACCATAGTCTTTGGATCACGTGTTGGACTCGTGTGTGTGTGTGTGTGTGTGTGTGTGTGTGTGTGTGTGTGTACACGCGCGTGCACATTCCCAGCAACTTTTTTTTCTCTCTCCTTTGTTGGGTGTAACCTTTATCACTACATACATAACTGTGAATAGTCCTCACGGTTCCTAGAAGAAAGCAGCCGGCAGATCCGGACACAACTTTACTGTCCCTCGAAGGCGGTCAGCTCTTACTTGGGAACACGAAGACGGAATTAAAACCAGACAGGGGTGCTCCCTTCCCCCACCTCTCTCTCTCTCTCTCTCTCTCGTCTCCACTAGGTAAAGAAGTCACCAAGAGCGCGAAGTTTTAATGGGGTAGCCATGGTGTTTAATCAACTATTCTGTTAACTCGGTCACCTCCTTACAAGGGGGAAAGGGCCTTTGCTATGTGATTCACCATGGTCTTGGATCACGTGTTGTACTCGTGATCGACAGTTATTAACCTCCAGGATAAGAGCTCATAGCTCGTACATGACCGATCTATGGGTAATACTGTGACCTTACACGCACACACACACCCAACTCCCCGCACACGAGAGTTGGAGTAACAACCCGCAGCGCAGCGATACTGAAATTATTTCAGACCTGGGCGGGAGTCGAACCCGGACCGCCGTAGTGGCAGGCGAGACCTCTAACCACAGCACCACGAGGTTGTGTGTGTTAATCCCGCTCCTTTCAACTGTTCTATCAACTGGGTTATTTGTCCCGATCACGGCCGCGATCGTTTTCATATTTTTGACTGCCGGCAAGCGATTTTATTCATCTGACTCTCCAGGATTACACCAAGAGACGCTTAACCCATAGACAGCGGCAGCCATACTTGCAAATTTAATCCTGGCTGCCGCCAGGCGATTTTATTCCACGCAAGGAAACCTCAAGCCATTCAAGGGATAGATTAGTCTATTCCGTTTTCTGTTTAGCTATCATGTTAACAGAGTTCTTTGGATAATATTTGCGTTTGCTATAGGTACAATATTGTTATGAGCACCACGATGCTCCTTCACTATTCCCAAGATAACAATAATCCGTCTAACATAAAAACGCTGGTTATTACCGACATAACGTTAATAACCAAATCAATACGGCAAATATCTATTAATCCATTCAATTGTCGCCAGTCGCGGGGTGCCGCCAGGTGATTTAAATCAGCTGAGGGAAGCAACTCAGACTTAGTAACCATGTAGTGAGCGCTGACACTATCGATTGTTTTAAGAAACGGTTAGACAGCTTTATGGATGGGGATGATAGGTGGTAATAGACATGGAACTGCTTAGTGTAGGCCTTAGGGTCTCTTGCAGTCTCCTATGTTCTTCTTTTTACTCTTGCGTAACCTTTAAAATAAATTGCTTGTCTCAAAGAACCCCTGCGCAAAAAAAAAAAAAAAAAAATATATATATATATATATATATATATATATATATATATATATATATACCATATCTTTCTCGTTTTATTTTCATCGTTATAATAGGTTAGATAGGACAGTGTCTATATTACATTATTACAATAACCAAGAATATGTCGTGCGTGTTTAATTATATTACGCATATGAAATTATAATAAAAAAAATCAAAACTGCATTAGCTTTTCTCACTTGTTCTCGCGGAACCCTTAGGAATTTTTAGCGGAACCTTAGGGTTCCGGAGCCTAAGGTTGAGAAACGCTGGGCTAGCTGATGCAAAACGATTAGTGTTGAAGTCATCTTTAAGAGGATCCAGAACAGCAATTCATAACTACGGTATACATGTGAAAATAGGTTGAGATCCTCGGGTCTTGGTTCCTCCTCCCTCCTCCTCCTCTACGTATCTTCTTGGGTGCAGGTCTTTGTGGTGCCTCCGCCCTCCCCCCCTCGCCAGCAAACTTAATGCCATCAACGTTTCATTAAAACTAACTATTCCCGACCACTCACAAGATATCCAATTAATTGTGTTTCTTTTCTTTGTAAACACATTCAAGTCAGAGAAGATGGAGGTGGAGGAAGGAAAAGGAGGAGGAGGAGGTGGAGGAGGAAAATGAGGCGCGCAAGGAGAAGGGAACATGGACGAGAAGTAGACGATGAGGAGGACACTGAGATGGGGGGGAGGAGGGGGAAAAGGTGGAGGAAGAAGAGGAGGAGGGGAGAGAGGGGAGGTGGGGAGGAGGAGTGCAGGAGGGGGAAGAAGAGAAGGAGGAGGAAAAGGAGGATGAAGAAGAGGAGGAGGGGGAGAGAGAGAAAGGGGAGGTGGGGAGGAGGAGGAGAGGTATGGAGGAGGAGGAGGAGAGGTATGGAGGAGGAGGAGGAGAGGTATGGAGAAGGAGGAGTACAAGAGGGGGAGGAAGAGAACCAGGAAGGGCAAGAGGAGGACAAGAGAGCGAAGGAGAGAGGGGAGGAGGGGAAGTGGAGGGGGAGAGAGAGAGAGGAGTAGAAGAGGGATAAAGGGGGAATGGAAGAGGGGAATTGGGAGAGGGAGGGGGAATGGAGGACGTGGATGGCAAGGGTAAGGGAAGGCAAGGGTAAAGAGGAGAGCAGGCGTACGTTAAGGAAGAGAGGAGGGGAGGATAGGAGTAGGGGACTAGGAGGAGAGGAGGGAGGAGAAGGAGAGGAGGGAGGAGAGGAGGGAGGAGGAGGAGAGTAGGAGGAAGGAGGAGGAGGAGAGTAGGAGGAAGGAAGAGGGTGGAGGAGGAGAGTAGGAGGAGAGTAGGAGGAAGGAGGAGGGAAGGAGGAGGGAAGGAGGAGAGTAGGAGGAAGGAGGAGGGAAGGAGGAGGGGAGGAGGAGAGTAGGAGGAGGGGAGGAGGAGAGTAGGAGGAGGGGAGGAGGAGAGTAGGAGGAAGGAGGAGAGTAGGAGGAAGGAGGAGGGGAGGGGGAGTAGAAGGAGGAGGAAGGGAGGAGGTGGAGGAGGGAGGAGTAGGAGGAGGAAAGGAGTTGGTTGGGAGAGTCTTTTGTTCAACTTAGTGGACTTTGAAGGACTCCACGCGACTCCAGTCAGGTCGGGGGAGTGTGTGGGCCCTGCCCGAGCAGCAGGGCAGTCTAAGGACTCGAACTCAAAGTCACGTGTTTTTTTTTTTTTTCGGCGCTTCTATTCCTGTGAACAACCTCGCTTGGGCTACCCACGGCCGGCTCGTACATTTTATTCTGGCTGTCGTCAGGCGATTTTATTCAGGTAATAGGACTACAACCCTCCCCCCCGCGGGGAAGGCGACCGTTGACAGCCACTATGGGGCTCCGGGTTTCTGGTACGCGACACTTGTGGTAGCAATAACGACGGGGTGGAGGAGGAGAAGGAGGAGGAGGAGGAGGAGGAGGAAGAGGTATGGGAAGGCTTGGGAGGGGAAAGAAAGGGTGGAAAGAGAAGGAAATTAAAGAAATATAATGAAAGAGGAAGAGGAGAAGGAAGAGGAAAAGGAGGAAGAGATGGAAGAGAAGGAAGATGACAAGGGAAAGGAGGAGGAAGGGGAGAGAGAAAAGAGGAGATGACGGTATGGAGGAAAATGGAAATGTATTGGGAGACAGTGGAAAAAGAAAGAGTGGAAAGAGTAGGAAATTAAAGAGAAAGAGAAAGAGGAAGAGGATGAGGAGGTGGCAGGACGAAAAGTTGGGAAGAGGAAGTGTGAGGAGGAGGAGTAGGGAGGACCGAGAGGAAGAGGGTAAAGATGAAGAGGAAGAGGAGGATGGAGAAGAGGGTGGATAAAGAATAAGAGGAGGAGGAGGAGGAGGAGGAGGAGGAGGAGGCAGGACGAAAAGTTGGGAAGAGGAAGTGTGAGGAGGAAGAGAAGGGAGGACCAAGAGGAAGAGGGTAAAGATGAAGAGGAAGAGGAGGATGGAGAAGAGGGTGGATAAAGAAGAGGAGGAAGAGGAGGAGGAGGAGGAGGAGGAGGAGGAGCCAGGACGAAAAGTTGGGAAGAGGAAGTGTGAGGAGGAAGAGGAGGGAGGATCGAGAGGAAGGGGGTAAAGATGAAGAGGAAGAGGAGGATGGAGAAGAGGGTGGATAAACAAGAAGAAGAAGACGAGGAGGAGGAGGAGGAGGCAGGACGAAAAGTTGGGAAGAGGAAGTGTGAGGAGGAGGAGTAGGGAGGACCGAGAGGAAGAGGGTAAAGATGAAGAGGAAGAGGAGAATGGAGAAGAGGGTGGATAAAGAAGAAGAGGAGGAGGAGGATAAGGAGGAGACAGGACGAAAAGTTGGGAAGAGGAAGTGTGAGGATGATAGTAGGGAGGACCGAGAGGAAGAGGGTAAAGATGAAGAGGAAGAGGAGGATGGAGAAGAGGGTGGATAAAGAAGAAGAAGAAGAAGAAGAGGAGGAGGAGGAGGAGGAGGAGGCAGGACGAAAAGTTGGAAAGAGGAAGTGTGAGGAGGATAGTAGGGAGGACCAAGCGGAAGAGGATAAATATGAAGAGGAAGAAGAGGATGGATAAGAGGGTGGATAAAGAAGAAGAGGAGGAGGAGGAGGAGGAAGAGAAGGAGGAGGAGAAAAATGACGGGGGGAAAGATTACAAAGGATTACGAAGAATTAGTCTGGATTTTCTGGGCAGCAGTGAACTTATGATTCTTCGGAGGCAATCAACCTCTAATTCTATAAAGAATAATTGGGGTACGAACGGATGGAAGTCTCTCTCTCACATCATGACTTACCTTGCCTCTCTCCGTTTCTTTTTTCTTCTTCGTTCCTCTCTTCCCGGCTCTCTCTCTTCTGTTGCCTCTCTAAACTCATTTTATTTTCACTACTCTCTTTTCTCTGCGCTTCCCTATTCCCCTCTTTTTTCCTCTTTCCTCTTCACTTCACCATTCCCCTCTCTCCTCTTTTTTCACTTCCCTATTCCCCACTTTTCTCCTCTTTTTCCCTCTTTTAATCTTCTCTTCACTTCACCATTCCCCTCTCTCCTCTTTTTTCACTTCCCTATTCCCCTCTTTCCTCCTCTTTTCTCTTCACTTCACCAATCCCCTCTCTCCTCTTTTTTCACTTCCCTATTCCCCTCTTTTCTCTTCACTTCACCAATCCCCTCTCTCCTCTTTTTTCACTTCCCTATTCCCCTCTTTCCTCCTCTTTTCTCTTCACTTTACCATTCCCCTCTCCTCTTTTTTCACTTCCTTATTCCCCTCTTTCCTCCTCTTCTCTCTTTTCTCTTCACTTCACCATTCCCCTCTTTCCTCTCTTCCCTACTCTCCTCCACCCTTCCATCTCCCTCCTTTCCCTTCCTAACCCTTCTATTCTCTATTATTTCCTTCCTTTACTCTTCCTTGCCTTTCCGTCCTCTGATCTGCTATTTCTTTCCCTTCTTTTTCCTTCCCTTCCCTTCCTTCCACTTCTCTTGCCTCCTCTTCCATACAGTAAAAATATGTGACGCCACATCCCTGGAAGTATTCAGACAAAAATCTTGGGGTGGAGGAAGAAATCGGAGGAGTCATTTATAAACAAACGAATATATAACTACAAAGAAAAAAACGTGATAAAAGATAAAAATGAAAAAAGTAGGGTTGATTAAAGAAAAGATCTCTCTATCTCTCTCTCTCCCTCTGAACGAATTCCGAATTCTAATACACTTGCTTCCTCCACTTACCTACCACCTCGACCTATAGGGGAAGTGGGGTCACAGTTCTCTTTCTCTCTCTTTCTTTCTCTTTCTCTCTCTTTCTTTCTCTCTCTCTCTCTCTTTCTCTCTCTCTCTTGGTAACAAATACATACAATTTTTACATTTTCCCTGCACTACCATAGAGAGCGTGATGAAGCTGAAAGAGAGGATGGGGTGACAGAACAACGAGAGAGAGAGAGAGAGAGAGAGAGAGAGAGTGTGTGTGTGTGTGTGTGTGTGTGTGTGTGTGTGTGTGTGTGTGTGTGTGTGTGTGTGTGTGTGAGAGAGAGAGAGAGAGAGAGAGAGAGAGAGAGAGAGAGAGAGAGAGAGAGAGAGAGAGAGAGAGCGGGGATGGGAAGGCTATGGGAAAGGGAAGGGGTCAGGGAAGAAAAATGGGAAGGGAATGGGAAAGGTAAATAGGAAAGTGGAGGCGAAGATTCAAGTGAACCCACTGAGAGACAAAGAAGAGCGAATACGGAGCTGCCTAGTGTAGGCCTTATGGTCTCTTGCAGTCTCCTTCATTCTTATGTTCTTATGTTCTTCTAAAGGAATAAGGGCCGGGGTTGTGAGATGGACAGAATGTGTGTACGAATATGGGAAGGGGTGAGAAAGGAGACGGAAGGTCCCAGGGGAGTCAGAAGAGGTAAGAGGAGGCAGAGGAGTACAAGTTAGAGTTGTGAGAGGAGGAGTAGTAGGAGTAGGAGAGAGAGGGGGAAGTGTAGGAGAAGGCAGAATATCAAAAGGAGGAGGAGGAGGAGGAAGAAAGGAAATGATGCTGTTATGCAAGGTCGTAAGCACTGTAAACAGCCTACTAGATATCCGCTGCCTATCTTTGGCTCCGCGCTTTGGATACTTACTTAACCGGCGATGTACCAGACCATCTCCCCTTATTCCTGAATCAACGACTTACCTGCAAGAAAGAAAAACACTGTTATAAAGTAAAAATGTAACATGAAAAAAAAAACAAAGATTACATATACACTGATTACGTCTTTCGAAATGGAGAGATGTCACATGAGCTGCCAATAAATGAGAGCGGTGAACTGTTGGTTATCATTGTTATACAACCACAATGAATGTTTATCTAATTTGAAATGAGGTAGAAATTTCAATTATCTGACCATTCATATTTCCATGAGAAAATATAACTGTCATAATTGGGCATATGAAAAGGGTGAAGAAAAAAGCTAAACAAAATGAGTGCAGAAGGCAAAAGTAGATTAAGTCAATTTGATGGGAAGACCGAGAATGGGATGCCTGGGGTTCAGGGGTCCTTGGGTACTAAGGGGAATGTCTGTCGAGCAGGGAAGGGAGAGGGCAAGATAGGTGTGAATGAAAGACGTGAGTGGATGAGAAATTGACAAGGCCCAAAGGGGATTTCTTCTTGTCTACCCAAGACCCACTGACCTGGAGCTCGTGTTCGAACCATCACAGTACACGCGTGGGCAATGGAAGGGCCGCTGGTGATGCGAAAGAAACAGTGCCACCCCTGAGCAAGGCTTCCCGTGACGTCAAAGCACGGGATGCTACGGCGTCACAGCACGACGCTTCGCCGTGACATCAAAGCATGACGTCAGGTCAGCGGTGATGTCGCAACATGACGGCCCACTGCAACGTCACAGTATAAAGGCCCACCATGACGTCACAACATGAAGACTCACCGTGACGTCATAGCACAAAGGCCCCCACAATGACGTCACAACACGAAGGCCCAACATAGCATGAAAGCATGACGTCAGAATGGAGATATGTCGTTACAGCAAGACGACCAGCCGTGATGTCACAG
>NC_134801.1:21915842-21925842 GCF_046742065.1 Oratosquilla oratoria
TCTTTCATGCTTTCAAATAATATTTATCCTTTAAGTACTTTATTTACAAAAACGTAAATTTGTGACAAAATCCAGAGAAACGTGTTACCTTCATTTTTCCATAATCCTGTTAACTCTTTCTTACTCTGAAAAAGTCTACAAATTTTTCCGTATTTCCTGAGAGAAAAAATACTACATCTCAAATTACCTGCGAAATGATGAACGATTTTTTAGGTTATACGAAAAATTAAAAACACGTTATTATACATGTTTTACGAATTCACACAAACATTTTGTAATCCTTCATGTAGTCTAATATATTTACAGAAGCATTGTAAGTTTTACAGAAAAGCATCCGGATAACAAAATTACTTTTTAAACTTTTTTTTTTTTTTTTTTTTGCGTTGGGGTGCGGATAGAAAGGGAAAAAGAGATGGAGTTAGATAAAAAGGAAGAGGAGGAACGCAGAAGACCAATGCGGGGAAGTAAAAAGGACATAGAGAAGAGATGTACAAAGGTCACCTGAATGAATGAATAAAGCAAAGGCATGCCTGAAGGGGGGAGGAGGAGGAGGAGGAGGAGGAGCAGGAGGAAGAGGAGAGGAAGCGATGAAGGAAGAAGAAAAGGAAGGAGGAGGAGGAGGACGAGGAGGAACAGGAGAAAGATGTGGAGGAGGAAGAGACGAAAGTGATATATATATATATATATATATATATATATATATATATATATATATATATATATATATATATATATATATATATATATATGCAATAAAAACATTGGAGACGTGTGTTCTATAAATGGAAGGATAACCATTTTGAGGAGAAACAAACGGAGGAGAGCGCTTTCGTATATTACATCGCCAGTGCAGAAATACACAGAGTATAAAAGAGGCATAAGATAATAATAGGGAAAACTGAGGGTGGAGGGGTTCATATGTCAAATGCAGGACAAGGTGGTGGTCAAATGTCAACAGTGGGAGGTGTCTGGAACACTCCATTGGTCCTAGGTGAGGATCAAATGTCTAATAAATTTAATTTACAATTGCTCTTACAATAGGTACATATTAGCTATATCTAGATTAATATTGACATTAGCATCTTGATTGGAATAAATCAAATTACTTTCAATAATATTCATTTCCATTATGTTATTGTTCAAAGTAATAACATTAGCATTATCACATCCGATAGGTGCTAAGGTGTTTAAAAACAGCTTTGATTCATTCCCTTCTTTTGACCATCATTTGTCTTGTTTTACTCAGATAGCTCTTTGTATACACACTTTTCACTTTTTTTTTTTGCAATTTACAGAATTATTAAGAAGGTATTGCTTAATGGTGTTGTTGTTGCTAAAGGCTACATTAATGTTAAAATTATTAAGCAATTCAGGGACTCTAAGTTTTCATGGTAAGGTAACACTTCAAGGTTGTTAAGGGCAAGAGGTTTTACTGACTGAGGGTTGTAAAAATATTTCCTTGTAAAAATGTAAGAAAGGCCAATATCACAAAAAATTCATATTTCCTCATCAATGTACTTAGCACTGAGACATATCTTTTAACATTATCAGGGTGGGATGAATAACAATGTATGCATGGCCCTACATTGGTCCGTTTTCTGTATACAGTAATTTTTTTGGCTCTTCTCTCTTCCATGAATTTCTACATCTAAGGTAGCACCCCTTTATATATATATATGTATATATATATATATACATATATATATATATATATAAATATATATATACATATATATATATATATATAAATATATATATGCTGGTACATTGTGACAAGTTGATGAAGGTGGAAACAAAAGTCACTGGATTTTGTTCCGAATTTTTTAGTTTATTCCTGACCGATTTTGCTCTATGCTTCTTCAGAAGAGAAGAAGCATAGAGCGAAACCGGTCAGGAATAAACTCAGAAACTCGGAACTAGACCCGTGACTTCTTTTTCCACCTTCATATATATATATATATATATATATATATATATATATGTATATATATATATATATATATACACATATATATATATACATATATATATATATATATATATATATATATATATATATATAATGTACAACACTGAATGGGTCCCAGTGACCATATTTACATTTATCAATCTTATTTCACATTAATTCTAAGCCATCGACATCGAGAAACTCTAGGAGGCATACATGCAGAAATTGAAACGTGGTACAGGCAAGGACTCGAACCTCAGCTAGCATGTGACAAGTGATAGTGACTTAACCGATTGCTATATATATGTATGTATGTATATTATATATATATATATATACATATTTATATATATATATATATACTGAAATTATTTCAGCCCTGGGTGGGATTCGAACCCGGACCTCCGTAGAGGCAGGCGGGAACTCTACCAACTGAGCTACGAGTTGTGTGTGTGTTTGTGTGTGTGTGTATACATATATATATATATATATATATATATATACACACACACACACACACACACACACACACAGATAATTTGGGTGGTGGGTGAGGAGAGTAGAAAAGGTGGATTGAGATGGTGGAGGACAAATGTGGCGATGGGAAGGGGAGGAGGGCGAAGAAGGGAGAGGACAGGAGGGGAGGGGAAAGAAGATAAGGGGAAGAGAGGAGGAGAAAAGAGAAGAGGGACGGAAGAAGAGAGGATAGGAAAGAAGAAGAGTAAGGAATGGGGAGAATAGGGAGAAAGTAAGAGGGGAGGAAGTGAGGGAAGAAGAGAAGAGGTGAGAAGAGGTGAGAGGAAGGGGAATGAGGGGAGAGGAAGGGATAGGGAGGGGAGGGGAGGGGAGGGGAGGCGATAGATGGGTGAGGACGGTAAAGAAGGAGAGAATGGGAGAGAATGGGGGAGATAGGGAGAAGGGAGGAGAGGATGGGAGGAAGAGGTGAAGTGTGGGGGAGAGGAAGGGAGGGGAAAAGAGAAGACGGGAGTCTAGAGAAGAAGAGGGGAAAATGGGGAGGGGAGAGGGGGGAGGGGGGAGGTGCGTGCTCGAAGGAGAGCATTAAATCGATGCACGAGCGTTTGAACCCGAGCAAACCAGCAGAAGTGAGTTCGTGAGAGAGAGAGAGAGAGAGAGAGAGAGAGAGAGAGAGAGAGAGAGAGAGAGAGAGGGGGGGGGGAGAGAGCGGAGGGAGAGAAAGACAGATAGAGGGGGCAAGAGAGATAGAGAGAGAGGGCGACAAAGAGAGAGAGAGAAAGAGAGAGAGCAGGGGGAGAGAAAGACAGATAGAGATGGCGAGAAGGAGAGATAGAGAGAGAGGGCGAGAGAGAGAGAGAGGGCGAGAGAGAGAGAGAGAGAGAGAGAGAGAGAGAGAGAGAGAGAGAGAGAGAGAGAGAGAGAGAGGGAAAGGGGTGATGCACGATTTTCTATTTTATTTATCTATTTATTTTATTTTTTTAATTCCGGGGTTTGCATTTCCATTATAATTCCATGGCGTCAAACCAAGCGCGAGAATTCGTGTTAGCAGATGCCTCGCAGACAACGACAAACACCACCACCACTACCCGATCTCTAAGCTGGGAGCCCTAAGGAACCAAAGCCCCCTTGGTGGTTAGGTCTACCAGCATTTTCTCTCACAGTCATGTCTGTACGCAAGTAGTGTTGTACATACATACTGTATGCAAGTGTGTATGTATGTTTGTATGGATCGTATATATAACCAAACAAACATACACACACACACATTATATACGCATTTGTGAACACACGTTCCTAGTGTTTTTATTGCGCGCGCGCACACACACACACACACACACACACACATATATATATATATATATATATGTGTGTGTGTGTGTGTGTGTGTGTGTGTGTGTGTGTCTATATGCACGTACGTATGAAATACACGGTAGGCGTATTCATCTTTCTTGTAGACTAGATTTCCTAACACCCACTAAAATTTATCAACCGGCAACTGGAATGGATATAAACAACCTAAGCCCCAATTTGGGATCAACTCGATTGATCTACAGACAAGCGTCGTCTCTTTCACGCACTATTCGGTGTCTACCGATTTCAACCAACTGGGTAAGAACTCTTGAATTCTAAAAGCTTAGAAATCTCAAGAATTTCTAACTAAATCAAAATTTACGATGGGATTATAAATGCGGAGCATGCCGACAGGAGACCTTTTGGTCCATAACTAAATCGGATGCGGAAAAAAAATTACAATAATGATAAATAAATATTATAATAATATAAATAATAATAAATAATCCGCATCTAACTCGATATACATATCTAGTCTCCTTGCCGCAGGGCGATTTTATTCGGCTGAGGTGGGGGACGGGGAGAGGGGGAAGAGGGGGAGAGGGGGAAGAGGGGGAGAGGGGGGAGGGGGGGCAGAAACCCTAAGAAATTACATCTACTGAGGTTGGGAGGAGACTTGACAGTCTCGAGTGGCTAACGAATGGAATAGACTTCGTAACCATGTAGTGAACGCTGAAACTATCGCTAAGACAGTGGTTCCCAAACTGAGGGGTAAATTACCCCCCGGGGGGGGTAATTTAACAAAATTTTAGGGGGTAATGGAGGGGTGACAGAAAAAAAGTTAAGAGTTCAGAAAATCAAGAAGCCAAGAATTTGTCAATTTGCTTCTTCGAGCATGCAAATCCATCCATCCCACTGATGTTCTTTATATCTTTGCCAATAGTCATTAGAGATGCACAATGTTCAAACACAATAAATAAAAGAAAATATTTCTAGTGTTTTAATTTAGCCATATATATATATATATCAATATTGACAACATTTCGTGAAAGAGGTAACATGCTTAATGTGACGTGATAAACTGGGTAATAAGCTAAAAAAGTTTGGAAAAACCACTGGCTTAGGAGATTATACAACTTTATGGATGGTGATTATGCTGAGCTAACCCGCGGCGAAAGTCGAGGTGAGGGCGGTTCGAATCCTGCCACCAGCGAAGTTGAACCAAGGGCATGGTTCATTAAATTCCACGCTACAAAGCCCTCTGTGAGGGGCACCGTCCTAGCCTCCCGATAAGGGGGGGGGGGAGTGGAGTGTGTGACGTTAAACCATATCGATTATGCACATGGACCCTAGGTGTAGGCCTTATGGCCTCTTGCAGTCTTCTCCGTTTTCGTGTTCTTGCGAAGCTCCTCCGCGGCACAAGTTCCAACTCCTGAAGGATCTCTCTCCAAGCCGCCCTCCCGTCCAGCTTCCCTCAATGCCTTCCCCGCCGCGTCCAGTGCCACTCCGTTGGCTGTGCTTCATCAAGCGTGCGCCTGCTGAAGAGGCTCCCCTTGTGACACATCGCCAACCACTTCGATCCTCGGCGTGACATCGGATATCCTTGTGGTGGGGAACGCTGGAGCGCACAAAAGGGTTTACATATTGCTTTACTTGAGAACAACAGAGGCGCATGGAATATGTCATGGTATATGTTAACGTACATACATATACCATATATACATATATGCACACACACACATATACATATATATATAAATACATATACATATTATATACATATATATATATATATATATATATATATATATATATACATATACTGGGTGATATAAAAGAATACGAACTTTTGAAAAACCCAATAAGAATAGAAGAAATCTAACAAAAAATATATATATTGACAGCAATTGAACCACTACAACTTGGCTTTTACGAGAGAGTAATCCAAATTATCAATGTTTGAAAATCACGTCCTGTAGATGGCGTCCTCCTGTACGTATGCATTCTTCCAATCTGCTGTTGAGGTTCCCCATTGCTCGCTGCAACATCTCAGCTGGGATACCACGAATTTCGTCTTGAATTCTTTGTTTCAATTCATCCACTGTCCTTGGCCCAGTCGTGTAGACCCGAGTCTTCCGGTAGCCCCACAAGAAAAAGTCACAAACGAACAAATCCGGGGAATGTCACCGAATCTTGAGATGACACGGTTACCGAACAATTCTCGCACAGCTGCCTTTGACTGCCTTGCAGTGCGCGATGTCGTACCATCCTGTTGAAACCAGGTTTCGTGAAGTTGTGGAAAATTGTTCAATGCAGGTGCAACAAAAGATGGCAACATCTCAACACACCGATCCGAAGTGACAGTCACTATGCTCCTCCGTTCATTTTCGAAAAAGTAAGGTCCGATGACCCCGTGTGACGAAACTGAACACCATAATGTCACCTTGCTGACATGCAAAAGACACCCATGAACTTCTTTAGGGTTGCTGTCTGCCCAGTAACGATAGCTCTGCTTATTTACGTAACCTGTGAGATGAAAATGGGCCTCATCTGACATCCACAGCTTGTCCAGAAATTCATTGTCCTCGTTTATGTTTGTCATAATTTGCTCACAGAATTGTAATCGCAACGGGTGATCGTTCTCCTTCAGTTGTTGCACAGCCTGCAGCTTGTACGGATGAAATTTTAAATATAAATGTCGGCGAACACTATCTCGGGACACAATGACTCCAGCTGCTTGGTTACGAACTGAACGCCGCGGGCTCCGTAAGACTGAAACGCGTATAGCTTCAATATTCTGTGGAGTAAGAGCAATTCTCGGTCGTCCTGTCGGCTTCTTTTTTATAGCAGATCCAATCTCTTCAAAGTCTTAAATCCAATTTTTATCGCGTGTTTTGAGAGAACCCGACCATGACGTCCTATGTTGAAAAAACGTCGGAACTCCCTCTGAGCACTCTCCAAACTATCATTGTTTTAGTAAAACAATTTTATGGGAAAAACACGCTGTTGACCGTTCCACTGCTCCATGATCACTAAATGGCGAGTGTTTACAAATCAAGATCCCTGTTCCGCACTGCTGCCAACTGTACATGGCTTCTACTAGCCTACGCATTTCAAAAGTTCCCGTTTTTCTGTGTTACCCTATACAAACACACATGTATATATATATATATATATATATATATATATATATATATATATATATATATATATATATATAATGTATATAAACACCCTACCGCCTGTACAAACAAACGCATAGGCACGCGCGCACACACACACATAGGTTCTAATCGTGTAAAATTTTGAATTCCAGCGAGAAATTAGTATGAGAATTTCCCAAGTCATCATCCCTGTGCGACGGAGGCATATATGTATATATTATATATTCATGTTGGCTAACACAACACTTCGTTTCTTTAACCTAGCATTGACATTCTTACTCATGTTCCTTTGCAATTTTAATTTTACAACGAATTAGTTTTTTCACTTTTTTTTTTTTTTTTTTGTAGTTTATAAGTATTTTGCCAAAAATGTTACTCAAATGCTCTTTTTCTGTTTTCCTGGCTGCTACCACTCTGTTCATCTCAATGGCACTCCGCCTCCACCAATTGGTACCGGGTGGCAATCCTTCTTCTCTTGTTATGGCCACAGCAGACAAGCAATCTTGTTCACTTCCAGGACGTCGCGTCGCCTTAATGAGACGAGAACGGTACGACGATCTCATACCAAAGTGAAGTACAAGAGATCTGAATTTATAAACAAATTAAATAAATATATAAATGAATAAAAAACTAGAACTGAATCACTGAAATAAAGTTTACCAATAGAAACTATACAACATGCAGAAGTAGGTCCATCATGCCCTTGACAAACGTGGACAAGTAAAATCATCTGATGACAGTCTGAAGAAACACTTGACAAAGCCTAAGAAGTAGAAGAATGTCTCTCTTTCTCTCTCATACCACTGAGTCAAAGGGTTTCACCTCATTGAAATTCATTATATCGTCACCCTCGTAAAGAAATTGCTTAACTTATTTTTCGTCAATTTCTGGATTATTTTATCTTATTTTATTTATTATTTTATTTATTTATTTTTGCTCCTTGTGGTACAATTCCCAATGTTTTATTTAGTGTCTGAGTAGTTTAAACCACGTTAGGAGGATCATTACGTACATTTATAAAATAGAAAAAAAAATCCGATTTCCTGAAAAGTTGGACAAATGACTTGGGCACTTTCTTTATGAGGCTGGCGATATGTCTGATCACTAAAACTTTTCTGGGGTGATTTAAATCACCTGGACGATGAATAAAATATGTAAAGCAGCACAGCACAGTGTGAAAGGGGCTAAATGTGAGTTCGGGCCCCTGAAATCTTGCAAAAACGATCCGCGTAATTATAGTCATTGCAGCCTGAACTGCAGGCTGAAATTGCAAAGATTGTAAGATATTACTGCCAACAAATCACTCTCCCTGCTGTTGTTGTTGTTGTTGTTGTTGGTAGTGATGATGTCGATTCATTTTCTTTTCTCCCTTGTTGTTAGTGTTGATTTCCCCGTCGTCAATTTCGCTGTCACTGTCGACTGTTACCATTTCAGAATTTTGTTTGTTCCGATTTAATTTTTCTCTCTTGGTTTTAGGTGTTCGTGTCGATTTTGCTGTTCTTGTCAAGTTTGTTGTTTTTTGTCCATAATGCCGGTGTCACACTGCGCGGTGGAGCTAGATGGGGCCAGATGATGGGCGAGTTCATTTAGCTTAATAAAATCACCTGGCGACAGCCACAATTTGATATTACGACCACCATCTCCCCCCGCCGGTTGAAATACTAAACTATAAAATAAACAAAATAAATTAAAATAAAATACTAAAACCTTTCGAGGCAAGTGTCACGCTGTCCGGCGCGGTCTTAAACAGCAGTGTCATCTGTGTAGCAATACATTATACGTCCATGTACTGTACATCTCGATCTTGCCACTGTTGTTCCTACACGGGGCTAGAGCACCGAACTCCCAACTCGACTAAAGGATTAAAGGTCGCACCGACTGACCCCTTTGAAAATAAGTGAGTTAGGTTAGGTTAGGTTTGGTTTGGTTAGGTTAGATTTAGTTAGGTTTGGTTAGGTTGGGTTAGGTTTAGGTTTGTTAGGTTAGGTTATTTTTGTATTATTACAAAGGATTACAAAGGCGGAGCATGCCGACAGGAGACCTTTTGGTCCATATCTAGGTCGGATGCGAAAAAAAATCATAATAATAATAAATAAATGAATGAATAAAAAATATAATAATGTAAATAATAAATAAAATAGATAAATAAACGTTATGCTTATTAATGATACCACTGTGTGGGAACCATGAGTGGTGCGACTGTACCACACTTGCTAATTATAAAGGATTACAAAGGCGGAGCATGCCGACAGGAGACCTTTTGGTCCATATCTAGGTCGGATGCGAAAAAAAATCATAATAATGATAAACAAATAAATGAATAAATAAAAACAATAATAATGTAAATAATAAATAGAATACATAAATGCATGGGTATAGTTAGATGATAAACAGGTAAATAGTATATAATAAATTGACATAACTAATAATAAATGAGAATCAAACAAATAATAATAAACAAACGGACAAATGATAACAAAACAAATAAACAATATAAAATAAATGATAGTCATTGCAGCACCTTGTTTAGGTGTTTAAATTCAGCATCACCTGATGTATACGTCAGCAACTGTCAAAGGATTACAAAGGCGGAGCATGCCGACAGGATACCTTTTGGTCCATATCTAGGTCGGATGCGAACAAATTATAATAATGATAAATAAACAAATGAACAAATAAAAACTATAATGATGTAAATAATAAATAAAATACATAAATAATTAAATGCATAGGTATAGTTAAACAATAAACAAACAGGTAAATAATAAATGATAATAAATTGACATACAACTAATAATAAATGAGAATCAAGCAAATAATAATAAACAAACAGACAAATGATAACAAAACAAACAAATAATATAAAACAAATGACGGTCATTACAGCATCTTGCTGTCTACGATGGCACTTCTTGCTTCGAACAAAAGCTCGACTGTTCGCACCACCAGCGAACAGTCCGATCCGCTGGAGCCGAGAGCTTGTGCGAGATCTTTATGTATTGCAAATACATTGTGTTTCTTACGAGAAGGGCTTCAATACCTTTTCAGTGTAGAGCGTAGACGAAAGTATACATTTATTATGGTTTCTCTGCATGATTTCCTTCAGCTAAAAAGGTTCAGG
>NC_134801.1:21928342-21938342 GCF_046742065.1 Oratosquilla oratoria
ATTTGAAGGGTTCCGTGGCAAAAAATTATAATTATTCATTTATTTGAACAGGAATGAATAAAATAAAATATGAAAGTGATGAAATCTTTTGCATTTTAGGAGAGAGACGGAGAGTGACTGTACGTGTGTACGACGATATACTGTACGTGTTGGTCACGGTTAGTTTTAAATCTTTTTTAAATCTGTGAAAAATGTCTTAAAATAGGTCAGAATTGTGATGCTGAGTACTGTACTAAACTTTGCACTTTTATTTAGTCGTGTGTGTGTGATTCACCTTGGTCCTTGGATCACGTGTTGGACTCGTAATCGACAGCTAATTCCCTCCCGGAAGAGAGCTCAGAGCTCGTATGACCGATATACGGGTAATGCTGTGACCTTACACGCAGACACACACCCAACTCCTCGCCCATGAGAGTTGGAGTAACGACTCGAAGCACAGCCATAATGAAATAATTTCACCCCTGGGTAGGATTCGAACCAGGTACCGCCGGCACTGCCGTGCTGACAGTCTGGGACTCTACCACCCGCGCCACCGAGTCGTGTATGTGTGTGTGTGTGTGTGTGTGTGTGTGTGTGTGTGTGTGTGTGTGTGAGTGTGTTGGGGAGAGTTCCATCTATAAGGGGGTGGGTCATCTATATTTGGTGAGAGGGTTGTTAGGGGTTCCGCAGAGTACCAGCAAGTGAAAGGGATTCCCTTAGGTAGAAAATTTCGATAACCTCTGACCTAGCCCAACAGTCCCTAGAGCGTACAACAGGGCATAAAATGACGTCTTCGGCCGCAATGTTGAGTGCCTCCTGGCGTGTGCTCCCCATCTTTTGTGATGACAGTGAGGGAGGTAGCCACTTCCTTACCTACTGGTCCTCTTACTTCTATTACTGCTGCCGCCAGACTATTTTATTCGTCTCCGTGGCAGTTCAGGCTCAACAGAAGTGGATTGCAATTGGACAAATTTAAGTTTAATAAGGAAACAGGCAAGAATTGGTTTCCCAAGACTAGTTAACGACTGGAATAGACTTAGTAACCATGTTGCGGACGAAGAAAATATCGGTTGCTTTAAGAAAAACAAAAAAGAAATATCTTTACGGATAGGGATAACACATGGTAACGGACACCCAAAGGCGTACCTCCTCGGGAGCGAGGGGCTCTAAGATGCAGAGGTTAAGCAGAGTGGCGAGGGCAGAAACTGCGCTTGTTAATCACGTTGGACAATTTAAAAAAATCAGGTTTGCAGCCTTTGATCCTTCCCTTCCTTGCCGTCGCTCATCACGGCCATCTCGTCTCTCGGGAGGACTGGAAAACTTATCGAAAATGAACTTGGAGCCTCCTGCTCTTTTCCTTAAGTTTTCCAATATATATATATATATATATATATATATATATATATATATATATATATATATATACATATATATAAGAAATATGTTACAACTATACAAGAGATATCAAGATTGCAAAACATGCCGCCAAATACGCCATGAGACAATTGCTTACACATAACAAACAAATACATCCACCCGCCTCCTACCTGACCCCACATGACCACCAAGCCAAGCAACATACGGAATCCCACCCCGCGTCCCTCATAAACCACAGCAACTGCCCTACAAATACCAATGAATTCATTCTCTGTAAATATTACCTCTGAAGAAGCCTCAAAGGCGATAAAGTATCTTGTTCCCAATCGTGTCTTTCCATTCTTACCACGATACATATACATATTATATTATATATATATATATATATATATATATATATATATACACATTTTGGCATATGAGTGTAAATATACATACATATACACATACGCAAGCTTTATTTTACATTGCTGTATATACATATACATACATACATACATACATATATATATATATATATATATTATATATATATATATATATGCTTTGGATATTTCATCATTTCCATATCTGAAAGTATGTTTACACTTGCAAATTTACGAACGCGCGCGCGCGCGCACACACACACACACACACACACACACACACACACATCAAGTAATATACAAGCTATAAACTCTCATTCGAAAGGGTAGTAGCTACCAATCACGGGTCCAGCAGGTGATCCAAGACCATAGTTAATCACATATAATTTGTATTTAAGCATGCACATGTATGGCAAATTGGTAGAGAGCGTCCGAGAGAGGGAGGTAGAGAGAGAGGTAGAGAGAGAGAGAGAGAGGGGGGGAGAGGTGTAGAGAGAGAGAGAGAGAGAGAGAGAGAGAGAGAGAGAGAGAGAGAGAGGGGGGGAGAGAGGTAGAGAGAGAGAGAATGAGTCATATGTACAAAGTCTTAAGTAAAGTGTTTTGTTGTGCCAACGAGAACGAGATGAAGACAATAGTTTGGATACGGTCAATTCAGTCTTTGTACAAAAAAATTACTGTCAGGAAAAAATCGCTAACATATTCCATATTTATTTTATTAACTACTTGGGGTGAGAGGAAGGGAGGCGGAAGGGGAGGGGGAAAGGGAAGAGAAGAGCAGAGAAGACAAAAAGGGAAGACAGAAAGAGGGGAAGAGGGAGGGGGAGGGGCAGGGGGATAGATGGAAGAGAGGAGGGAGGCTGGGAAGGAAGAAAATGAGGGAGGGGAGGGGGAGGAACCGGGAGGGGAGGAAGAAGGAAGGGATGAAGGGAAGAAGACAAATTGGGAAGATGGAAGACGGAGGAAGGGGAAAGGAGAAGACACGGAAGAAGGGAGGGAAGAGGGAGGGGAGGAGGAAGAAGGGGAAAGGGGAGAGGAAGAGGGAGTGGGGAGGGGGAGGAATAGGAGGAGAGGGGGGAGACGAATGTGTGTGTGTGGGGGGGGAAGGGGTCTCAATGATCCATCGACGCACCCCCGCGGGGGGGGGGGGGTTGTCAGCCGCGCGACCTTACCCGCAGAGTCTTTGTTTCCCCAAACCGCCTTACAGGTCAGGTGAGCCTTTTCGCTATCTGGCTTTTCGTCCCCCGAGGGGCATTTGTATTTGGTAGCCATTTACCAGCGATTCTATCCTTGGACACTAGGATACATTGTGCCGAGGAGTCATGGAGATTTCACTTTCGCCAAAGAGACGAGTATCTTAAGTCTCCTTCCTGCCTCGTGTCTTTGATCTTAAGTTTTTATCCTGTTTGTCCCCACGCGACCTTAATCAGCTGAAGGAAAGCCTGTCTTCACCAATATGGGTAATAAAATCAGCTGACGGTATCCACGAAATCCTAGACACTAAAAGAGCACCTCTTCCATCTGACGTGAATGATAAGACAGCCTAACTTGGACATTTGGTTCACGAACTACAGCCTAGAAACCGTCCATTAAGGCAAGAGTCCCGTTCGGGATATTGCTAATAATACCAGGCAATTTCATTCGGCTGAGAAGGTTGACTCGGGAAACAGAGAGAGGGAGAGTGAGAGAGAGAGAGAGAGAGAGAGAGAGAGAGAGGGGGGGGAGACTGGGGGAGGGAGACTGGGGGAGGGAGAGAGCAGGGGGAATGTAGACAGAGAGACAGACAGAGAGGAAAAGAGAGGAGTGAATAATGGAGGAGAGGGAGGGAGAGAGAGAGAGAGAGAGAGAGAGAGAGAGAGAGAGAGGAGAGAGAGAGAGAGAGAGAGAGAGAGAGAGAGATGAGAAAGTGAGGAGAGAAGAGATGAGTGAGATATGAGAAAGAGAGGAGAAAGAGAAAGGAAAGAGAAAGAGAGAGGAAAAAGGGAAGAGGAGAAAGGAGAGAGGAGAGAGAAAAAGATGAGAGAGAAAGGGAAAGGAGAGAGGAGAAAGAGGAGAGAGGAGAAAGATACTGAAAAAAGATAGTGGAGAGCGAAAGAGAGGGAAGAAAGAAGAAAGAGAAGATATAAAGAATGAAAAAGAGAGGAAAGAAAAAGAGAAAGAGAAAAGAGAGAGGAGAAAGAGAAAAAAACGAGAGAATAAGAGAAAGAGAAGGAAGTGAAAGATTGATAGAAAGAGTAAATAAAGAAAGATAAAGATAGTAAAATATATATATATATATATATATATATATATACACATTTTAACAACCACAGTGCACTTTAATTCTAAGCCATCAACATCGGGAGACTGAAATGCGGTACTGCCAAGGACTCGAACCCGGCTATCGCATGACAAGTGCTGTAGTGACTTACCGATTACGCTATCAAGAGAGAATTAAAGTGCATTGTGGTTAAAATGTATCTCTAATCACTGGGACCCATTCAGTGTTGTACAAATATATATATATATATATATATATATATATATATATAATGTATATATATATATATATTAGATAACGAGAAAGAGTAAGAGAATGAATTAGAGAGACAAATCTATCCCCTTTGTACGAAATGATCCACAGATGGACCTCTTGGTTGACCTTCAGCCTCTGCAGAACTTCGGACAGCCGAAGAGAAAGAAACGGCTCTACCTCCGGTCACATCCAACGGGCGACCAGGCAGTCAAGTTTGACCTGAGGTCAGCTCACTCAGAACATTGATAACGGATTCGTAAATGATACTCTTGCTGGGCTGGGCAAACTAGAACTTAATTGATTTGTTAAAGAGTAAATAAATTATAAAATATACATAATAAATCCACGTTTGGCATAATCTGAAATGGGTAAGTGAATGAACATTCGTTGGACTAGGCAAATTAGAGCCCATAAAAAATAAATAAAAAAATAAATAAATAAAATAATATATAATAAAAATATATAAAAGTAAAAGTATACAAAATATATACACATATAAACATACAAGGAAATGGAAAAATAAAATCCACGATGAGAATTATTTCAAATAAACATATATTTCATTACACACACATACACACACACACACAAAAGATATACATGTACACATATAAGTATATAAGCAAATGGAAAAATAAAATCCACGATGAGGATTATTTCAAATAAACATCATATTTCATTACACACACACAGCCTCAAAGGGCGGGAGGCAATTGCCATCCCCCCACTGGAGAAAAAAAAAAAAAAAAAAAAAAAAATCCACATTTTCTGGTAACTACTCCCCTCTTGCACTTTTCTTCTGTTGCACATTTACGTATGCACAATGCATAACAGATAGTTTTAGTATATGTTACGTTCTAACATGTTACATCCTTACTAGAATACATTCTTACATACCTGTCGAATTTTGGGAGTGATACTTCATCCTCTAGACTTTCCTCTGCTTATCCCCCCCCCCCTGGTATTTGGATCACCCTACGGCCCTGGTGTGTGTGTGTGTGTGTGTGTGTGTGTGTGTGTGTGTGTGTGTGTATATATATATATATATATATATATATATATATATAAAGATATATATATATATATATATATATATATATATATATATATATATATCCCCTAACAAAAGGGAAAGGAGTGAAGGTAGAATGTGGATTGAGAGAAGCAAGTAAATGCCTTGGGGGATTAAAAAGCGTAATGGGGAATAGACATTTGGGAATTAATGCTAAGAGGAGATTGTATAAAAGAGGGATTGTGCCGACAGCACTGTACGAGGCAGAAACATGGAACATATGAGAGGAAGAGAGGAAGTGTTTAAATGTGTTTGAGATGAAGTGTCTGAGAAGTATGGTAGGGGTTACTAGGTTGGACAGAGTGAGAAACGAGGAGGTGAGGAGGAGAGCGGGGATAGAAAGGGAGTTGTGAGATAGGGTTGATGAACGAATATTGGGATGGTTAGGACACGTGGAAAGAACGAGTGAAGAAAGATTAGTAAAAGAGGTGTGGAAGGCAGAGGTGGATGGAGTGAACATGTGGGGGCGACCAAGGATGAGATGGATGGATGGGGTAAAAGGGGCATTGGGAAAGAGGGGATTGTCTGTTGAGGAAGGAAGGGAGAAGACAGAAGACGGGTGATTGAAGAATGGTTGTGTATGGACAATCCTGTGATGCATGGAAAGGGATGGGGGGTGAGGGAGTATGTGTGAATGATATTTTGACGCAACCCGAAGGGATTTCTCCCCGTCTTCTCTTTTTCTGCATGAGAGAACGTAGTGGGGGGAGGGTCGCCGATTAAATGGTGCGGCCTTGCTGTGGATGTGCTGTGTCTTGCTACATTGCTTCTGACCCAGGGTAGTGGGCGAGATGTAGGGATGACCCGTCATCGAGGAGGAGCCAAGACGGAGGGAGGGGTGGTGAATGGGAGTAGATTTATGCCTTTGACTTTGGCTACCCCCCTTGTAAGGGAAAAAACTGTAGGTATATGTATACACACATATAAAATACACACACACACACACGTTTGCTCTATCATCCCAGGTCTGTAGGAACCTGCCTCTAAGTGCCCTAGATGTTCCCAACATTTCTTAACCTATGTTGATGTCACCCAACTCCTCCAGGTTCGTGAATTTTCACCCATCATTATTATTCGTAGCCACAGCGAGGCACGACTGGTCGCAATCGAGCGTCACAGAGAGCGAGTCCTGGGGCTTCTATCAAAATGTTGCAAAGTCTACGCACCGGTCATTTTGTTTTGGTTGGGTGTTTCTTTTCTTCACTATGCTATACATTTTGTCTGCATCATCCAACCTTTAGTTATACCCAGAGCTGGGCGCGTTCCCCGGTGCGTTCCGCTTTATTTTGGTCGCGGTTAGCGCTCCCAAACTATTAAAGCAATATAGGTGCCGGTGTAGTACGTGGCCTACCTTTTGGATGTGGCCTACCGAACATTTTTCTTTGGTATAGTATGTAGCCTACCTAACTTTAATTTCAGTATGAAATTGTCTCACTTTAATAGTTTGAGAGCGCTAACAGCGGGCAAACTAAAGCGGAACGCACCGAGGAACGCGCCCAGTTCTGGTTATACCAGCCAACTACCTACAGCCGAAACCGCCCATTTTAGTTTTTGGATAGCCGGGACAAGTAGCAGTCACTGAGACACAGGGGATCGAACCAGGGACCATGAAGTCGCGAGGTGATAACGAAACCCAACGTACCAAGGAGTGAAAGGAAACAGAAGACCCTAAAAGGACCTGAAACCCAACGTACCATGGAGTGGAATGAAACAGAAGACCCTAAAAGGACCTTGGACTCTACGGAAAACACGAAGGCGGACAAATTCTTTGCTTCGACTGAATTCTCTGCCGAGACAGAATTCCACGGTGGAAGGCCAGAGGACCAGCGGGGCCACCGCAGTGCAAAATAAACACTGAAATTCGACAAAGTCAACAAGCGAAGTTCAAATCTTGAAACCCCCACCCTAGTGTCACCCCTGCAATATTCTATTCTGGTCTTGCCACAGGCAATTTCATTCAGTTAAGGTGGGGGGTATCTTGACGAATATCAGAGGTGGGCAAGCTATGGCACGCGTGCCACACCTGGCACATTAACTTTTTTTTTCCGGTAAACGAAACTGAGAGCTCGCCTTAAAACAAACATCTAGTAAATCTCCAAATCTTCTGTATGATCATAGGTAATCACATGCTGTGCTGGGCAGCACAGTGAGGCCCTATGAAGTGAAGGATGGGCCCCATACTCGTAAGACACCCTTTCATTGTGCTTCGTTGGCACGCGAGAAAATTTTGTATGAAATATTTGGCTGATTTTGGCACGCACACTTAGAAAGGTTGCCCACCCCTGTTCTAGAGGACTTAGCCCTTCGCCATAATGACGTTCTCAATATCTTCATTCTGATGAACGCCAAACGATTCCATTCAGATGGAGGCTGGGCCTTCCTCTGGTTTACGACTCTGTGGTGGGGAGGAGAACCCCATTCGGGTTAGGACCTCGTACGGAGGAAGTCGAGACCGAGAACGGTCTGGAAGTCCCCTAACACGCTTCAGGACACACGGCAACGCGTCCACCCCAACTATGAATAAAATTTCAGTTCCGCTGCACGCAACACACGCATGGACGCCAGTGATGCAAGCGTGACGTCACGTCTTGCGAGCCCACCCTCACCCAACCTCAGGACGGGAAGTGTGGGGAAAGGGTGGAGAGTCACTGGCACACTTTGATGATTCTGTTATGGCACCCGCCTAAAGATTCACTGGTTAAACGAAAACGATACTACCGATATTCCTGTCCTTTCCTAGGTTTTCTGAGATTTTTGGTTAGCCTACGTTAGGTTAGGTTGGTTCATTTTGGTTGGGCGTGTAACATACGGGTGTGTGTTACTTGGGCAAAGGTGACATAGGGAGAGAGATGCGCGGTTTCATTGTTTACTTTATTCTATTGAAGTACGTGTGTAGAGGCAAACGTGGCGTGGTCTCCAAGTGGGGGACCGACCGCGAAGGCATGGTGACGCGTATCAAGTTGAATACACCTGACGCCACGACCAGACGCGACCTAATTGCGGTGACCCTTCTGGCCTTTCCGACCATTGAGTCAGATCAGCTACCACACAACTCTACAATGCATAAACTTTGCACTTTACGCACAAGCATGCTTGTATGGTACATGTACACCACAGGCTCCACATTGCCAAAATACTGCCCTGCCGAACACGGCGTTTTATTTACGAGAAAATGGCGATGCCTTCGGAAGTATAGCGGAATATATAGACAACACTTCTGGCATTCAGAATATTCTCGCTTTTGGAAATACCATTCCAGAGATCGGGAAGTTCCAAATTTCACAGAAACTCTCTAACATAAAGTACTATCTGTACTTCAAGGATTCTGTACACGCTGGCATTAGATGGTGGAAAGGAGGAGAAGGAGGAGGACGAGGAGGAGGAGGAGGGAGAGGAGGAAGCTAAGCAGGAGGGGAGGAGGAGGAGCCTGTGGCTCAAGAGGTCAATCTGCAGAAGCAATATAGCAGGAAACCATCGACTGAACGACCCCGCCACCTATCGGTAAACGCGTTAACCTGCCAAACTACATAATGACGTCATAATTCCCCTGACGTCATAATTCTTATGACGTCATCTCCAAAGGGGGTGAGGTAGGGTGGTGGGTTATGCCTTTCCGAGTCTTCGGAACGACCCCTTCTGCGGGCAACAAGGCTGACCATAAAGCGAAATCATAATAAAGCTCCTGAATCCTGTGGCTGCCTTTATATATTCACTTCTGCCTAACCTCATTTTATTCTGCTGAGACACATGAACTGAATAGCGGGGAGAAGGGAGGAGGAAGAGGACGAAGAGGGTTGAGGGTGAAACAAGAAGGGATAATGTGATGAAGGGCAGTGTCTGTGTGTGTGTGTGTGTGTGTGTGTGTGTGTGTGTGTGTGTGTGTGTGTGTGTGTGTGTGTGTGTGTGTGTGAAAGAGAGAGAGAGAGAGTGAGGAAGAGAAAGGAAGAGAGGGAGAGAGAGGGAGGGAGGGAGGGAGGGAGAGAGAGGAGAAAAAGGGGAGGGAGATGAAGAGTGGAAGAGGGAGAGGGAGGGGAAAGAGAGAGAGGGAAGGGAAAGAGAGAGAGAGAGAGAGAGAGAGAGAGAGAGAGAGAGAGAGAGAGAGAGAGAGAGAGAGAGAGAGAGAGAGGGGGGGGGAAGGAGAGAAAAGGAGGGATGGATGGAGGGAGGGAGGAAGGGAGAGGAAGAGATGGAGAGAAAGAGGGAGAGAAGGAGATAAAAGGAGTGAGGGAGGGAAGAAGAGAAGGAGAGAGAGAGAGACAGAGAGAGAGAGAGGAAGTGGGAGAAAGAGAGAGAGCAACGAGGCGAGGAGTTAACGCTTCATCCGGGAAGGCTAAAATGAAACCCAAATATACACATCCTGAAGAGCAACGGAGGCCAATAACAAGGGTTGCGAACGAGGGGTCACACTGGCAATCACCTCGTGCACCCAATTCGACCTCTGAGTTCTATAATGACTACTTTCAGTGACCACGTGTCATACTTCGAAACCTTTTCATACCCCAGCCCTGCCAAACGCTTTCTGCCACTGGAAATTACATTACCTGGTTTTCTAGCTAAAACGTTCTGGTTTACTGGTTCATCTATAAAATCGACCAGTAATTTTCACCGAAAATAGTCCATGCAGCTGGTGAAACAATTCTCCGTCTAATGGCATAAACCGTTCGCCAAACTTGGCGGGTTTTTTTCTCTCTCTTT
>NC_134801.1:21945842-22005842 GCF_046742065.1 Oratosquilla oratoria
GTAATCTAACCGCCGCGATTGAAACCGCTAGAAAGAACAGGGCCTCGTTCAGGCTACCGCCCGTTCATGTCTGCAGCGCCGTCATGGGTTCTGAAATCTGGTTCACATTAGCTGCGGTCCGTTTACAATTTAAGTCATTGGAGGCGTTCACACACAACCGCGCAGTTTCTCCTTGACAATGCGGTACCTCTGCGGTGAACAGGGCCTTGTATTCATTCACTGTCGTCAGGATTACAACCTGTGTTGATTTTCTTCTGGCTAAATCCAGGCGACTTCATTCAGCTCTGTGGGTGCTCACCGCCTATATAATTCTTTGTTTTTGGTCATATTCAAAAGTCAAAAATCTCCCAATATTCGCAACAAAAATGCCTCTCGAAAATAGACTAGAAGATCTAAAACTGCTTCCAGTCGCCAGAATGACCTACATTTTGTAACTACAGTACCACAATTGAAGACTTCACAATTTTTGAGATTTCCCGATAGAAAGACTTATCTCTCTATCTATATCTATATCTACATTCTAACCCCGCGCGCTTTTGTTAGCTTAGCTTGGCAGCAAACCATTCAGTTCCCACACGCGTCCCTACTGACCCAACCCTGGGTCAGGTCATTCCAAACTTTCGCCATATTACCCAGTCAACCCCAACTCCCTTGCATTTGATGTTTTGGTCTAAATCTTCTCTTCGTAACCGTCTACTGAAGAGGACTATAGTTGGCGTTTGTAATGTGCAAAACACTTCACATCTCAATTCTTCATTCTCTTCCTACAGTGGATTTCCTTACAAAACACACACACACACACACACACACACACACACACACACACACAACTCGTGGCGCAGTTGGTAGAGTTCCCGGCTGCCACTACGGAGGTCCGGGTTCGAGTCCCGCCCAGGGCTGAAATAATTTCAGTATCGCTGTGCTGCGAGTTGTTACTCTAACTCTCGTGGGCGGGGAGTTGGGTATGTGTGTGTGCGTGTAAGGTTACAGTATTACCCATAGATCGGTCATATATGAGCTCTGAGTTCTCTTCCGGAAGGGAAATAGCTGTCGAACACGAGTCCAACACGTGATCGAAGACCATGCTGAATCACACACACACATGTATATATATATATATATATATATATATATATATATATCTACTGTATATATATACACACACACACACACACAAACACCCTACAGAGGGTTTCTTTGCATCACACACACATATATATATATATACATATATATTATACATATACGCAAATATACACATATACACACACATACAAATATATATATATATATATATATATATATATATATATATTATACATATACGCAAATAGACATATACATATATATTAAAGACACCATATGCACGCGCACACGTTTTCCTGTGCCAAGCTAATATCCAAGCCACCGTAAACAAGTTTGACCAACACTAATCGGGGTGTCTGCTTTGCATAACAAGAGAGCTGGCTGCAGCCGTCGCTGGCGCGCAAGTCGGAACGGGAGCCGGGACTCCGGCGTGGCCAAACGGGCACTTCCCCTCCCCGTAGCTCGGTCGCCTCAAAACGTCTCCTCCTTTGTTCCGCGGGTCAACTCACAAACTGGAAGGAGCGGCAGTTCCCCACCCTCCCTCTTCCCCCGAAAAGGCACTTGCCTTCTCATGTAGGGGAGGAGAAGGAAGAGGAGGAGGATGTGGGAGAAGAGAAAAAGGGAGAGGGCCTTCTCACGTAGGGGAGGGAGAGGAAGAAGAGGAGGAGGAAGAGGAGGAAGTGGGAGAAGAGAAAAAGGGAGAGGGCCTTCTCACGTAGGGGAGTAAGAGGAAGAGGAAGAGGAGGATGTGGGAGAGAGAAAAGGGGAGAGGGCCTTCTCACGTAGGGGAGGAAGAGGAGGAGGAAGAGGAAGAGGAGGAAGTGGGAGAAGAGAAAAAGGGAGAGGGCCTTCTCACGTAAGAGAGGAAGAGGAAGAGGAAGAGAAAGAGGAGGAGGAAGAGGAGGAGGAAGAGGAGGATGTGGGGGAAGAGGAGGATGTGGGAGAAGAGAAAAAGGGAGAGGGCCTTCTCACGTAGGAGAGGAGGAGGAAGAGGAAGAGGAGGAAGAGGAGGAAGTGGGAGAAGAGAAAAAGGGAGAGGGCCTTCTCACGTGGGGGAGGAGGAGGAAGAGGAGGAGGAGAAGGAAGAGGAAGAGGAGGAAGTGGGTGAAGAGAAAAAGGGAGAGGGCCATCTCACGTAGGGGAGAAGGAGGAAGAGGAGGAGGAGGAAGAGGAGGAGGAAGAGGAGGAAGTGGGAGAAGAGAAAAAGGGAGAGGTGGAAAGGGATAGGAGGAAGGGGAAAGATGGAGGGAGGGGAGGAAGGGAAATGGAGGAAGGAATGGAGGAGGGAAGGGAGGAAGGGGTGGAGGAGAGGGAAAGGAAGGGGAAATAGGAGGGAATGGAGGAGAGAGGGGAGGAATAGAAAGGGAGGAAGGGGAAGAGAGGAAAGAGGGGAGGAGGTAGATGAGGAAGGAGGTAGAGAAGGAGGGAGAGGAGCAGGGAGAGGAGACAAGGAGGATGAGGAAGGGAGGGGGAAGGGAAAGGGAGGAGGAAGGGGAAGGAGAGGAGGAAGGGGAAGAAGAGGAGAATGGGGTGAGGAAAGAGGTGATTGTCTTCATATTCAGCGTTCGATAACCAGCGCTTCTATCCTTGGTACGTCCATCGTGGCTAAAAAGCAGTAAATCAGATCTGAGGAGCGTTTGTAGAAGTTGGAAATGATCAGCATCCATGGAAGAAGATGGAACACTATCCTTCCTTGTATATCGCCACCTCTTCGGCGTCATAAAGTGCTCACGGACAAATGCGCTAGTTATTATCAGCGACAAGATACATACACTCGTACAATTCCTTCAGAAGAGGAAGCGGGGATGCAGAGAAATAATAAGAAGAAAAAAAAAGAGGAAGAATTGAACAAGGAGAAGAGTTTAAGTTAAAAGACGAGGAGAAGGAGAACGATAAAATGAAGAAGAGTATAAACCGAAACTCAAATGTCCACATACATAAGTGTACAGTACTCCACTAGGAGAGGACACTCCACTGGGAGAGCACACTCAGTGAGATCACCGGCGGAGCAAACAACCCGCATTTGATGTCGCCACTATCTCCCCCTCCTTCCTTCCTCCACACCTTCCTCTTCATCTCTTTTCTACCTCCTCTTTTCTCTTCCCTACTCCTCTCTATTTTCCTTCCGCTCTTTAATTTTCCTCATTCCTCTACCTCCTCTTCCTCTCTATTTCCCCTCCGCTCTTTTGTTTTCCTCATGCCTCTACCTCCTCTTTTCTCTTCCCTACTCTTCCTCTCCATTTTCCCTCCGCTCTTTTGTTTTGCTCATTCCTCTACCTCCTCTTTTCTCTTCCCTACTCCTCTCTATTTTCCCTCCTCTCTCTCTTTCCTCCTTCCTCCTCACTACTATTCATCTCTCCTCTAGTCTTCACCTCTCCTCTCTCTAGTGGTAAAGCTTGAGTTTGGAAATTGGTTGCCTATGCACTATGCCTTGCACAGGAGCGATGACTGGGGAGTCGCTCTGTACTTGAGATCCGGACTCTACACGGGAACAAAGCTTCTGGGGCGGCGTTATCGGGTGTAACAAAATTTTCTAACCACTTCCCTGCCTAGGTGCAAAATAGACGAGACAAAAAAGTCCCACTGGTTTACCAACACTGGTCAGCGAAATGAATAGATTTAACCTTGTAGCGAATGCTGAAACAATTGGTTGCTTTAGAAGACTAGACAACTTTATGGATAGGAATGAAAGGTGATGAGGGACATGGAACTGCCAAGTATGGGACTTATGGTCTCCTGCTGTCTCCATTATTATGGCCTTACATTCTTAAGGCGTCAAAGGTCCCCAATGGCATCCCATTAAAAAAAGTAATATGATAACAATTCTTTTCATTAACAAAGACATTCTATTCATCTCCATGGTGCCTCATCAGCAGTGAAGATCGTAAGTTGATTGATGCTTCAGAGCTGCCTCCTCAGGATAAATTCAAAAGCTTTACATATATAAAGAAATCAAACCAAAGGGGATTCTGGAAATCTGAAAGTGGTCACCCTTCTCTGTGGGACTCTAAATGTAAACACACTTTCAGCGCGATGGCTCAGACCAAGTCAAAAGACAAGTGAAAGGAGCCTGGCTCAAAAGGAATCCTCACAGGGGCACTGTTCTAGAGAGAGAGAGAGAGAAAAAAAAAAAAAAAAAAAAAAAAAAAAACGATGGAGAGATTTCTTATTAAGCCCAAAGACGAATGAAAACACATTCTTTAAGATATTCGTTTTTAACTCGGAAGCTCGCTGGGTGAGCGGGTTAGGGCGAAGGTCGAGGGGAAGGCGATTCGAATCCTGCCACCGGCGAAATTGAACCAAGGTCATGGTTCATTAAATCCCACGCTACAAAGACCTCTGTGAGGGGCACCGTCCTAGCCTTTCGATAAGGGGGGGGGGGGAGTTTGTGACGTTAAACCAAATCACAACTCGGAGGCAACCGTTGTGTAATTTTCGTGCCTGCTGATTTTATTTTGGTGAAGGGGTTTCTTCTCCCAGCGCCGTTTAAAGCTCACAGTCTCATGTGCAAAGGAGAGGGAGAAATGGTGCCGGAGTCATCCAGAGAGATGTTCCGAGCAAGTGCTCTAGCGGTTCATCTCCTTTATCACCCTTGCTACCCCTCAGTCCTCGCAACAAAACAGCAGGCGCCTGCCTCCCATAGGTCACTTCCGAGCTCCATTTAGACTTGAAACCGTCCCTGCTGACGCTGACCTCGGAAGTGCCAAGACTACTGACACTAACCACACAACGAGCCGGACCTGCTGTTACCGGCACCAAGATCTTCATGAAGTGTCTTCCTTGGTGGCCCTGGGTGACTGCCAGGGCGCTTTCCTTAATGGCACCGAATGACATTCATAAAAACATAAGAATGAAGGAGACCGCAAGAGACCATAAGGCCTACACTATGCAGCTCCGTATCCATTACCCCCTGTCATCCCCATCCATAAAGTTGTCTAATCTTTTCTTAAAACAACTAATATTTTCAGCGCTTACTACATGGTTACTAAGTTTATTCCATTCGTCGACCACCCTATTAGTAAACCAATTCTTGCCTATTTCCTTTTTAAATTTAAATTTGTCCAGTTTGTAACCATTACTGCGAGTCCTGCCCTGTTGTTTTAATATGATGACCTTGCACTCAAGGTACTACACTCGTCAGCAATCTCCGACATAGAGGACATTGCTGGCTCTACTAACCCAGGATGCCAATCTTGTTGACACTGAATGACACCTAGGGTGCCCCCCTTCCTGGAACACACATTCAGTGGCGCCAATGTTCCAGATGTTGGTATTCCAGGGCTACAGGGTGCTGTCCCTGCCGTTGCCGCATCTCCGTGGTTATTGATCACGCGTAGTCCTCTTCCTCGTCGTCACTGATGAAGAAGGAGCTCCCCATCCTTTGGTAATGTTTTCGCTCCTCCACCAGGCGCTATTGAATAAGCAGCGCGATCGAGCGCCCCAGTGCCCGCGCGCTCCCAAGGGCTAATATGCAAACAGTTATTCTTCCCCACTCGCAAGAGCCTTCCCCCCCCCTCCTCCTCCTCTTGTCTACGTTCCTCCTCAGGTTTAAACTCCTTGTGTTTATGCTCCTGTTGTTTACGTTCCTGGATACCTCCTTACGTTCTTCTCGTTTATGCTCTGGGTGGTTATGCTCCTCCTGGGGCTTGTGGTCTGACAGTTTGGCTCCCCTACAGACCCACCTGGTGGCATGCTCTTCGTGTTCATGCTGTTCTCTTTGGTTATGCTCTTCCTTACACTCATGGTGATAATGCTCATGATGTTTATGATCCCGCTATTGATGCTTTTACTCATTCCTGCGACATGTGCTGTTCTTTCTGCTTATGCTTCTCCTTATACTTTTGGTACTTATGCACAGGGTGCATATGCTGTTCCTCCTACTTATGCTCTTATTACTTAGGCTGTTCTTCCTGCTTATGCTTCTCCTTATACTTTTGGTACTTATACTCAGAGTGCATATGTTGTTCCTCCTACTTATGCTGTTCTTACTGCTTATGCTTTTCTTTCTGTTTATGTTTCTCCATTATACTTTTGGTACTTATACTCAGGGTGCATATGCTGTTCCTCCTACTTATGCTGTTCTTATGCTTCTCCTTATACTTTTGGTACTTATACTCAGGGTGCATATGCTGTTCCTCCTATGCTCTTGCTACTTATGCTATTCTTTCTGCTTATGCTTCTCCATAATACTTTTGGTACTTATATTTCGGGTGCATATGCTATTCCTCTTACTTATACTCTTGCTGGTTATGCTTTTCTTTCTGCTTATGTTTCTCCATAATACTTTTGGTACTTATACTCAGGGTGCATATGCTGTTCCTCCTATGCTCTTGCTACTTATGCTGTTCTTTCTGCTTATGCTTCTCCTTATACTTTTGGTACTTATACTCAGGGTGCATATGCTGTTCCTCCTATGCTCTTGCTACTTATGCTGTTCTTTCTACTCGTGCTTCTCCACAATACTTTTGGTGCTTATACTCAGGGTGCATATGCTGTTCCTCCTACTTATGCTGTTCTTTCTGCTCATGCTTCTCCTTATACTTTTGGTACTTATACTCAGGGTGCATATGCTGTTCCTCCTATGCTCTTGCTACTTATGCTGTTCTTTCTGCTTATGCTTCTCCATAATACTTTTGGTACTTATACTCGGGGTGCATATGCTGTTCCTCCTACTGACACTCCCCATTGCACTTTCGCTGTTGTTTATGCTCCCGCTAAATCAGCTTATGCACCTCTTCGCGGCTTATATACTTGTTACTCCTTTCTATTCAAACTAATTATGCACCACATTACATTCCTGCTGCTTATGCTAATGTTATTCACATTTATGCTGATCATGGGCCTGCTCATGATGTTCCGGTTGTATATGCTCCTGCTGCTTGCTCGTGTAACATGTCATCACACTATGCTGACTAACTTTACACCACATTACATTCCTGCTCCTTGTGCTAATGTTATTCACATTTATGTTGATCATGGACCTCCTGCTCATGCTGTTCCGGTTGTATATGCTCCTGCTGCTTGCTCGTGTAACATGTCATCACACTATGCTGACCAACTTTCTCTTGATTATGTTGTTCCTACTACATATGCTCCTGTTGCTGTTTATGCTCACCATGCTTATTGCATGATAATGCTCCTTCTCATTACAATTCTGCTGATTAGGTTCCTGTTGCCTGAGCGTACCACGATTATTACATGCTAATGCTCATTAATTATACTTCAGATGATTATGCTCTTGTTGCTGATTATGCTCAGCTTGCTTATTGCATGATAATGCTCCTTCTCATTACAGTTCTGCTGATTATGTTCCTGCTGCCTAAGCGCACCACAATTATTACATGCTAATGCTCATTAACTATACTTCTGATGATTATGCTCCTGTTTACCCTCTTCCTACCAATTTCTTATGCTCGTATTGCTTATGGTCCTACTTACGAATCGTACATCCGTCACACGCTCATGTTCCTGTTCTCTCTCTCTCTCTCTCGGTGTTGTGTCCATGCTCACAGCTGGAGCATATTCAGTTACTCGGGAATATTCCGACGAGTCGAGTTTTGAAACAAGATCATAATCTGATTTTACCAAATTACGTGAAATCTAAAAACAGCTTTTATGCCAAAACATAATACACGTTTTCCCGGGAAGACACAGGCTGGAGACGCTGCGATGGTCCTTAATTTTCTCTTTCTCTCTTTCTCTTCCTCTCTCTTCTCTCCCCTGGCATAGATGTATGTATATAAGATGTATGTACACAATATGTATGTGTGAGTGTGCGTGTGTAAAACACCACCGAATTAAGAAACAAAACTGGTTGGAAACTTGCAGAACAATACAAGAGTAAAGGAGATGGGGCTGAAAGGTCAGAGAAGTGAGACGAAAATGAGACAGATGAGGGCAAAGTCAGGGGAGGAGACGAGAGAGAGCGAGGAAGGTCAGAGAAGAAAAGGAAGTAGAATTATACATGCGTGTATATATGTGTGTGTGTGTATGTATATATATATATATATATATATATATATATATATATATATGAAAGAGAGTGGAGGGAAGTGGAGTGACAGGGATGGAACGGGTGGAAGGGGATTTTATGCCCTTGTTTTCTGGCTACCTCTCTAATAAGGGAAAAAAAAGCCTTATATATATATATATATATATATATATATATATATATATATATATACATATATGGATGCTCGCTGGCCGGACAGGTTAGGGCGTCGCTACTTGCGGAGGTCGTGACAGCTGTTCGAACCCTGCCACCGGCGAGTTGGACCAAGGGCACGGTTCATCAAATTCCACGCCACTAAGTCCTCTGTAAGGGGCACTGCCTTAGCCTTCTGATAGGAGGTAGTTTTGTGTGAATACACACACATACACACACATATATGCATATACTGTATATAGATATTCAGGGTTCCACCGATTATACTGAATAATGTGGCACCAGGGAAATATCTCACCAGAGGTAGTTCCCGCGCTTCGGGAGAGGTAGCCGCTGGAGGGGAGGGTGGCGAAAGGTCGGGGAAGGTCGTGGAGTGTTTCAGGAGATTTTGAACATGCACGAAGCTGAAAAACTGAGTCAACGGCCGGTCAGGTCGGATATTTGGACGGGACGGTTACGGGACGCCTTCGCTGTCCTGCGACGACCATTATGTGCCGTCCGGTTGGCGTGTTGCGGCGCCTGACGGCGTGCGGAAGGGGACCATCAGTGTTGTAGCTGTTATGCTAGGTCACCCTTTGAACCCGTCCAGTCGCCGTCAAACGCCAACTGGACGGCGATGGCGTGCAGACTATCCATCCTCCTGCGATTGTCGTTGTTGGCTTCCAAAGACGCACGGAAAAGCCTAAGTCGCCACGGTTAAACAATGGAAGTCTCCATAATATGAGTGCGGCTTTACTAAGTCGAGTTTTATATGAAAACCATGAGAACAGGCAGGCTTTAGAAGCGGCTATTCGAATCTGGACCATTTGCAGGCGATGAACCAACTAATCGAGAAAACGACAAAATACAATATACCTTTTAGTTTAGCTTTTGTAGATTACGAGAAGGCCTTCAATTCGGTAGAGCAAATAGCAATACCAAACTAGTTACGCAAGCAGAGTGCAAACGAACAGATCGTAAGGGTTCAAAAAAGATTTATGGGAAATGTACCGCTATAACTCGACTACATAAAGACACAGAAAAGATCAAGGTCGAGAAAGGGGCACGGCAGGGCGATACAATTTCACCCAAATTAGCTTCCTTGGAAGAGATTTTCAGGAGGTTGAATTGGTCAGAGAAAGGTTTGAAGATTAATGGCGAATATTTTAATCACCTATGATTTGCGGATGACATTATTCTTATTTCAGAAAGAGTGGAAGACTTACGATATTTGCTGAGTGATCTGAATAAGGAAAGTCTCAGATTAGGTTTGAAAATTAATATGAATAAAAACTACGTAATGCAACACGAAAGTTTACAGTAAAGAATTAAAACGATGGTGAGATTCTTCAAGAAGTTGAAGTATAATTATTCAGGCCAGATGGTGAAAGTTACTAAAGATAATGATAATGAAATAAAAAGGCGTATTACAATTGGTTAAAAAAAATTGATAATTATAATAAGATCATGAGAGGCTTTCTACCTTTATGTTTGAAACGTAAGTTTACAATCAATGCATTCTGCCAGCAATAATCTACGAACGTGAGGCTTGAAAATTTACGAAGACGATAAAGACAAAGTTAAGAAATGCACAGAGAATATAGAAACAAAATTGTGGTAATAACGCTGAGAGACCGAAAGAGAGCAAGTCGGAAGAGAGCAAGTCGGGTGAGAGACCAGACTGGGGTGAAAGCTATTGTGGAGCGGTAAAAGAGAGGAAGTGGAATTGGGCAGATAGGTTTGCGCGAACGACTGATTAGAGATGGAGCAAGTGTGTTACTGACTGGATGCTGCGAGATGGGAAGCGTGAAAGAGGGAGACCAGACTGGGGTGAAAGACATTGTGGAGGCGGTAAAAGAGAGGAAGTGGAATTGGGTAGATAGGATAGCGCGAACGACTGATAAGGGATGGAGCAAGTGTGTTACTGACTGGATGCTGCGAGATGAGAAGCGTGGAGGAGGGAGACCAGATTGGGGTGAAAGCTATTGTGGAGGTAGTAAAAGAGAGAAAGTGAAACTGGGTAGATAGGTTAGCCCGAACGACTGATGAGGGATGGAGCAAGTGTGTTACTGACTGGATGCTGCGAGATGGGAAGTGTGGAAGAGGGAGACCAGACAGAAGGTGGAGAGACAGAGTTGGATTGAGCTTACACAGGGACCTACTCTAACCACAATTTTGGGCCGCCCTCCCCTTAAAAAAATTATGCAAGCTCTGAGCAATTGATGTTTTACTCAAACATCAAAATATATGAACACTTACATAGATTGTCCTTATCCTTATATTCTCCATTAACAGCATACATACATACATATCACAGCAAAGTAATGTAGCACATTGGTAAAATAATACTAATGACCCACTTCTGCTGAAGAGGATCACAGTTAGTGATCGAAATATACGGATCTTTTTACTTTCACTTATTCTTCTCCGAAAGTGGGTCATTAGTATTAATACATACATATATACATAAATATAGCTACACCAATGACAGTTTTCCTTATTTTCCTTGCGAAAACCGTTCAATGATGGTTTCAAATGCGGGTTAGTTCTCGTTATGGGTCGGGTCTATCAGGTTCTACGCCACGGCATACTTGGGGTGGGGGTATAGGTTAATCAGGCCCTGTGGAGAGACGAGATAGAGAAGTTTGCAGGAGTGGTGTGGCAGAGGTTGTCGCAGTCGTGAGAATTACAGAATGTTATGAAAGAGGACTCTGTTGAGTAATGGACTCATGATGGTTGATTGATTGATTTATAAACATATAGACACACACACACACACACACACACACACACACACACAGAGAGAGAGAGAGAGAGAGAGAGCAAGAAGGTAGAGAGGAAGGGAAGGAAGAAGCGAGGGAGGGCGGGAGGGAGGTGGGTCTGCAGAAGTCTAGGTTTGCGTTAGACGAGAGTCAGCATTGTTGGAAAAGACAAAAGCTCCGATGGATCTTGGAGCCCCTCCCCCCCCACGCCCCTCCTCACTCCCTCCCCGCCCCTTTCGACCCACAAAAAAAAAAAAAAAAAAAAATCTTCCGCCGCTCCTCCTCCCCCTCCTCGACCCAATATTTATTCCTGCTATGATCCTGTGGCTCGCGCAAGCTTTGCCTCCAAGTGACTTTATTCGGCTGAGAGAGAAAGAAGTAGAGAAGGAGAGAGGGAAAGAGAGAAGGAGGGGGAGAGAATGACAGAATGAGAGAGAGTAAAGAGAGAGACATAGAGAAGGATGGAGAGAGAATGACAGAATGAGAGAGTAAAGAGAGAGAGAGACAGCGAGAGTAAAGAGAGAGAAGTAGAGAAGGAAGCAGGGAAAGAGGGAAGGAGGGGGAGGGAATAACAGAATGAGAGAGAGTAGAGAGAAATAGAGAAGGAAGTAGGGAAAGAGGGAAGGATGGAGAGAGAATGACAGAATGAGAGTAAAGAGAGAGAGACAGCGAGGGTAAAGAGAGAGACATAGTGAAGGAAGCAGGGAAAGAGGAAAGGATGGAGAGAGAATGACAACATGAGAGAGAGTAAAGAGAGAGAGACAGCGAGAGTAAAGAGAGAATCATAGAGAAGGAAGCCGGGAAAGAGGGAAGGATGGAGAGATAATGACAACATGAGAGAGAGTAATGAGAGAGAGTAATGAGAGAGAGAGAGAGAGAGAGAGACAGCGAGAGTAAAGAGAGAATCATAGAGAAGGAAGCAGGGCAAGAGGAAAGGGTGGAGAGAGAAAGACAACATGAGAGATAGTAGAGAGAGAGAGAGAGAGAGAGAGAGAGAGAGAGAGAGAGAGAGACAGCGAGAGTAAAGAGAAGGAAGCAGGGAAAGAGGGAAGGATGGAGAGAGAATGACAACATGAGAGAGAGAGAGAGAGAGAGAGAGAGAGAGAGAGAGAGAGAGAGAGAGAGAGAGAGAGAGAGAGGATGTGAGAGCCCGGCTGGCAACAAATGCTGATAATCGCATGACGAAGCGCACCCATTACGGCAACAGTTGCAGCGTTCACGCGTAAAAAATGAAAAGAAAATAACCATAATTATTAAGCCGGGTCAACAGCGAGCCTCGTGCAGAGCTGCATGGGGCAGATGGCGCTGTCTGGTACAGTGTCTAGTCTCCACACTGTCTATCAGCACTGTCACACTGTCAGTGTGGACCCGGCCGGGTCTACACTGACAGTGTGACAGTATTGACAGGCAGTGCGGACACTCGTTGCTACACTCAACACTGCCAACTGCCTCATGCAGCTCTGCATGAGGCTCGGTGTGAACCCGGCTTTACGCTGGCAACGATGGGGGAGGAACAATGATAGTGATGGTTGGGGTCATGGTGACGGTGGGAAGTAGCAAAGACGATGATAAACTTGGCGTTTATCAATTAATCTATTTATTTCGATTAATGTATCTTTTCTGTATCCCACCTCATTACTGAACGGTCTCCCGTCTGTATCCATGCTTTGCCATTGTAACCCACCGATGATGATAATGATATGTCATGGCTATGGCGACGACCACGTTGATCACTGTAATAACTGCATTTATAGTAATAATGAGAGATATGTGAGAGAATACAACCCGTACGATGAAGATCGGAGGGAGAGGAGGAGGAGGAGGTGGATTGGAAGGAGGTGGAAGGGGTTGAGTAGGAGGAAGAGGAGGAGAAACACGAAGAAGAAGATAAGAGGAGGGCGAAGAAGAGGAAGAAGATCGAGAATGAGTGGAAGCCCTAATGGGATGAGACGGGTGGAACCAATTTGGGTGGAGCCGTGGTGGTGATGGTGGTAAGGGTGGTAGTGGTGATAGTCATGGTCTTGGTCGTAGTGTGGCGGTAACGGTGGTGGTGCCATGTTCGTGGTGGTTTAGTTGGTGGTGGCCGTGATAGTGGTGTTGTGGTGGCCATGATGATGATGATGATGATGATGATGATGATGATTTAGGTGTTATGGTGGTCATGCTGATGGTGGTGGTGGTGTTGGTGGTGGGTGTGGTGGTGATGGTTTAGTTGGTGGTCACCATGATGATGATGATGATGATTTAGGTGTTGGGGTGGTCGTGCTGATGGTGGTGGTGTTGGTGGTGGTGGTGGTTGGTGTTGGGTGTTGGTGGTGGTGTTGGTGGTTGGTGTTGGGTGTTGGTGGTGGGTGTTGGCGATAGTGGCGATGGTGGCCGTGATGGTGGTGATAGCGGCGGTGGTAATGGTTATACTAACATCATCCGCAGCACTGTGGCGACACACACACACACACACACACACACACACACACACACACACACACACACCAAATTATAGACCAGTATCCCTGACAAGCACAATTGCTAAAAAATGCGAAAGAGTTATTAACAACAAATGGACTAAACACTTGGAAAAGAACAAATATTAAACTCCAACCAATTTGGATTTAGAAGTGGAAGATCATGTATTACAAACTTAATATGCTTTTACTAAAGATTACTAGACATAATACAAGAAAGAGATGGCTGGGCAGATTGTGCCTTTTTGGACCTACAAAAGGTTTTCGACAAAGTACCATACAAAAAACTACTAAGAAAAATTGAACTAATAGGTGGAATACAAGGAAAATTATTGGAATGGACGGGAGACTTCTTGAAAGGAAGAAAAATGAGTGATACTTAGAGAAAAGAACTCAAAATGGGTAGACATGATAAGTGGAGTACCCCAAGGCTCTGTATTGGCTCCGATAATGTTGGCTACTTATATAAATGACATGGATGAAGGAATTAAATGCTACATAAACTTCTTTGCAGATGATGCAAAACTATTGAAGAAAGTGAGTAACGAAGAAGACTGTAAATCTTTTCAGGGAGATCTGGACAAAGTCTGGAACTGGAGTAAAAAGAATGAAGTGAATTTCAACATTAAAAAATGTAGTATAATGGAATTTGGAAAAAGCAAAAATAGAATATCCGGCAAATACAAAATTGGAACAAAAGAAGTTACAAAAGTAAATTAAGAAAGAGACCTAGGAGTGATCATTTCAAATGACATGACACCAGACACACACGTAAATAGTTGGAGAAACCTACAACTTAATAAGATCAATGAAAGTGGCCTTTGACTACATGGACGAGGAGATGGTGTGGAAAATCCTAGTTACACTGATAAGACCAAAATTAGAGTATGCAGCGACACTATGGTCACACAGTACAAAAATAAATAAACTAGAAAGAATTGAAAGAGCACTAACAAAGATGGCACCAACACTCAGTATGCTGACATATGAACAAAGATTAGAAAAACTAAAATGATCAACTCTTGAGCAAAGAAGAGAAAGGCGATTTGATATCCATATATAGAATTATGAAAAGGATAGAAATCCTTGACAGGGATGATCTACTTCAATGGGACAATAGAAATACAAGGGGACACAAGAAGAAACCTAAGGACAGTTACAGAAGAGATCTGAAAAAGAATAGCTTTCCACATAGAGTGATAGATGCATGGAATAAATTAAAAGAGAAAACAGTGAGTGCTTAAACTATACACGACTTTAAGAAAGAACTGAATGCGGAAAGATACAACTGCGGGTCCCTACGAGCATAGCTCTTCTCCCGCAAAATACAACAACTAGGTAAATACACACACACACACATTCGCGGCAGGCTTCTCATACACGAACTCCTAATACTAATTAGCTGAACCCAGAGAGAGACAGAGAGGGCCACCGCCTCACGAGACCGACACCAACAAACGTTGTTTGAGCGTGGGAACCCCCGTAGGCTGGCCTCGGTTCGGCCAGGCCAAGGACTCCCTCTTACGCGCCTCACGTTCGTATATAACAAGCGGAGTCACTCCTCTGAGCATCAGTTCCATCCCCACGCTGACTCCCACTCCAACTCACTCTCTCTCCGGCAGCAGGTTCCTCCTCCATGGCACACCTCCACAAGGTATTTGATCCTCCTCCTCCTCCTTCTGCTTCTTCTCCGTCAGGTGGCGATTCCCCCCACCACAGTGTCTATGTACAGTTGACCGCACGCGAGCCTGTTGCACCCACTGGCGCGTTATCTCAGATACATGTATTTTTACTCACTGGAGCGTTATGCTAGATATCTGTATTTTTTTCTTTAACAGAGATATTTTGACTGGCAGTTATGCCAGATACCTGTATTTTTTCTTTAACAGAGATATTTTGACTGGCAGTTTTGTGGGCGTAGTCGGCTATTCTAGTCTATGATATACCGTTGGTGGCACATATACCTGTTATATGCGTCGGAGCGTCCTGACGGATAGATTTCCTTCTAAAGACTTATACTTTCATTTCTAAGTACTAGAATGGCTGAAGTTTTCCTAGACGTTGGGGGAAGACGAAATTCTTTGGTTCGTAGATTCACGACATAACGGAGCCTTTTACGATCGCGTGGACGCGTTCATACTATCACAGGCCACTGTGACGATACTTGAGCCACTGTACGACTGGTTTCATTCCTAAGTACTACAGTTGCTGGCGTCTTTCCCGTACCTGAAGCATTTTCATTTCTTTTATGTTTAGCATTGACGACACAAGTAAGCCTCCTTAGTCGAAAAGATTTGCGCCACACCAGAAGACCTCAACTACTGTAGTACTTAGGAGTGAAGGCACATGTGCACCGATTATCATCTCGAGTGAAAGGTTATCAACCAACGTATCCCAAACCTATCTATTACTTTCCCTACAACTCCTGGTTACCACTACAATACCGAGTTTAACCGTCAGACATCCACCACCATCAGCTTTCGATAGGCAGCCCCATTTTTTTTAACGCGCGCGCTTGTATGTGTGTGTGTGTGTGTGTGTGTGTGTGTGTGTGTGTGTGTGTGTGTGTGTGTGTGTGTGAGATGCAGGGATGACCCGTCATCCAGGAGGTGCCAAGATAAGAGGGAGGGAAGAGGGTAGAGGGAGGTGGTGTATGTAGATATGGATCAAAAGGTCTCCTGTCGGTATGCTCCGCCTTTGTAATCCTTTGTATGTAGGGGATGGAATGGGTGGGAGTGGTTTCTATGCCCTTGTTTTTTTTTCTACCTCCCTTGTAAGGGAGAAAGAGCCTTTGTGTGGTGTGTGTGTGTGTGTGTGTGTGTGTGTGTGTGTGTGTGTGTGTGTGTGTGTGTGTGTGTGTGTGTGTGTGTGTGCGTGCGCGCGTGTGTGTCCCTCCCCAAAGTCTATCACCTTCAAAACCCCAAATCAGTGAAATGAAACAGGAGGGTTCAGTGTCTAGCGAGCCGCTCCTGGTCTCGTTCAGACCCCTCCAGGGCTCAGCCTTTGTCACCGAGACAGAACTCCAGATTCAACATTTCTCTCTCTCTCTCTCTTTCTGTCTCTCTCTCTCTCTCTCTCTGTCTCTCTCTCTCTCTCTCGCGGGGTCACCACGTGTCGGATCAGGTCAAAGGTCCCGTGAATGCAGCAAATATTCCAGGTAATTGTGTGTACTCTTGGAAACCCCCGAGGGAGGACCTTCTGCTGGAGCTTATGTCCGTGTGTGTACTTACCTCGTTTACCCAACTGGTTGTTAAGAAACGGTTAAACAACTTATTAATTACAAAGGATTACAAAGGCGGAGCATGCCGACAGGAGACCTTTTGGTCCATATCTAGGTCAGATGCGAAAAAATCATAATAATGATAAACAAATAAATGAATAAATAAAAACTATAATAATGTAAATAATAAATAAAATACATAAATAAATGCATAGGTATAATTAAATACCTATACCTATGCATTTATTTATGCATTTTATTTATAATTTACATTATTATAGCTTTTATAATAAATAAAATACATAAATGCATATTGGATGGGGATGACAGGTGGTAATAGACATGGAACTGCCTAGTGTAGGCTTTATGGCCTCTTGCAGTCTCCTTCGTTCTTATGTTCTTAACTAATATACACTGTTAGAGTTGTGTTCATGGGATTCTCTCTCTTTACCTCTATCTATCACATTCAATTTCAGATGCATATATGGTGTCTGCCTCAATTATTTCTTCCATTTTATTTCAAAAACTACTTCTGTGAATGAAGCTTCTTCACCTCCTTCAAGCAGTCTATCGACAGATTTTCGTTGTCTTCTTGATGTTCTTTAAGAACATAAAAATGGAGAAGACTGCAAGAGACCATAAGGCCTAAACTATGCAGTTCCATGTCACCTACCACCTTTCACCCCTATCCATAAAGTTATCTCATCTTCTCTTAAAACAACCAATTGCTTCAGCGCTCATTACATTGTTACTAAGTCTATTCCATCCACGAACCACTTTGTTGGTGAATTAGTCCTTGCCTATTTCCTTCTTAAGCCTTAGACCCGTATCAACAGAATATATATATATATACTAATGACCCACTTTCGGAGAACAATAAGCGAAAATAAAAATATCCGTATATTTCGATCACTAACTGTGTTCCTCCTCATCTGCTGAAGAGGATCACAGTTAGTGACGAAATATACGGATCTTTTTACTTTCGCTTATTCTTCTCCGAAAGTGGGTCATTAGTATTGTTTTACCAATGTGCTACAACATTACTTTGTTGTGATATATATATATATATATATATATATATATGTGTGTGTGTGTGTGTGTGTGTATATATATATATATATTTCAAATTCCTTTCTCTGTTGTAGATAGCGATCATGTCACGTCTTTTTCTTCGCCTTTCCAACTTGGGCAACCTACGTTTAAAATCTTTCCTCATATGTTTTCTTACCCCGGCAGGGGATCATTCTTGTCGCTGCTCTTTGAATTCTCTCAATTTTCTTTTATACCTAATAACCGGGGTGGGCAACCTTTCTAGGCGTGGGTGCCAAAATCAACCAAATCTTTGATACATTTCTCGCGTACCACCAGCCACCAATACAATTTCGTATATCAAGAAAGTTACTGGAGCCAGTACCGAGCCCTGTGGTACACCACTGTTAACTTCTCCCCGACCCATCTCATCTTTCACAACAGTTCTCGTGCACTTGCCCTTCAGGAAATCTTTTATCCATTCCAGTATATTCCTCTGTATGGAAACACAGTCCCCGTCTTCTCTTGCTTATAAACACACTTCCATATATATATTTTTTGTTCTTTATTAATCTCTTTTGCGTTATCTTTATTTTCATCAAACTCATTTTTCAGTTTGTCTAAATCGTCCCCTCGCTTCTCTCAATTATAGTTCCCCTTCACACAATTCATATATCAATTGTTTAATATTCACGTTATGGGGTTCTACTTGTATGTTAAGCGCATGCGGAGCCATTTCAGTTTTCATGTCTTCTAATACTGATTTCACTAATTCATTTATTATCGAATTTCTTGTTCTTGTGTGATCCACTTCTATAGTTCACTAGCAAGGCCGGGGCTAGGAATTGAGGGACCCAATTAGAAAATTGATAGCGGAGCATCTTCTCTACAAAAATTCGAAATTGATTTTTCATTTTCGTGTATTAATAAGCCAGTCTTAGCCAAAAAGCATTAAATGATTGATATACCGAACACTGAAAGACAATATGAGAGTGTTATTTCTTAAAACATGTTAAGACAATTACATACTGTTTCTGCACAGGTCAATTAGAAAAAGACTTTTCTTTATTTCTTATTTGGAAAATATTTCAAAAATATTTTTTTCTTTATTTCTATTTGCAAAATATTTCAAAAATATTTCTAAGTCGATGGCTCCTGAACAGAAAAAAATTATGGAGAGACACATACATAGAGAGCGACTGATAGATAACAAGGAGAGAGATAGAAAGTGTTTATGTGTGTGTGTGTGTGTGTGTGTGTGTGTGTGTGTGTGTGTGAGAGAGAGAGAGAGAGAGAGAGAGAGAGAGAGAGAGAGACTAACGAACCGCCAGATCATTTTCACAAATTTGAAAAATCTGTTTCAGATAACGCTACACGATTTTACTCATTTTTTGGGAAGATTAATTTCCCGCCCCCGCCCTCCGGGTCAGTTCTGGACCCTGGGTGTGTGTGTGTGGGGGGGGGGGACTGGATGCCCTGGACGAAGCTCCTTGTCCCAAAAAATCATCCAATTAAAGCAGGAAAATACCCCCCAAATCCGGCGGATCAAAAACTCAATTATTTTCGTGGTTCCGAATCTTCTCGAAAAAATTCCCACGGACGAGCTCACTGCCCTCACTTCACTCCCCCCCCCCCCAAAAAAAAAAAAAAATCACTGCCCTTACTTCACTATATAATAAAAATCACTGCCCCCACTTCACTCCCCCTCCCCCCCCCCCAAAAAAAAAAAAAATCACTGCCCTCACCCACCCTACAGCCACCTCCCCCCTACTTTCACCGCCGCCCGCCGCCGGCCCTAAGGATTTGGCCGATCCGATATCTACGGAAAACTCGATAACCCTGTTTCCCAGATGCTTGAGAACCGACATTCTTGTCCGCCTTTTCTCTTCGACCTCCTCAATACCGAGGCGGTGGAGGTCTCTGCGACGAATAAAATCAGCTGACGCCTGTCGGGACGAAATCTATTCATCTTCTGCCCATCTTTCCCCTCATTCCGTGAGTTTGATTCCCGCCACCCGGTGCGTGATTCTTTTGTTGGTTCCTGACAGCCTTGGCCAGGCAGGGAGGCAACCCAAACATCGGCACATCGCCCCCCCCCCCCAAAAAAAAAAGCGGGGCCTCCTGGAGTTAACAGCCCATTTCACTTGACCTTTTCCATATTGCGCGTCACTTGCATCATTTTTGGCTGCCGGCAGGCGATTTTATTCATTTTTGTGGCGCCTCGAGGATAGCTTACGCCCAGTTTCATTTACCGTCTCCCGCAGTGGCTGGCCCATTTCCCGTCACCAAGACGATTTCCTTCATGTCCGTGGCAGCCCGTCAGCGGTGAAATCCTTCGCCAAGGCATCCCTGAGCTCCACTCCCTTCGATGAGCCGCCCGCCCGCCCGCATGCAGCAACCGCCGCCGCTCGCTGAAGATATGGCTAATCCGATATCGGAGAGAAAACTCGATGTCAATGTTTCTCCTTGTTCGAGGGCTATCGGGCAGTTTTATCCTATCAATTCCTCCTTCGCTTCGATGAACCTCTTAACACTCGTAGTATCATGCGTATCATATATATATATATATATATATATATATATATATATATATATATGTATATATATATATTATATATATATATATGTATGTATATATTATATATATATATGTATGTATATATATATGTATATATGTATATATATATATATATATATGTATATATATGTACATATATATATACTAATATATATATATATATATATATATATATATATAATGTAATTCATTGAATTATGAGGCTCTAAGACCAACCTATCTGGAAATCTTAGTAAATAAAACCCTCACCAGGTTAAAACAAACAGGGTGTTGGACAAACAACGAAAAAAGCAAACATGAAACCTATTGACCCATGAGGAGCTGGGATGGAAAATAAAATACAATAAAATTTATATAAACAAACAAGGCGGGGTCTGCTTTGCAACATATACTGTACATACGCACAAGTGTTTGTCTAATTAAGTCTTGGCACTTAAGAATATTGAATGTGTTCGCTTGCTTTTCCTATACTATCTTCTTCCTCATCATCATCACAGTAGCCCTAATCATTATTATTACTTTTATTGCCAAATTCATTATCCTCATTTTCTATCATTATTGTTATTATCATTACTACTACAGACCCCCCCTCAGACTAATAAAATCGCCTGACGGCAGATATAACAAAGACTACAGTCGTACAGATGGAGCGACAGGGTACGAGGAAGGGTGGAAGTGTGGATGATATTTCCACTTACCTAAATAAAGTCGCCAGACGGCAGGTGGAATACAAAGGTCAAACGCAAGAAAACGCTCTCTTCGGGTGATGTACAGACTTCTTCTGAACGAGGTCGTATGGAATGAGCATGTTTCTTATTTACGACAAGTGACCCGCTGACCTTTTTTGACCAGTGGCGAACAAAAACTCTCTTCTTCCTCCTCCTCCTCCTCCTCTTCTTCTTCTTCTCCTTCCTTCTCTCCGTTGTCTTCTCCCACTCCCTCCTCCTCTCCCTCGTTTTCCTTCTTCCTCCCTTCCTTTCTTCTGTGTCTTCTTCACCTCTATTTTTTCTTTCGTTCTTCCCCCTTCCTCTTGCTCATCCTCCTTTTCCTTCTTCCCTTCCTTCCATATCTTCTTCCCTTTTCCTTCCCTTTCTTACCTCATCTTCCTCATCCCTTTCTCCTTCGTTCCTCCCTTTCATATTTCCACTCCTTTTTCTCCTTTCTTCCTCTTCTTCCTCCTTCTAGTACTTCTTACTTTCTTCATTTCTCCCTTCTGCATTTTCTTCCTCTCTTCCTCCCTTTCTTCCCTCTCCTCTTTCCGTGTCTTCTCCTTCTTCCTATCATTATTACTCATTTCTCCTCCCTCTCCTCTTTCTTCTTCCTCCTTCCTTCCTTCCTTCCTGCCTTCCGTGTCTCCTTCCCTCCTCCCTCCTCATTTCCTGTTGCGGCCTCTTCTTCCTCCCACCCCTCTTTCATCTCTTCTTTTAGTCATTTTTCTAACAAAGTCATCGCCTCCTTTCCTCCTCCTCCTCCTTTGTCATTTATTTCCACCTCCTCTAAGTCTTTTCTTTCTCCTTCCTTGCTTCCTCACTGCCCAACCTTACCTCCTCCTCTTCTTCCTTTTTCCTCGCCTCCTCCTCCATCGAGTCTACGGATCCTCCCTTGAGTTTTATCATCACCCTTCACCCCTCCTCCTCCTCTTTCCTTACCCACCTCGAATCTCTTCTTCTTCCTCCTCCTCCTACTCCTCCTCGCCCTCTTTCCTCACATACATCGAGTCTCCTCTTCTCCTCTTCCTCCTCCTCTTTCCTTACCCACCTCAAATCTCTTCTTCCTCCTCCTCCTCCTCCTCTTCCCTCACCTACATCGAGTCTTTTCCTCTCCTCCTCCTTCTCCACCTCTTCCTCCTCTTTCCTTACCCACCTCGAATCTCTTCTTCTTCTTCTTCCTCCTCCTCCTCCCCCCTTCCCTCACCTACATCGAGTCTCTTCTTCTCCTCCTCCTCCTCCTCCTCTTTCCTTACCCACCTCGAATCTCTTTTTCTTCTTCCTCCTTCTCCCCCCAACCCCGGTCCCTCCTCTTCCTCCCTCACCTTCATCGAGTCTCTTCTTCTCCTTCTCCTCCTCCTCATCCTCTCCTTACCCACCTCGAATCTCTTCTTCTTCTTCTTCTTCCTCCTCCTCCTCCCCTGGTCCCTCCTCCTCTTCCCTCACCTACATCGAGTCTCTTCTCCTCCTCCTTCTCCTCTTTCCTTACCCACCTCGAATCTCTTCTTCCTTCTCCTCCTCCCCCGGTCCCTCCTCCTCTTCCCTCATCTACATCGAGTCTCTTCTCTTCTCTTCCTCCTCCTCCTCTTTCCTTACCCACCTCGAATCTCTTCTTCTTCCTCCCCCGGTCCCTCCTCCTCTTCCCTCACCTATATCGAGTCTCTTCTTCTCCTTCCCCTCCTCTTTCCTTACCCACCTCGAATCTCTCCTTCTTCTTCCTCCTCCTCCTCCCCCGGTCCCTCCTCCTCTTCTTCCCTCACCTCATCCAAGTCTCTTCTTCTTTCCTTACCTACCACGAATCTCTTTACTCTTCCTCTTCTCCCCGACTCCTCCCTCGAGTCACTTCCGCTTCTTCCTCCTCCTCCTCTTCTTCCTCTTCCTTCTCCTGAACGTGAGCGGATGAAAACCTTGGAAGCAATTAGATTGATTCAACAGACAAAGTTTGCCCCATCCTGTGGCGGTTGCGGCGGTTGCGGCTGCGGCCTGGTCGAAACAAGTCTTCTTCTCTTTCTTCACCATTGTCCCCCGGCAGATGCAAACTTCCCCTGCCGGCACACACTAAATCCCTCGAGTCATCTAGCTTCCTCCTCCTCTTCTTCTTCCTCCTCTTCCTCTTCTTCCTCCTCTTCATCTTCCTCCTCCTCTTCTTCTTCTTCCTCCTCCTCCTCTTCCTCCTCTTCTTCTTCCTCCTTTTTTTCCTCTTCTTCTTTTCCTCCTCCTCCTCTGTATTCCCACACTTCATCCCAGTTCTGTCCAAATCGAATACCTTCGTACAATAATCTAATGGCAACATCTATATTGCCAACTGTTATTACTGAAATATTTCCATTCTTGAGAGTTACTGGCAATACCGAGTGGCCACACTTAGCAATGGCAATGTTCACATGGCAATCCTTTCAATAGCGACAACTACAGCCTCTCCTGTGTTCAATATATCAACCGAAAGTTCCTGCCGAAGTCCCTTAAACACACACACACACACACACACACACACACACACACACACACATATATATATATATATATATACATACATACGTACATATTTAGAATCACGAGCTTATGTGATTTCTCATGCACATACATACGTATACATAAACGCACAAACATATACTCATACAATACACACATACATAAACACGTACACACGCACACAAATCCCGTTCATCAAAACATCGTCCCCACACGTTCATCGGTGACTGCCATTAACCCTAGCTATGAGTACACATAAGCCCCTGTCACTCTGTGACGTGCAAGGAGGAAGCGATGATTACCTTCAGCCTCCAGCACGCCCGGAGCTAACAGCCGAGCCAAGGGGCCATCACCAGTCCTCTACTCACCAGGCAGTGGGAAGTGAAAAACCCCTGACAATTGCGGCAAGCCGCTGGTTGTTATTATATATATATATATATATATATATATATATATATATATATATATATTTTTTTTTTTTTTTTTTTTTTTTTGCCGACGTACGGTCTCCCCCCCGGCTGGCCAGGGGGGGAGACCGCACGTGCTGCCAACGTTGCAGATTTCATCAATTCGCCGTCAGTTCGTCATACGCTAAACCTCCTTACAAATGACGTCACGTGGAGTCAGCATTCTTGAAATAAGCTTTCCTCCCTGACTCCCTCTTCCTTCCCATCCTCTTGTTCCTCTTTTTCTTCTGCTATTCCTCCTCCTCCTCTTCCTCCTCGTATCGTCTTTTTCCTCCTTTTTCTGCGTCGACTTGTTATATTTCCTCTAATCTCAACCTTTCTCTATTTTCATTCTTATCTCTCTCTCTCTCTCTCTTTCTTCCTCTCTCTCCAAAATCTTGCTCAGTTCAATGGTCACAACAGACCAAGGCGTAGTCTTCATCTCAATCTGATTAACATAAGAGTGGAGGACACTGCAAGAGACCATAAGGCCTACACTAGGTAGTTCCATGCCCCTTACCAGCTTTCGTCTCTATCCATGATGTTATTCAAATTTTCTCTTAAAACAACCAATTGTTTCAGCGCTAATTACATGGTTACCATGTCTATTCAACTCGTTAATCACTCTTGGTAAACTTGTTCAAGCCTATTTCCTTCTTAAGCCTAAATTTGTCCAATTTAAATCCATTTCCACGAATCCTGTGATGGCGTCTTAATATGATGACCTGAATAAAATCTGCATAACGTCACTAGGGCGTCACCGTGGGGATGGATTTAACAACGTTAGCATCCAGAGCGAAATCGTTTCCGCCGCTAAACGTTAAGTTTGCAACGTTTGAGAAATGGCGCGAGTTAATTGGCAGTTACCCGCCTTCCGTTCGGTAGTCTGCGGTTTCGTAGCGTCGCGCCCAACCCGAATTAGGCAAGACCCCGTTTCATGACTCGAACGCAACAAGCTGAACATATTCACGCACGCACAACCTCTGACGCCCATCACTCTCTTATGTTTATCTGTGAGGTCGTCAGGCGATTTGATTAATCGACAGAAACACATTTTCAAAAGATTAGGAGCTGTATCTCATGACTCATATTTGTTCTGTATGCTCCCAGGCGATTTTATTCCCCAGAGGAAAACCCCAGTGAAAGCTCTTTCCATGAACCTGGGGATCCTTTTGTGTGCGCGCGCGTATACACAATGCACACACATACAGTATATATATATATATATATATATATATATATATATATATATACACACAACACACACAAACACGCACACATATTAGGCATACCCATTGCCCTACCGTGAACGAATAGTCTCGTATAATATCTCACTAGAGAAACCTAAAAATAGTCTAAGTATAAGGGTGTATACACTGTATACTCCAGGGGGTCGACTACTATACACCAAAGAGGCGCAGCGTTTGCTTCTCAGATTCCTTTGAGAGTAATGTCGAGAACAGAGAACGAAACTCTACGAAGAGAAGAACGGGACCCAGGTTCCATGGGAATCTTTAGGGAAGAAGTGGTGGATGTGTTGGCTTCCAGCGAAACAAAGATGAAAGGAATGGGCGGGGGGACGTCTGTCGGTGGTGCCAGCCGGACGAAATGCCAAGACTGGAAGATGTAGGTTTGTGTGAGTGGGTGTGATTCACCATGGTCTTGGATCACGTGTTTGACTCATGATCGACGGCTATTTCCCTCCCGGAAGAGAGCTCATGTATTTGTGTGAAAGGAACAAGTAAGAACATTGGTTAGGTGGAAGGTGACGAGTGTGTGAGATCTGGGGAGGGAGTAAAGTGTGTTTGTATTCAGGCGAGTGCAAGTGTGGTGACGTGCGCACCTCTGAATTATGAATCCATTTGTAGAAGTAACGCTCACAGAATCTTAAAAAAAATGCAGGGACTCCCTTCAGGATGATATGCAGGATAAGGAGGATGAGGGTGAGGATGAGAGTGAGGATGAGGTGTAGGAGAGGAAGTGGGAAGGAAAAGAAGGAATGAAAGAAAAGGAAGAGGAGGAAGTGTACGAGAAGAAACATGAATGGAAAGATGAGGACTATGAAAGAACTATAAACGGTAAGGGAATGGAACGTAAAAGAAGAGGTACAATGAAGAGATCAATGATGGGAATAACGCTGAGAGACCGAAAGAGAGCAAATTGGATGGGAGAGAGCAGTGGAATGAAAGATATTGTGGAGGCGGTAAAAGAGAAGAAGTGGAATTGGACAGGGAAGCAACCGCGAACGAATGATGAGCGATGGAGCAAGTGTATTACTGAATGGACGCCGCGAGATAGTAAGCGTGCAAGAGGGAGACCGGACAGAAGGTAGAGGAATGAGATAGAGAAGTTTTCAGGAGTGACGTGGCAGAAGTTGGCACAGTTGTGCGAATCATGGAATGATATGTAAGAGGCCATTCTTCAGCAGAAGACTCAGGATGGCTGATTGACTGAAAAGAGAGGTGGAGAGGAGAGAGGAGGGAAGGGGGAGGATTGAAGAGGTCGTATGGGGGAGAAAGAGAGAGAAGGGAGGGGGTAAAGGGAAATGTTGGGAGAGGGAAGTGAAGATATTTGAGAAGGGAGAGGGGAGACTGATTGATTGATTGATTAAAGGTTATCTGGCGTCCTAACTGCCAAGGTCATAGACGCCGAATTGTTAAATTCTTAGATTCAATTTTGGGTATAGATAATAATAATAATAATAATAATAGTGATTTACTATGTATAGATGAAGGTAAATATTAATCAATCTAAATTCAGTATCATGTATTAGTTATTAAACAGTGTAATGATTATATACATATGGTGTTAAATTATGTTAAAATCTGAATAGAGTTAAAAGCTATTTGGTTTTGATGGAAAAGGGGAGAGGGAGGGCAAGGGGGGGAGAAGGAAGAGAAGAGAACATAACATAAGAACATAAGAATGAAGGAGACCGCAAGAGACCATAAGGCCTACACTAGGTAGATCCGTAATAAGGCCTACACTAGGAGAAGAAAATAAGAGGCGAAAGGAAATGAATACAAAGACGAGGAAAGCACGGAAAGTGAGGGGAAGAGAACAGAGACCATGGGGCCCACACTAGGAGAAGAAAAGAGGAGGCGATGGGAAATGAATACAAAAACGAGGGAAGCACGGAAAGTGAAGCGAAGAGAACAGAGACCATAGGGCCTACACTAGGAGAAGAAAAGAGGAGGCGAGGGGAAATTAATACAAAAACGAGGGAAGCACGGAAAGTGAGGGGAAGAGAAACCGAGGTTAAGAGAGATAAGGTCAGGTGCTAGAAAGGAGACGACGACGAGGGCAAGTGAGATCAAACGGGGTCATCTAAGGTCAAACAAGATCAGTTGAGGAGAGTCTAAATTAAGTCAAACGTTGGGCAAGAGAAAAAGAGGGTAAGGTGAGGAAAGATAAGAGTGTGTGTGTATGTGTGTGTGTGTGTGTGTGTGTGTGTGTGTGTGTGTGTGTGTGTGTGTGTGTGTGTGTGTGTGTGTGTGTGGACGCGTGGGAGGGAGGGAGGGAAAGAGATAAAGAGGTGGAGATAGAGAGGCTGGGAGTGGAGAGAGGAAAGGAGGAATGAAAGGAATGGAAGTAAAGAAGGAAGGTTAAAAGGAAGGAAGGAAGGAAGGAAGGAAGGAGGGAAGGAAGGAAGGAAGGAGGGAAGGAAGGAAGGAAGGAGGGAAGGAAGGAGGGAGGGAGGGAGGGAAGGAAGGAGGGAGGGAGGGAAGGAAGGAGGGAGGGAAGGAAGGAAGGAGGGAGGGAGGGAAGGAAGGAGGGAAGGAGGGAAATAGGGGAGTAAGTAAAGAGAGAAGGAAGGAGGAAGACGGGGATGAAGGTAGCTGACCTTTTGAGAGGCAGGATGAGGAGGAATACTATAGAATGAAAAGAACGACGTAAAATCAAGGTCAGAGGTGCAGAGGAGGTATAACTACGCAGACCTTACTCTCCCCACATGGCGATAACTCTCTTCCGTATTCAGGCAAATGTGCAGGAGGACTACGGGAAAAGGAAGTGATGTTCATCTTTTTCCAGATTGTTCTCTTTCCTCTTCCTCTTCCTCCTCCTCTTCATCCCATTTCCCTTTCCTCTTTTACCTTTTTTTTTTATCCATTCCTGTACATTTACAGAAGAATGACGTTCTAACCATCACATGCCCTATATACCAAGCTGTACACACACACACATTATATTTATATATATATATATACATTATATGCATATAATATATATTCATATATACATACGCTGTATACACACACATACATATTGAATGTGTATATACACGCATGAGTGTAAATATACATAAAAATGTAAAAAGTGTCGCGCACGCAAATATATGCATTGCATACAAAATAAGCTATGCATAATATATAACGTCTTACCCGGAGTGCAGAGGACAAACATAAATACTCAAGATGCTCAGATACATAATTCCATATATATATATATATATATATATATATATATATATATATATATATATATATATATATATATATATATCAACCACAATTGAACTTTAATTCTAAGCCATCAACATTGAGAAACTCGAGGAGGCATACATACTCGAGTCTCTCTTGATGTTGATGGCTTAGAATTAAAGTTCATTTGTGGTTGATAAAAATGTCTATCTGCTCACTGGGACCCATTCAGTGTTGTACATGGTATATGTATGTATATATATATATATATATATATATATATATATATATATATATATATATATATGTGTGTGTGTGTGTGTGTGTGTGTGTGTGTGTGTGTGTGTGTGTGTGAACAACATCGTGCGGGAGAATTACATCCAATTTTAACTCTCTGAGGATGCTGTAGAGAATATCATCGTCTCCGTCATTTTTAAGTCTTACATCCGTAGATCATAGCTGGCATTATACACTGGCGGTAAACTTAGCGTGTAAATCCTCTCTCTCTCTCTCTCTCTCTCTCTCTCTCTATATATATATATATATATATATATATATATATTACACACATAACACATGCCAACATACATATACATAAACATATATTTCCTTTCAAATATGATTATTGCGAAGGTGAATGTGTCCGAATAATCTGTCTGAACGAGAGTTATCTTCTTCCATGTTTCAATCTTCTTACAATGAGGTCGGCGTTATATCATCCTCAAGGTCGCTCGCTGGAGGAGCTGGTTAGAGCGTCGCTACTTGCGGCGGAGGTCGAGGTGACCGCAGTTCGAACCCTGTCGCCAGCGAGTTGGACCAAGGGCATGGTCCATTGAATACCACGCTACAAAGACCTCTGTAAGGGGCACCGTCCTTGCCTACTAACATGGGGTGAGTTTGCGACGTTACACCGAATGGTCAATCTTTATCCTCCTTAAACGAGGAAGCGCTGGTGAAATATCTGGGACGAACTACAAATTACTTAGTTCGTGGAATCTGCAACTTCTTGTACGTTAAATCCAAATAAGTACACAACTCCACAAGAGACTGAAGGCCTGAACAGGTGGTCGTGGCCGGTGACCTCAGGGCTGCGGGTCTTCTGTATACGAGAACTGTGCCATCGGACTGGTTGGGCCACTGCATCATGGCTGGGTCCTTCATCTGAAGAGAACCGCCTGGCCCTTCACACGAAGAGAACCGCCTGGCCCTTCACACGGTGAGAACCGCCTGGCCCTTCACACGAAGAGAATCGCCTGGCCCTTCACACGAAGAGAACCGCCTGGCACTTCACATGAAGAGAACCGCCTGGCCCTTCACACGAAGAGAACCGCCTGGCCCTTATCTAAGGCGGAAATAGGGAACATCCAAGAGTTTGCAGGAGCGACGAGGGTTCATGTTCGAGAGGAATAAAAGGTGAAATAAAGAGGAAAGAAGAGGCGGTATAAAGAGAGAGTGGAAGTACGAGAAAGGAGAAGGGAATTGGAATTAAACATGAACGCGTCGGAAGGACAAAAAAGAAAAAAGAAGAAAAAAAAAAGTAACTGTGAGAAATGAAGGGTACAGATGGAAGAGGATGAGGAAAGGAGAAAAGAGGGAGGATAGGATAAACAGGAGGAAAAAGAGGAGGAAAAATTATACGAAGAAAGAATACATACATACATATACCAAAGGCTTTTCCCCCCAACATGGGGGGTAACCACAAAGAAAAAAGCATAGAAACCACTCCCACCCATTCTATTTCCTATATATTCCACTCCCCTCCACCCTCCTCCCTCCCTCTTATTTTGGCACCTCCTGGAAAGAATTGGAGAGGAAAGAATAGGAGAGAAAAAACAGGAGAGAGAAAAATGAGGCGAAAGAGGAGAAACAGGAGAAAGAAAACAGGAGACAAAGCAGCAAAAGGAGGAAGAGGATGAAGAGGAAAAGGAAGAGAAAGAGGAGGAAGAGGATGAGGAGGAGGAGGAAGAGGGAGATATACCAACGTTAAAGAAGTGCTTGTCAAGACGAAAAAGTGGTTGAAATCGGCTTGTCTGTTTGTCAGCACCTGCCCAGAACACTTCACGCCCGCCCCCACGCCCATCCCTGGCAGCCCGCCCACCCCCAAAGGCTGGTGGACAAATTATTCATAGCCCTTTCTCGGAAACTACTTTACCTTCGGCCGAAGCAAAGCCAAGTCGGAGGCTCTGACGTCACCAGCTTCGTCATCTAGCATTTATGTGCACCTTTCGTCTCTCTTTGTAGTCTCTGTTGGCACACTTTAAAGCATTTATTCTGGCCAGAGACGGCTCGTTTTATTAAGCTGCGGAGCTGAATTTCAGGTTAACGGGATCAGTCTGTCTGCGCACACACACATTACAAAGGATTACAAAGGAGGAGCATGCCAACAGGAGACCTTTTGGTCCATAACTAGGTCGGATGCTAGAAAAATAATAAATGAATAAATAAATAGAATAAATACATGATAAATAGTAAACAAAAAGAAAAATAACAATAAGCTATGATAAATGATAAATTAAGATAATAAAAACACAGATAAATAATAATAATTAAATAGATAAATAATAATAGATACATGAATAAATAAAATAAAATGAATGGCAGGCATTGCAGAACATTGCTTTGGTGTTTATCTAAAAGAATCTTAAAACTTCGAACTGTATTACGTGGCACTGCCCCTGCAGGAAGTTTATTCCATTCATTAACTACACGGTTGGCGAAGTTGTTTCTACCCACTTTCAAATTAAGTCTACTTACTGACAGTTTGAGACCATTATTTCTTGTCTGATTCTCATTCAGTGTGAAAATTTTGCCACTTTCGATGTTGTCAATTCCCTTTATAATCTTAAAGACTTGTATTAAATCACCCCCGAGGCTACGCATTCTTAGAGAAAATACATTCATATGTTGATTTTCGTATGATTTATTTCTGATATTTGGAATCAGTTTTGTGGCTCGCCGTTGTACTTTTTCCAATCTGTCAATGTCTTTAATGAGATTCGGTGACCATACGGAAACAGCATATTCCAAATGTGGGCGAACTAACGATTTATAGCTTGTTCATGAGTGATGGACTTTTGAAATCAAAAGATCGCGCAATCAGTCCTAGAATCTTATCTGCTTTCTCTGAGGCGGAAATACATTGCTTGGATGATTTGAGATCGTTACTGACAATTACGCCGAGATCCTTTTCACTATCCACTTTTGTTAACGCATATCCAAGTAACTTGTAATCGTACTTACTGTTATCTTTACCTATGTGTATAACCTTACATTTACTTTGTTAAATTTCATTGGCCACTTTTCAGACCACACAAACACACACAACACTTGTGGGCAACGTGATCTTGAACATGATAAAATACTATAAATACTATAGATACATTGATAAATAAATAAAAATACCGGTACATTCGCTGAGTCTGACCCGAAAACAGGTCAAAACGAGACAGAGGTCGATATCGGCATGTTAAGAACATAAGAACATAAGAATGAAGGAGACTGCAAGAGACCATAAGGCCTACACTAGCCAGCTCGCCACTTGATTTTATTCAGCTGCAAGGGCGGATGGGTGTGTGAGGGGGGGACTACGACCTTTCCCTGTTTGAGCGGTTAAGAAGTTTACGAATGACTTCGGGCCCCATAAGGAGCTAAATGTAAGTAATAGCAGACTCCCTTTCCAAGTTAGAAGCTGAAACTTTGAACATTTTTCACTGAATTAGTTACGGGCTCCAAGATTTTTTTCTTTCTTTTCCATACTGACCTTTGGGTTACTTTCAACTCTCCAAAGTTCTCACTAACCATTAGTTTTGTTGATATATATATATATATATATATATATATATATATATATATATATATATATATTTATATATATATATATCACTGGTGAGAAATGTAGTAACACATTTGTAAATCACAACTCTTTCTTTCGTCCTACTTTTTTTTTCCCTTAAGAATTTCCTCTGATTAACGCCAGGCTATTTCATATGTATGTCTGAGGGGCGAGTGAGAGATGGAGATAGAGAGGAAAAGAGAGAGTTGGGAAGAGAGAGAGAGAGAGAGAGAGAGAGAGAGAGAGAGAGAGAGAGACAGCGGGAGAAAGAGAGGGAGACAGATTGACAGAAAGCACCACCACCACCACCACCACAGGGAAATGTTTCTTAACATTCCGCTCTTCCACAGCGGCACTCATCCTACCCCCCCTCTGTTGCCAGGTAGTGGAACGGGTGGGAGTGTGCGTGCCTTGATTTGGCTACCCCCCTTGTAAAGGGGAAGAATTCCTTGGTATATAGACAGATTTACCCAAGACGTGCCAGCCCCTGACATACAACATAGAACCACATTAACACAAGAGCGGCGATTTTTCCTGGAGTGGTATTTGGGAAGGTTTGAGGACCGTTGGCGACTACTGTGGGGATGTGGGTTTCCAGTCACCGACGAAAAACAAAATTATCACAATCATTATCACCACTAATATTACTAATGTACTTCGTATCCAGAAAAACAAATGGAATTGTTTTTGTGCTATGACATTTGGAAATAAACCCTCCTATTGGGATTCGAACCCTCGCCTGAGCGGCTTGCTTTTCATAAGACGAAGGGCGTGGTAGCACAATGGTACGGCCTTCGTCTTATAAAAAACAAGCCGCTCAGGTGAGGATTCGAATCCCAGTAGGAGTTTATTTATAAATGGAAATACTAAACAACCAAACTCTGCCAAAACTTCCCTCTCAGTATTTTATATACTGACGGAATATAATGTAGTATTGGTGAAATGTGGTCACGACAAAAGTGTAAGTGAAATATATCTCCTCATAGATATTTAATGTTATTTTAGATTAAGTCAAAACATTTTGCAATATGTATGTATATACATTACATTATATATATATATATTATATGTATATGGGTGGATTTCACAACAGATATGGCTTGGATGTCTTAAATGGTGTATCCGGAACAACCGCCTATTATCCTGGAGGCCCTTACCCCAGATAGTGTTGGATAGGAGGGGGGGGGGCCACTTTATCATTCATGTGATCTAATTTTCTCTTCTCCCTCTCTCTCTCCGATCCCCAGATCGTCTCTCTCTGCCTGGCCATTGCCGTTGCTGCGGCCGAAGCCGCCCCGGCCGACCACTTCCCCCACCCCACCGTTTACTCGCCTGCACCCCCCTACCACCCTCCCGTCCCCTCCCCACCACCGCCGCCGCCTCCACCACCAGCCTACCACCCAGAGCCCGTTTATGTCCCTGCACCCGTCTATAATGAGGTTGGTTTTTTATGGCAATTCTCGATCTTCCTTGTGTCATATGTCTACAGCATGGTGTTGTAGCGATGCTACTATTGGCGAAGAGAAAGGGGTTTGGGTGAATTCGTCTCCTTTATTGTAAGGTGCGAGTGAAATGATTCTACATTTTTTTTTTTTTTTTTTTTTTTTTTTACCCTGTCATAGATATTTTTATTGTGGGTTGTACTGTATGTGTGTTGTAACTGTAACTTTGAATGATCAGGATCCACAAAGAGTTTCAATTTGTATCATTACAAATTGACTAAGTGTTTATTATTATTATTATTACTATTATTATTATGTCTCACCCCATCTCCCTTACCTTGATGTGTGTCATGGATTCTCAACCTTGCCCATGCACCGCTTTCACTATTTGTCAGAATCTCCTTCCCCACTCCTTTCCAAGATTGTCTGTTTCAAAATGTGCATTCTAAATAACATGCAAATATTACTAAAAATCCTTTCATTTTTTCCAAATTAGTATATATGCATTTACAATTTACAAATTAGTATATGTATACATTTACAATTCTAACTTGGGTCAGCACAGGTATAATTTCAGCCCAGGTGACAGGACAGATGGGCCAAAACCTATAATTGCTTACCTCACCACGGAAACTTACTGTGGTCACAATTCACCCCCAGAAAGCCCAAAATTCCCCCCTGGGGGTGAATTTGACCCCTAACGAGAACCCCGATGTATGTATTTAATCTGGGTGTAGGACAGTTGCTCACCGGACAGTTGCTCACCGGACAAGTGACAAATAGGACATTTGCTCACCAAAGGATTATTTTTTACTTTTCTTTAACTTAATAACAAACAATATACAGGATTTTTTAGTTATATTGAAGTTTATTACAGCAATAATACACAAACAATATCCAAACTATCATGTTTTAGTTTTTAATTCATTATAAAATTCAATACCAATTTCTTCCATCAATATATAGTTTTACAACTAGTCCAGTATTGAAGTGGGTTCATTGTCCACACCATTAGACTGGACTTGTAAACCACAAAGGACAATGAACCCACTTCAGTGCTGCACCAGTGATGGAAGAAATTGGTATTGAATTATATAATTAATTAAAAACTAAAATATGAAAGTTTGCATATTGTTTGTGTATTATTGCTGTAATAAATTTCAATATAACAAAAAAATCCTGTATTATTGCTGTAATAAACTTCAATATAACTAAAAAATCCTGTATATTATGTTATTAAGTTTGTATATTGTTTGTATATTATTGCTGTAATAAACTTCAATATAACTAAAATAAATCCTACATACTATTTGTTATTAAGTTCAAGAAAAGTAAAAATAATCCTTTGGTGGGCAAATGTCCTATTCATCACTTGTACGGTGAGCAACTGTCCGAACTCGATTTAATCTAACCCCGTCATTCATTCCCCTCACTCGTAAAATATATATATATATATATATATATATATATATATATATGAATAACTAAACACATAAAGGCACAGTAAAGATGGAAAAAACACCTTTACAATAAACCCTCGATATAACGGACGATAGGGGGGCAGGGGTCTGTCGTTATATCCGATGGAAATACCGGACAGATCCGTTATATCCCGAAGTTTGTCCGGTATTAGAAATTAGTAGGATTAGAAATTATACAAAGGTTCTGGAAAAATCAAACTCTGGTAAAGAAAAATAATATATACACTCTACCCGCGTACACCTAGATGAAGCGTGTTACACTAATATATTCATCATCCTTGCCACGTAATCAACTCTAAATATTCTAGCATGATATATTTAGCCTTTACATTTTTTTTTTTTCAACCTGGGAGTAAATTTATCTCTAATTGAGATTATTAATTTATTATTAGAGTTTATTAGCGAGTGACTACTCATATAAAACAGCGAGTAAAAGACTTGACCCACTTCTAAGGAAACATACGTACATACATATACCATGGCTTTTCCTCCCTTACACGGGGGGTAGCCAAAAAGAAAAAGGCATAGAAACATCTCCCACCCATTCCATTCCCTATATATTCCACTCCCCTCCACCCTCCTCCCTCCTTCTCATCTTGGCACCTCCTGGATGACGGGTCATCCCTGCATCCCGTCCACTGCCCTGGGTCAGAAGCAGTGTCGTAAGACACAGCATATCGTGGTAATGCCTGCAATTAATAAATGTTGTCCTGAAACCCTCTGGCCCGCTGACGAACTTTATAAATTTTGTTCAAGCCAGTGTCGAACGATAAACCCTTTCATCAAGACTTAACCCCTCTCCTCAATAAAATAGCATGGCTTTAGTTAGTGTCACTGAATAAACAAGACTGATATTCGATATGGTGTGACGTCCATCAACTTTAATTACAGATTATGTGAGAGAGAGAAAGAGAGAGAGGGGGGGAAGGGAGGTAGGGAGAGGGAAGGGAGGTAGGGAGAGGGAAGGAGAGGGAGAGGGTGAGGGAGAGGGAGAAAGAGAGAGAAGGAGGAGGGGGAGAGAAAGGGAGGTAGGGGAGGGAGGGAGAGAGGGAGAGGGAAGGAGAGAGAGAGAGATTTAGGAAAACCTGATTATAAAATTAAACTCCTTGTTTGGATATTGAAATAAAAACTGGGTCGTGCTGACGAATTTCAGATCCAGAGGATACCTATAGAGCTCCCATGTTTTCTTTCTATTAACAATGCAAAGAGAAGATTGTACAAAGGGGGCGGTTGTGCCCGCGACACTGTGTAAAGCAGACTTGAAGGGAGGCAGAGAGGAGTTTCAACGTGTTTGATATTAAGTGTTTGAGAGGTATGGTAAGGGTTACGAGGTTGGATAGTGTGTGAAACGAGGAGGTGAGGCGGAGAGCGGGGGTGGAAATGGAGAGAGCTGGCGCATAGGATTGATCAAAGCCTACCGGGATGGTTTGGGCATGTGGAAGGAACAGATGAAAATGAGACTAGCACAACGTGCGTGGAAGGCAAAGGTGGATGGAGTGAACTTGAGAGGAAGACCAAGATAGGGTGAAGGGGGTCTTCGGTAAAAGGGAAATATCTGTCGAGCAGGGAAGGGAGAGGATAAGAGGTACGTGTGGCAAGTGTCTGTGAATGGAGGATAAACTGACTTGGACTGAAGAGATTTCTTCTTTTCTAATCTGTAAAATTTTGTGTGGATGGTGGAGGTAGGCCAGGTTCGGTTGCTGGTCCCTGCTGTGAAGGTACTGTGTCTTGCTGCATTGCTCCTGACCCGGGCAGTGGACGGGAGCACGGGATAACAAAAAATATTTTGAATAGGTTCGGTATGGTTGAAGGGAGGGTACATGTCTTGGCTACCCCATTAAAAGGAGGAAATGACCTTTTGGTATATGTATGTATGTATGTATGTATTCATCATGTACTCGTATTAACAATGCGGTTTCAAATTGTGGATATCAAGTCCTTCTCAAGTGAACATTATAACCCCGTTAAGATTAAAATGTTCCTCTTCATGACCCCTTCCGTATCGGGTAGTACTTTCTCTTTCATCCTGGCTGCCACCAGGCGATTTTATTATTCCTCGAGGCATTCCCACGGTAACGATTTATATTTTTTAACCCCTGAAAATTTCACCACGATTGTACAGTGTGCAAGCAAAAGTTGATCAGCAATGGCGTAGCAATTCTCAGAGATGATCCTGTAAGTGCTCTTTCAGAAATCAAATTAAGGACGAAGCGAATGAGGATTGCCAAGCCTCGCAGGTTTCCTGTGTTTGTTTGTTTGCTGCAAACGGACCAAACACTGCACTGTTATCGACGAACTTCGCGATCTGAGCATGCCGCTACACGGTCCTTTTTTTGGAACTACTCAAACAATGGTTAGGGACAAACTCCGGATTCTCAGTATGCACTGTCCCGTCTTCCTCTTTTCACTACCCCTTCCTCAGCACTAACCCCCATCTCTCTCCCTCCTCCCTCACAGGTCTCTAAACCATACGCCTTCGACTACGGCGTGGCCGACCAGTACTCAGGGGCCAACTTCGGCCACTCCGAGACCTCGGACGGTGATCACGTGAGCGGATCCTACACGGTGGCGCTCCCGGACGGCCGGGTCCAGAAGGTCACCTACGTGGCCGACCCGTATCACGGCTTCCAGGCCGAAGTGACCTACGAGGGAGAAGCCATCTACCCAGAGCACCCGGCGCCCGGTCCTTATCACCCACCTCTACCGTCGCCCACCCCGTTCCACCCGGGCTCCCCAGGACCTGTCTACCACCCCGCCCCCGTCTACCCAGCCTTTCATTAGGAAGCTGATGCTCAAACCCACGATATTCCTTTCCCGTCAACCACACTAACCAGTGTGGTGATCCTGCGTCGCCCAGCATCTCTTGTCCCCCTCAGTATAATAATCCTCTAGTCTAAGTTAAATAAATCGCCTGGCCTCCTCAGCCAGAGCAAAGTCTACGAGATAAGTTTCAGTTCCAGCTTAATCCTTCTGGTGAATAAGATCGCCCGACGTACGACGCAGCTTCATTAAGGTTGCCAACGATCCGTTTCTTTCTCTCTCTCTCTCTCTCTATTGACGGTTCCAGTCTCCAGTCTCTTATAGTGCTGGAGATGGGGCATCAAACTAATGAATACTGATGTAGCAATACAACTAAATACGAACTTCCAATCGAAGGGGAGTGAAGCAAATCCTTCCTATCATATTTTCAGACGATGAGTATAAAGACATCTGAAGGAAAAGAAAGTACCAACGCTTATCTCTGAAGCTATAGGAACACTGGTGTATCATTTCCAGAACTTCAAAATCCACTGCCAGATACTAGAGTTTGGGTGAAAACAAATCTAGTTTCAACAGCATGTGATGGTTTATATCCCTTTCTACACAAAGCCTAGCTACCTATTACAGCGAGCGACGTATACTAAAGTAATGTGTACTTGTAGTGACGCGTCAATCCCTCCGTTCTCTATGATTAAGTTTTCCCGAGTAATCTGTTTCCGCGAATTCCGATGTCTTGTACCCTGCCAATGTTATTGTAAAATTTGTATTTCACCCTCATCCTCGACTCACTCCATATAAAAATATTAATTTTCATATTTATCATCTATTTTTATATAATAATCAAACCTACATGCTAACCAGTCAATGTAACCACGCCCACTGACCCTGGATCAGAGGCCTGGATTGGTACCCAAGAAGTGGGCGGGGCTTGGGTTTTTGTCGCCCGCCACACTGAGAACGTGTAATTTCGCTTGGCATCTGTTGTTCACTAATTGAGACGTCGAATGTGCGTTAAGGGGCTATCACACTGGGCGTCCATGGCCTTCACCAGCGCCGACAGTTGCGAGTTCGTTTGAGTAAAAACGACTTTGGTTACTATTCTATCTTTTAAATTTTTAAATATCAAATTATCTCTCCGTTACATCTAGCAAAGCTGAATGGTGAGCTAAGAAACTGTGAACTTGTACGAAGGTTAAACACACTGTTGAAATCTTCTTAGAGAAGCCTAGATTTCTGTAAATGAAGTCATATTCTAGTTATTCAAATGGAGGTTGGCGGTAAGATGTGGGAGAAAAAATTGCCCAGTGTGATAACCCCTTTACCCTCTCTCTCTCTCTCTCTCACACACACACCACACACACACACACACACACACACACACACACACGAGTCGATGGCTCAGTCGGTAGAGCTCTTGGTCGACACTACGGTGGTCCGGGTTCGAATCCCGCCCAGGGCTGAAATAATTTTAAGTACCGCTGAGCTGCGAGTCGTTACTACACCTCTCGAGGGCGGAGAGTTGGGTGTGTGCGTGCGTGTAAGGTCACAGCATTACCCATAGATCGGTCATATATGAGCTCTCTTCCGGGAGGGAAATAGCTGTTGATCACGAGTACAACACGTGATCTAAGACCGTGGTGAATCACACACACAAAGTGCGACATCCATCAACACAAAAGCGCCGTTGCTGCATCTCTACAGGCGGTCAATGGTGTTTCAAGTTCAGACGCAGAGTGCGGGGTGATCTAATAGAGGTGTTCAAGTGGATTAAAGGCTTTAACAAGGGTGATACAAACAAGGTCATCATATTAAAACAACAGGGCAGGACTCGCAGTAATGGTTATAAACTGGACAAATTTAGATTTAAGAAGGAAATAGGCAAGAATTTGTTTACTAATAGGGTGGTCCGACGAATGGAATAAACTTAGTAACCAAGTAGTAAGCGCTGAAACTATCAGTTGTTTTAAGAAACGATTAGATAACTTTATGGATGGGGATGACAGGTGGTGATGGATACTGAGCTGCCTAGTGTAGGCCTTATGGTCTCTTGCAGTCTCCTTCATTCTTATGTTCTTCTGTCCTTTGCGAGAAACAGGACATCGCACCACCTATCCCGACACCTTTGTTCCAGAACTTATCAACATATAACTCGTGTTTTCTCCAAACCTACAATATGAAAATGATACATCACTCTAATGCAGCGTTTCTCAACCTTTTTACTCTCACGTAACCTTTAAAATAAATTACATGTCTCAAGGAACCCCTGTGAAAAAAAAAAAAATATATATATATATATATACCATATCTCTCACATTTTATTTTCATCGTAATAATAGGTCATAGGATGTCTATATTACATTTTTACAATAACCAAGAATATGTCGTGCGTGTTTAATTATACTACGTATATGAAATCAAATAAAAAATCAAAAGTGCATTAGCTTATCTCCTTGTTCTCGCGGAACCCGTAGGGACCTTTTGCGGAACCTTAGGGTTCTGGGGAATCCTGGTTAAGAAATGCTGCTCTAATGACAACAATAAAATACATCCCAACTCGGCCAGGCACGTTTCTTGCCAAAATTGTTATACGAATAGAGACAAAAGTAAAATGTACTAGTTACTGGCAAAGTCTAAAATGTTCTCTGAACGCAATGCACATACATACATATACCAAAGGCTTTTTTCCCCTTACACGGGGGGTAGCCAAAAAAGAAAAAGGCATAGAATTCACTCCCACCCATTTCATTTCCCATATATTCCACTCTCCTCCACCCTCCTATCTTGACACCTCCTGGATGACGGGTCATCCCTGCATCCTGTCCACTGCCATGGGTACTGATTCAAAAACTTGATTCTTGAAAAGCGAACGTCAGAAAATCAAAAATTATAAGCTCAAGCTTTGACTGAGAACGCTATTTACATAAAAAAAAAAAAAAAAAATATATATATATATATATATATATATATATATCAAAAATTATAAGCTCAAGCTTTGACTGAGAACGCTATTTACATTAAAAAAAATATATATATATATATACATATATATATATATATATATACATATATATACACACGGAGTTAAACACGACAGCATTTTGGCACTGGTTAATCTTCTTACTGAGATTTTCAATTTTCCTCACAGTAGGTCTCATTTCAGGAGGGTGGGTAAATACATCGATAACCAACATCCAACGAACCGGATTAAAAAAAATCTTTCTGCTCTAATTACAGGAAAAAATCACAAAGTCTTTAGTTCACGTATAAAACCTATTGTGATATTGAGTCTAATGGACAAAACAAAAGCGAGTTTCAAGTCCTCGTAAATAGAGATATGCACACAAAAAAGAAAGAAAATAAGATGTACAAATCATGAAGCACTAATCAAATATGCGCGTACTCACACACTCATTTTCTCTCTCCCTCTCTCTCTCTCACACACACACATATATATATATCTATATGCTACTAAGAACACGGGTACGTGTGTTCACTTATGCAAAGTAGACAACTTGGAAAAAGAAGCTAACGAAGTTGAGCACTTTCGCATATTACATCCAGTGCAAAAAATATTTTTTGAAGTGGATGTAATATACGAAAGCGCCCTGCTTCGTTAGTTTCTTCTTCCAAGTGGTCTACTTTGCATATATATATATATATATATATATATATATATATATATATATATACACATTATATATATATACATATATACACACACACACATATATATATATATATATATATATATATATATATATATATACAAATGATTTTTATGACAGTCGCATGTAGGATTCGAAACCATTGCTTATTTGGCGTCTACCGCCGACACTTCCTCTGTCGCCAGGAGATTTAATTCATTTGAGGGAAACCTATGCCAAAAAGGTCAAAGATTCAAGCCAATGGCTGCCGGTGTGAGATAAGAAAATGGACACTCCTTCCTCTCAAAATATTAGATTTTTTTTTATTAACACATAACACATCAACATTTATCTATAAGTTCTGTTTATCAAAATACCTAACCTAGCTAAGCTAACCTAACTAAACCTAACCTGACCCAACATAATAACAATGAGTTGTGTATTTCAGTGTGTGTGTGTGGGGGGGGGTCCATTTTCCGCGTTAGAATATGGACCCCGGTTCCAATTTCAGTGTCCATAGTCCATATTACACCGGCTGCAATTTTCATCATTGTAATTATTGGGTGCACGACTTTTCGTCGCCGTCTTTTCGTCGCCGGACTTTTCGTCGCCGACTTTTCGTCGCCGGACGTTTCGTCGCCGCGACTTTTCGTCGCCGGACGTTTCGTCGCCGCGACATTTCGTCCCCGCGACTTTTCGTCGCCGGTCTTTTCGTCGCCGGACTTTTCGTCGCCCCAAGCATAAATTGTATGCAAAGATTGACACTTGGAAATATATGATTTAATGTCATACTTGTACTTATATTCCTACTCCCAATGCAATAATATGAGTGTGGCAAATAGCTATACATCTCAGTGCCGTAATAATTTGACACGAAATCATAATTATGAAGCTATTCATTAAAGTGTAAGGGTAAAATCATTTATTATAAAATTAGTAAGTTATTAGTAAATAGTCCATACGTGTTGAAATGTAAAGATCTTTAGTAAGGCACGATGTTGTGTGAGATACCTCTCAGATAATTCCGTAAGAATTTTCACTATCAATAATATTAGGCGACCAATGTAATAATAATAAATAATAGGATTATGTGATTATTATCAATCAGAAGAAGTGTATTGAATTTGGCATTAAATCATATATTTCCAATTTTATATTTCAATTATTTTGTATTTCAAATATTGTCAATCTTTGCATACAATTTATGCTTGGGGCGACGAAAAGTCCGGCGACGAAAAGACCGGCGACGAAAAGTCGCGGGGACGAAATGTCGCGGCGACGAAACGTCCGGCGACGAAAAGTCGCGGCGACGAAATGTCCGGCGACGAAACGTCGGCGACGAAAAGTCCGGCGACGAAAAGACGGCGACGAAAAGTCATGGACCCGTAATTATTATTATCATCAGCATGATGATGATCATTATTATTATCATTATTCATACATCGAAGGGTTAAGACAATATATTGCTGAAGGACGAAATTAATAATACACTTGCACAGTATGTGACCAGGCACCAAATAAATAAGAATAAATAAATAAATAAATAAAATAAGATAAATAAAAATAAAATAAATAAATTACCAAATCCACACTAATAGCTAATCTAAAAAAAAGAGAGAGAAAAAAAAAAAAAAACTTCTAATCTTACAAACACTTCGATGTCTGAGGAGTGCCTCACGAAGACCACCAGTCCCAAGGTGCCTTGGATCAGCGACTTCCCTCATTCCCACTCCTTTCTAGTGAGCGCAACTCTGCGCTTACTACACACGATATATAAGATCGAGTTTACGTAATAAGCGAGCCTTTATCCATATCGTACATATATATGTGTGCGCGTGCGCCTGATATATATATATATAAAATTCCTGAAACCATCGGGAAATTGAAAAACAGATACCGAACGTTTTCGTCTATTAAGACATTTTCAAAGACGAAAACGTTCGGTATCTGTTTTTTTTTTCAATTTCCCGGTGGTTTCTGCAAAAATAGGTCATCACGTGTGTTTTGTGATTTCTTTACACACACACACACACATATATATATATATACATACATTATATATATATATATATATATATATATGTACATATGCTTGTATCAAAATATCTTCAAGGGAAAAAAAGGGGGGAGGGAGAGAGAGAGAGAGAGAGAGAGAGAGAGAGAGAGAGAGAGAGTATCATCCACCCACGAACGGTGTTTTGAATGCAAACAAAAGAAGATTGATTCAGCGCTCAAATGATGAATATTTCCACAATGGGAAATTAAGTCACCAAGGATTTCGCAAAGTTTTCCGCATAGAAATACTGATTCGTGGAATAATTTGGACGAAGGAATAACACAGCCAAGCATGGGGGAAATAGCTAGATTTGACGAACAGAAACCCTGAGATTAAATCCCAAAAGCATAGCTCTTATGTTGTATTCTAGAGTAAAAAATAAAGGAAAACCTATCGTGAGCTGACTGATATACAGCAAAATACACACACTATAAAGTCATATTTTCAAGAAGACGACTGGATATTTGTCCTTCCACTGTACACAATTATTATATATATACATCACAGTGCCCTGTCCGAACCTTTCCCTATATATGACTTTTTGCACTGAAGATGTAATATACGAAAGCGCTCTGCTTCGTTAGTTTCTTTTTCCAAGTGGTCTACTTTGCATATGTATTTATATATGCATACATATATGTATCTATATTATATATGCATACATATATGTATCTATATTTATATATATGTATTAATATATGCATACATATATGTATCTATATGTATTGTATGTACTGTATGCACCAACGACTTTTTCCTTCTTTAGTAGTGGCAAAGTAAAAAATAACACGCACACACACAAAAAGGGTCAGTAGTAGTCATATATGTATGTATATGTCTATATGTATTGTATGTACTGTATGCACCAATGACTTTTTCCTTTTTTAATAGTAGTGGCAAAGTCAAAAATAATACGCACACACACAAAAGGGTCAGTAGTAGTTCCTGAAGTGCTTTTTATCAACGAAACCAAGTCACTCAGCATTTTTCATGACTGAAAACTCGTCTCCATTCAAAATAGAATGACGATCACTTTAACATGTACTCTGCACCCTGCCACAGCCTTCCTTGATTATTTCCTTGACAGCCTCTCGACTTACGGTGGTATTCTTAAAAAAGTTCTTTCCTTATATAAATCCTTGGAATGGAAAGAATATTTTTTAAGAATACCACCGTAAGAATCTTACGGTAGTATTCTTAAAAAAATTCTTTCCTTATATAAATATTATATAAATCCTTGGAATGGAATGAATATTTTTTAAGAATACCACCATAAGAATCTTACGGTAGTATTCTTTAAAAAAAAAAAAAAAAAAAAAATCTTTCCTTATATAAATCCTTGGAAGGGAAAGTTTTTTTTTTTTTTTTTTTTTTACAAATACCGCCGTTAATTCTTTCGGTGCTATTCGGTCCCCAAGTAAGAAGTTATTCAAGACAAATTGTTAAACACGAAATCCCTTATCCACGTAAATGTTATGGAAGGTACAAGCCAAGGACTTCTTCCCCTTTATAAAGGGGGTAGCCAATTCACCCAAGGCACGCACCCACTCCCACCCACCACCCCTTCCTCCCTCTCATCTTAGCTCCTCTTGGATGAAGGGTCATCCCTGCATCTCGTCTACTGCCCTGGGTCAGAAGCAATGCAGCAAGGCACAGCACGTCCACAGCAGGGCCGCTTCTCTTACACGGCGACCCCCCCCCACTCCTACTCTCCGTCCCCTCGTGCAGAAATTTGAGAAAAGGGAGAAGAAACCCCTTCTGGCTACGTCAAAACATCATCCATACACAACTATTCTCCACTCACCCCCTCTCCCCTCCCTTCTCCCTTCCTTGCTCGATAGATATAGAAAATAGAGATGACGGGGAGAAAATCCCTTCGGGTTTCGTGGACATGTCTGCAGATCAAACAGAGTGAAAAGACGAAAAGGACAGTAAGTTGTGACGCAATAAATAAATAAATAAATAAATAAATAAATGAATAAATAAATAAAAAAATAAAGAAAAGGAAATACAAAAATAAATAATAATAATAATAATAATAGTAAAAAAGTGTATATTCCGTATTTGTCCGAAAACAAGTGTGAGAAATTAATTCACAATGGCAGAAAATGCGAAGTACTGGAAATGGGTACTAGCTAATAAAGACCGCCGTTAAATTATGCAATGGGAAGTGAAGAAAAAAAAGTGATATAACGTCACAAACTACCCCCATAATGAGAGGCTAGGACATTGCCCCTCTCAGAGGACTTTGTCGCATGGAATTTAATGAACCATAATGCCCTTGGTTCAACTTCGCCGGTGGCAGGGTTCGAACCATCATCCCCTCGACCTTCGCCGCAACTAACGACGCCCTAACCCGGCAGTGTGAGAGGAATAACCAGACAGCTGAAAAACATCAGATTGTAAGGGACTTCTGCAGACTGCCGGAAAACATAAAGGCTGCCTTCCACAACATGGGTGAGGAGATGGGAGAAGAAAAAGACTATGTAGTGATGGCATACCCCCCCCCCACACACACACACATACAAACTGCAAGACTGAAAGGACTGCAGTGTTCGGATCTCACAAGTGGGCGGGTCACAGGTGACCAAAAAAGACCTCTTGATTTGGGATAGGAGGGCATCACGAGGTCAGGGTCAAGGTCACAAGTCTGTCAAGGCCGCATGTCTGAAGAATTGAGAGAGAGAGAGAGAGAGAGAGAGAGAGAGAGAGAGAGAGAAGAGAGAGACAGAGAGAAACGTTATCCATACAAACGAGTCAATTCCTTGCATATCCTAGGAAACGGGAAAGTACAAATTAAGATACTGCATACAGTGTATGTTAAATGGAGAATAAGAGACACAGCATCATATGTGTAGCTACCTTCCTGTATACTACAATTAAGGAAATACATGCAGATGCACGCACGCACACTCACTCACTCACACACAAACACACCCATCCACGCAAACACACACCCACGCAGCATTACCCATAGATCGGACAATACAAGGTCTAAGGTCTCATCCGGGACTGGAGGACCCATAAATCACATGTCCAGCACGTGATTAAAAATCATGGTGATACACTCACACACTCACACACACACACATGTACATACACCCAAGCACACACACATGTACATACACCCATAGATCGGGTCATATACGAGCTCTGAGCTCTCATTCGTGAGGGTAATAGGTGTTGATCATATTTCCAACACGTGATCCAAAACCATGATGAATCACACAGACACAGACACACAAACGCAAGCGCACACACGCACACAAAAAATGCGACAGTGATATTTTTCCTCGTGAACATTTTTGTTGTGCGTCAATAATGGGAACAGATAAACCACATTCAGAAGACGATGATGAAAATCAGTTTTAGAGAACGGAATTCCCAGTTATGCTAATTCTTTTTACATGGTGATGTACCTTACATATTTTGTTCTAGTTAGTACCAGACAGTTTTATTCGGCCCAAGAGGATCCTCTTGGCTCCATGACACAGAAATCAGTCAATTATGTCATCTCGCCCAAGTGATCTTCCGACTGATCAAAACACCCTTCACTATTTTCCAAAAAACTTCGTTCGTGCCATTCATTTATACACGCGTTTGAACAAACCTTTCAGAAGACAACTGGCAAAATTTAATAGGCACCAAAACTCCCTCGTTCTATGTTGACAAATTTGACGAGACCCAACCACCGGAGCCATGAAGCCATCATTTCCAAAATACTTCGTTTAAACCACTCACACTCCTGAACGAATGTTTTGGGATACGGGTGACATGATGGATATGACCAGTGTATTCCCCAAGAGAGTTGAGGCTTTTTTCGCAGTTTGCGGCGCTGGTACCTCAACCTTGCAAATGGTCCGGAACCGTTCGAACGCAGGAGAGACGGTGTCCACGCTACAGCCACATCAGTGACGGTACCCGGCCCAGAGGAAGCTGATGCATCACACACACACAGTGACGTCACTGAGTCACCTCAGGTCCGAGGTGCGCAGCGGTCGGAGGGCATTATTCAAGAGTGAATGCCCTTCCTAACATTACGCCGCAGCCAGGGTTCGAACACATCCCTAAATCCCCACGCGGTTACCTGACGCGTTCGGTACCAACCGAGCCATGGTGCCCCCCCTTAATAAATAAATAGAAAATTACCATGGTGGCCCCCTTAATAACTAATGAATAAAAAAAATAATATGCCTGTTTTTGGCAAAATGATCTAACCGGTGACGGTGATTTGGTAACAGTCCACGAGAACTTGATTGGCCGAGAGTGGTGACGTTACGGCAACGGAGACGACTGATTGGCCGAGAACGCTGACGTCACGACAACGGAGACGATTGATTGGAATCGAGCAGCGCCACAGGCCAAACGCCCATGGCGAGGCCATGTCGGCGAAGCCGGCGCTTGTAATAACAATAAGAAAAGTACTCACCAGTAGAGGTAGGGTTTCTCTCGCTCTATGTTGACTGAATTGATTGGGTCCAATCGGAACCATGTGGTAAAGGTCCATCCGTTCTCGTAGGGCCACCGGGCCAGCGGGGGCAACACGAGAGCCTGCAAGGGCCACAGTCAAGACCATTAGCGTTATAAATGAAGAAAGTAGGGAGGCGGAGGCGGTAAAATATTGCAAAAGTTGCTAAACATATACTGTGGGAGGGGGGAGGGGGACGCAAAGTGAGCTAAGACTAGACGCACGTGGTCTTGGGTGAGCTTAAGACTTTACATATGTTTACATAAACACATTACGTACATATACATACATGAAATACATCTAACGCCACATTCGGCTTTGTGTATTTATGGGAGTTTAAGTGTGAGTGTAATTGTGTGTGTGTGTGTGAGTGTGTGTGTGTGTGTGTGTGTGTGTGTGTGTGTGTGTGTGTGTGATTCACTACGGTTTGGAATCATGTGTTGGACTTGTGACTGACAGCTATTACCTTTCCCAATAAGAGCTCAGAGCTCTTATATGGCCGACCTATGTGTAATGCTGTCCTTATACTGTACATACACGCCGAACTCCTTCCCCACCAGAGATGGGCTGGATTCGGACTCGGACCACTAAATTAGCGGTTGAGCACGGTACCATCGCACCGTTGAGCCGTGTGTGTGTGTGTGTGTGTGTGTGTGTGTGTGTGTGTGTGTGTGTGTGTGTGTGTGCGCGTGTGTATGCCAGAGGGGGTTGAGTGAATGAGATGAGTAGAAATCGGGAGTGGGAGAGGTTGAAATATCCAGAAATCGAGTGAGTGTGTGTGTGTGTGTGTGTGTGTGTGTGTGTGTGTGTGTGTGTGTGTGTGTGTGTGTGTGCGTGTGTGTATGCCAGAGGGGGTTGAGTGAATGAGATGAATAGGGGAGAAATCGGGAGTGGGAGAGGTTGAGATATCCAGAAATCGAGTGTGTGTGTGTGTGTGTGTGTGTGTGTGTGTGTGTGTGTGTGTGTGTGTGTGTGTGTATTTACCTAGTTGTATTTTACGGGAAGGGGAGCTATGCTCGAGGTGTCCCGTCTTCATATCTAATTTTATCTAAACTGTTTTTAAATTCATGTATTGTTTTTGCACACACCACTGTCTCATCTAACTTGTTCCAAATGTCTATTATTCTGTGAGGAAAGCTGTTCTTTTTCAGATCTCTTCTATAGCTGTCTTTCTTGATTTTCTTTCCGTGTCCTCTTGTATTTCTGTGTGTGTGTGTGTGTGTGTGTGTGTGTGTGTGTGTGCGTGTGTGTGTGTGCGTGCACGTAAGTGCACATGCATTCAGTTGTTTACATATACAGAGCACAAAGTGGCAACTACACGAACACAACACCTGAACATCATTGTACTTACAGATCCCTTCTTGCCAGGAAAAGAGAAGAAGACGTCGGGCCCTGACCGCTGAGGCATCTGACGCAGGACGCCCAGGAGCTTGGCTGAGTGCCGCGGCTAAGGAATGAGAAAAACAATAAACATTAGTTACTGGAGACTCCTTGCTGAACAATTACGAAGAACATCTGTAACTCGACAATCTTTGCTGAAGAGTAGTTCAGAATATTTTTATTGGAGATTACTTGCCCAACAATAGGGAAGGTCGTGTATTACTGGAGACTTTAACAATAACAAGACCTTCTTTTACTAGACAATCATTTTTAAGTAAAACAATAAACACCACGCAACCCCCACCTGTCCTAAATCCACACTGTTCCTCACCAATTCCTCCCTCTCCTAATCCTATCAATCAAAACCATGCCATAGGCTTCCCCAACTGCACTCAACAAATTGATCCCTCTGAAAATACTACACTCACACTTGTCCCCTTTTCCCTTGTAAAGCGGAAATATACAGGCACTCACCCAGTCCTCCGGCACTCTACCCTCTTTTAGACAAGCATTAAACAACCTCACCAGCCACTCCACCATCACTGTACCTCCCTATTTTAGACACTCCGCATTACACCCATCCTACTCAGGAACCTTACCTGCTCTCATCATTTTAATAACTCCTTTCACCTCATCTCTCCTTATTTCTCCTCCATCTTCCTCTTTCATCACTGTCATTTTCTTAGCGCTTCCCACTGCAACTACCTTTCCCTCCCTATCCTCCTTCACATCTAGCAACTTCCTAAAATACTCTGCCAATCTTCCTCCTACTGCCATCTCTTCCAAGATCATCTTTCCATCTGCACCTTTTACCCTTTCTTCTCTAGTTGATCCCTCCCCCCTTCCTCTCTTAATTTCCTTCCAAAACATTGTCATATTCTTACCCCCTTTCACAACTCCTCTCCTCTTTGGCTCCTTTATCTTATGCTTTACTTCTCTTTCCTTTGTAACTCTCATATGATTCTCTCCTACTTTGTAACCAATCTGTGAATGCTCGTTTCTTCTCTTCTACAACCTTCTTTGCTTCATCATACCACCACTCACCACCCTTCCTTCTATTTCCTCCCGTCCTCCTTGTTCCACACATCTATACACACCTTGTGACTCCCTCCTTGAAACATCCCCATTCCTCCTCCTCTTCTAGTTCTACTCTATCCTTCACTCCCAGTCTTCTCTTTGCTTCTTCTTGTACTCCTTTTCCTTTTCTTTCTCATTTAAGCAGTTTACTTTAAGCACCTCCCTAACTTCAGTCATTTTCCTTTCTCCATATATCCTACACTCTTAACTTACCTTCCACCAAAAATTATGATATTCCCCCATTCTCTCCCCTTAGTAAATGTACATCCAAAAATCTTCCAACTCTTCCCTGGTTACCACTATATAGTCCATCAAAGCCCAATCTACCACCCTTCCACCCATCATCCCCTCCCATGTTTACTTATGCACCATCATCATTTATCCATTACGTTTTCCTGGAACCCTACACTTCCCAATCACTCAGTCTATTGGTTCGTCTCCTACCCTAGCATTAAGGTCTTCCATTACCATTACATTGACATTTTTCCATAACCTCTCTATGCACTCGTTTAAATTTATCCAAAAAGCCTTCCTGTCCTCTACTCTTCTCACTACCAGGCACATATTCACTGGCAATTCACCTTCGTCCATATCAACCTTGAAGAAACCTTCCACTCCACCACACGCTTACCTACCTCCTCACTAGTATAGCCACCCCTTCTTTCCCTCGTTCTCTCTTCACTCCTGACATCCTCCCAACCACACTCCCAAACTCAAACTTAGCCCTCCCTTTCAACTTCGTTTCACTCAATGCCAACACATCCATCTTTCTTCTTACAAACATACTGTTTATTTCTTCCCTTTTAGTCTCATCTATATCACATCTACGCACATTAAAAGACCCGAACTTTAAAGTTCTGGTTGGAAAACTCCTATACCCTCTCATGCTTTTGCTTTTTTTTAAGGAATGTCCCCTTTGGGGCTATAGAGAATAGGATGCCTAGTCCCATCCCCGTCCCGTTTTTTCACCTTTTACGACTCAAGTGGGAACACTCGGTGGCAGTATTCTTTTTCCCTTACCACAGGAGAGATAATTATTTTCAATTTCCATTCTAATTAATTATAATTATTATTATTATTTTGTATATTTTGCGGAGTGGAATCTGGAAGAAAAATGAAGGGGAGCCTTACGAATAATAAGAATTCATAAAGGGGGGAATGGAGTGGAATAGATTGCCCTAAACTCCCTGGATAAGAACCTCCGATCTACAAAATCCAACTTGTTTTCATCTGATCGCGGTTGACAGGACTAAGTTGACTTCATCACATCCTCTTTTCCTCTCTCATAGTTAAACCCAGATTGACTTTGTTTTAACCCAGCATATGTTTAGGATGTTATCCAATAGCTCAATAGTCATTCACCATGGCATACTGTGGTGAATTATAACCAACTTCAGAAATAATATTAAATAAAATACAATTGATATATATATATATATATATATATATATATATATATATATATATATATATATATATGGAAGGTGGAAGAGAAAGACACGGGTCTAAGGCCGAGTTTATTTCTAACCGGTTGCGCTTACAGCTTCTTCTTCAGAAGCGAAACCGGTCAGGAATAAACTCAAGTCTTACTTAGACCCGTGTCTTTCTCTTCCACATTCTTCAAACCTGTCACAATCTCTCTCTCAATAAATATATATATATATATATATATATATATATATATATATATATATATATATAAACATACATATACCAAAGGCTTTTCCCCTTACAAGGGAGGTAGCCAAAAAACAAAGACATAAAATCCACTCCCACACATTCCATCCCCACATACTCCACTCTCATCCACCCCTTTCCCTCCCTCTTATCTTGGCTCCTCTTGGATGACGGGTCATCCCTGCATCTCGCCCACCGCCCTGAGTCAGAAGCAGTGTCGCAAGACACAGCACATCCGCAACAAGGCCGCTTCATTAAATCGGCGACCCCCCCCCTCCGTCCCCTCATGCAGAAATGGAGAAGACGGGGAGAAATCCATTCGGGCTGCGTCAATCTATTTTTCATACAATTGGCTGGCGGCTTTCCTTTCGTTCTGGCCACCGACAAGCTATTTGTCCCCCCTCAGTTACAAACGGGTTACAGCCTTTCTAGATGAAAAAATAGAAAAATAGAAAAAAACAAATAAATAAATAAATAAACAAATAAATGAATAAGATAATAATAATAAAATAAAATAAAGTAAATAAAATAAAAAGAAATAAAATAAAAATAAAATAAAAATAAAACAAAACAAATAAATAAAATGAAAATAAATAAATAAAAAAAAATATATTTTTCCTATTCTTCTTCTTGCCAGAGGGCTTCCAAGGTTATCACACTGGGCTTCCACGGGCTTCAGGACCAGCGCCGACAATTAAGAGTTCGATTAAAAACGACTTAGGTTGCAATATTCTATTTTTCAAATCTCCAAATATCAAATCATCTTTCCGTCATATACAATAAAGCTGAATTATGAACTAGGAGATTGTAAACCTACATGACTGTTAGACATACTGATGAAATGCTGTTAGAGAGTTCTAGGTCGGAGGTAGTATGTTGGGAGGGAAAACAGCCCAGTGTGATAGACCATTTATTCGTCACAGTGTCCATTACGGACGAAAAGGTCTCCTGGTCTACCTTTCCAATGCGAAGAGCGAACCATTTGCACTCTAAACGCTGGGCACACGAACATCCAAAATACCAAAGTCTCCCCCCTTCCCTCCTATAACAACAGGCTTACAACGCGTTTTCTGTGGCACATCAAAGCCGCCTTTGTGTCCAACTTCATTTTCTATCATCCCGATGCAAACGGGCGACTGTTGCACTGCCGCCGATGGGTATAACGCCAATAGTGGTGGCGGCGGTGGTGGAAATGGTGTCCCAGGTACCGAAAATGGTGTTAGTCAATGTGAAATGAATGGTAGTAGTGGTGGTGGTGGTTGTTGTGGTGGTAGTAGTGGTGGTAGTTGTGGTAGTAGTGGTGGTGAATTTGGTGGTTTTGGTGGCAGTAGTTGTGGTGGTAGTACTGATGGTGGTGGTTGTGGTGGTGGTAGTGGTGGTGGTAGTAGTGGTGGTGGTAGTAGTGGTGGTGTTAGTAGTGGTGGTAGTTGTGGTAGTAGTGGTGGTGAATGTGGTGGTATTGGTGGCAGTAGTTGTGGTGGTAGTACTGATGGTGGTGGTTGTGGTGGTAGTAGTAGTGGTGGTAGTGGTGGTGATAGTAGTGGTGGTGGTTGTAGTGGTGTTGGTAATAGTGGTGGTGGTAGTGGTGGTGGTAGTTGTGGTGGTGGTAGTAGTGGTGGTGTTAGTAGTGGTGGTAGTTGTGGTAGTAGTGGTGGTGAATGTGGTGGTATTGGTGGCAGTAGTTGTGGTGGTAGTACTGATGGTGGTGGTTGTGGTGGTAGTAGTAGTGGTGATAGTAGTGGTGGTGGTTGTAGTGGTGTTGGTAATAGAGGTGGTGGTAGTGGTGGTGGTGGTTGTGGTGGTGGTAGTTGTGGTGGTGGTAGTAGTGGTGGTGGTGGGTTGTGGTGGTGGTTGTGGTGGTGGTAGTAGTGGTGGTGGTGGTAGTAGTGGTGGTGGTAGTAGTGGTGGTGGTGGTTGTGGTGGTAGTTGTGGTGGTGGTAGTAGTGGTGGTGGTTGTGGTGGTAGTGGTGGTGGTAGTGGTGGTGGTTGTGGTGGTTGTGGTGGTAGTTGTGGTGGTTGTGGTGGTAGTTGTAGTGGTGGTGGTAGTAGTGGCGGTGGTGGTTGTGGTGGTAGTAGTGGTGGTGGTGGTTGTGGTGGTAGTAGTGGTGGTGGTAGTAGTGGTGGTGGTTGTGGTGGTAGTAGTGGTGGTGGTGGTGGTAGTGGTGGTAGTTGTGGTGGTGGTAGTATTGATGGTGGTGGTTGTAGTGGTGGTGGTGGTGATGGTGGTTGTAGTGGCGGTGGTAGTAGTGGTGGTGGTGGTTGTTGTGGTGGTGGGAGTAGTGTTGGTGGTGGTGGTGGTGGTGGTGATGGTGGTTGTAGTGGCGGTGGTAGTAGTGGTGGTGGTGGTTGTTGTGGTGGTGGGAGTAGTGTTGGTGGTAGTGGTGGTAGTTGTGGTGGTGGTAGTAGTGATGGTGGTGGTTGTAGTGGTGGTGATGGTGGTAGTAGTAATAGCAGTAGTAGTGGTGGTGGTAGTAGTAGTAGTAGTAGTAGTAGTGATGGTGGTAGTGGTGATAAGAGGTAGAGGTGGTGGTGGTGGTAGTAGTAGTAGCAGTGGTGTTGGTGGTAGCGGTATATGTACTCTGGCGGTGTTCCTGATGCCCGTCATATTGTAAATAGTGGTGATAATTATGGTGGTGGTCTCAGTGTGTTAACGCTAATGGTGGTGTAAAGTTTTATTTTTGTGTGTTGAACACCGACAGGAGAGCTGCGCTAATGTTGTACCCTCTCACCACCACCACAGAGCCAAATTAAAATGTTTTATTTTTTTTTTCTTCATCTACGGGAATACATCAACCGCACCCCCCAACTCGTTCAAAAAAAAAAAAAAAAAAAAAGTAAATAATGGGGCCGGGGAGGAAACTGGGAAAGTGAGGGTGAGGAGGAGGAGGAGTAAGAGGAAGAGGAGGAGGAAGCCTAAGAGGAGTAAGAGGAGGAGGAAGAGGAGGAGGAGGAAGAGGTGGAGGAGGAGGAGGAGTAAAAGGAGGAGGAAGAGGAGGAGTAAGAGGAGTGTGAAGTAAGAGGAGGAGGAGGAGGAGGAGGAGGAGGACAACTCTAAAAATGTGAGAGTACAGTATGCGGCAGAATGATATAGAAACTCGTAGATAGAGGGAGAGAGAGAGGGGGAGAGAGAGAAAGGGAGAAGGAGAGAGACAGAGTGGAGAGAGAGAGAGGGAGAGGGAGAAAGAGTGGGAGAGGGAGAGAGTGGCGGGGAGGGAGAAGGAGAGAGTGAGAGGGAGAAAGAGAGGGAGAGAGTGGCGGGGAGGGAGGAGAGAGAGAGAGAAAGAGAGGGAGGGAGAAAGAGAGAGAGAGAGAGAGAGAGAGGAAGAGAGCGAGTCGGGAATGGCGCCAGTCACGATAAGATAAGATACGGTAGATAGTGAGAGGGTGAAACACTTCCTTTAGCTGATATAGTTTTTCAGCTCCGTGTGACAAGAAGCGGCCGCCAGGACTTTGTCGACTACCACACTAAACATTCGTGAACAGACCACGCGCCAGTGACTGATTATTCAATGAAATGCTCAGGAAATGTAATCCAAAAGGAGGGAGGAGGAGGAGGAGGAGGAGGAGGAGGGAAGAGGAGGGAAGAGGAGACGGAAATGAAGGAGAAAGAGAAGAACGAAAAGAGAAGGAGAACGAAAAGGGAAGGAGAAAGGGGAAGGAGAAGGGAAAGGAGGAACAGGAAGAGAAACGGGAGGAGAAGCGGAAGGAGAAGAAGGAGAAGGGTGTAGGCATATGCACACACACACATACACAGAAAAACAAACACACACACACACACATACACAGAAATACAAACACACACACACACACACACAACAAATGTGGTGAGCATTGTGTAATATCCTTGTTACAACTGACGCGCATTTTGAGAGAGAAAAAAAAAAAAAAAAGTTCAGTTGGGACACTCAATTTCATAACACCTTTTTTCTTATCAGACAAGTCCTTTAGCGAGGCAGCGGGAGAGGAGGGGAGGAGGGAGGAGAGAAGAAGGGAGGAAGGAAGGAGGAAGGGGAGGAGGAAATGAGGTAAAAATTGAAAGGATATGGGAGAAATGAAAGGAAGGAAGGAAGACAACAAGGATGAGACGTAGAGAGGAGGAGGAGAAAAGAAAACGAGGAACGAGCGAAGGAAAAAAAAAAGGGAGGGAGGAAGGGAGGGAGGAAGGAAGGGAGGGAGAGGGAGAAGGGGAAGGAGGAGGGAATGAGGGAATTAGGAAGAGAGGAAGAGAGGATGGAAGAAAAGAAGGAAGTTAAGGAGATAGGGAAGAAGGGAAAAAGAAAACAAGTAAGGAGAGAGGGATAGAGAGAGTGGGGAGGGAGGGAGGGAGAGAGAGTGGGGGAAAGGAGAGAGAGAGAGAAAGAGAGAGGGGGGAGGGAAAGGGAGAGAAAAAGAGAGAGTGGAGAGAGTGGAGGGAGAGAGAGAGAGAGAGAGAGAGGAAGGAAAGATGGCAAAGACGTCGGAGTGGTCAACCGTTAGGATTTCTTGGGAACCTTAATTCGTCTCACTCAGTTCCAGGACATCCTCAGCTCAGTTAAATAAAACCCAAGCTTGATTTTCGGTCGAAGGTGGTCGGAAACAGGTCGTAGGCTTGGTGTGACTGGGGCTTAAGCTGAAGGGGAAGGGGAAGTTGGAGTTTAGGAGTGGCGTGGAGGATGTCAGGAGGGACGAGAGGGCGAAAGAAAGAAAGAAGATCTATTTATTTTTAATTGTAATGATAAAGAGTGAAGAGGAGAGGTATTTTTTTTTGTCCAATTAAACGAGTGTTGTTGTTGTTGTTGTTGTTTGTAGTGGTAGTGCTGACGGTGTTGGCTACCCCGCAGTATCTATGGGACTAGAGTTACGGAGGAAACCGATCACCTCCACCCTATTTATGTTGTGGTCGTGCCCGTGTGCTGTCAATCCTGCACTTTACATATGTTTTATCGTGTGTCCCTCGACAGGAGAGGTCTCAAGGCAAAAGCAAAAACTCGCAGGGCCATAATTCTAAAACCATTCGCCGGGAACGGCGAACCATTTCTATTATTAGAAAGAATTCTTCATTGGCCCTACTTATGGAAAAATTCCTGGTTATATTATGGAAACTTAACTGGAAAACCACTTTGAATGAATTCTACTTGCTGGTAGCAAACGTTTGCCAGGAGTAGAGAAACGTGGAAGAGAGGCCCTCAGTGCCTCTTCCAGTGTATGTCCGCCTAAGCCTCCTGGTGCCAAGAATTGCCCATCTCGTGACGGAGAACACGTCCAACTCGCTCAAACTCGCACGCGACCTAACTCTTATTCCTGTTGGAGGAAGAGGAGGAGGAGGAAGAGGAGACGAAGGAGAAGATGGAGGAGAAGGAGGAGGAGGAGGAGGAGGAGGAGGAGGAGGAAGAGGAGAGAGACCGTGCGTAGTGTCTGTGAAATTGGTGGTAAGTGTGTTTTGCGTTCCCGAATGCAGTCAGTCTGCATGGACGCAACCTATATTGTGTCCACCTGCTCTGGGGTCGATTTGGCTCAGCTCCCTTCCCTTACGTCACAAGAATCTCAGACCAATACGCTGGCATCCGTTATAATTCTTGCTGTCGACAGAATGTGGGGAATGTTCCTTGCAACCTATATATTTAACTTTCTTTTTTTTCTACCAAAATTCATTGTATCTTTACCATAAATGTGCCCATGTATATTCAACGCTTAGACAAGGTCAGAAATTAACCTTATTTAGAATCTCAGGCCAATACGCTGGCATCCGTTATAATTCCTGCTGTCGACATAATGTGGGGAATGTTCCTTATAATCTATATATTTAACTTTTTTTTTCTACCAAAATTCATTGTATCTTTACCATAAATGTGCCCATGTATATTCAACGCTTAGACAAGGTCAGAAATTAACCTTATTTAGAATCTTAGGCCAATACGCTGGCATCCGTTATAATTCCTGCTGTTGACAGAATGTGGGGAATGTTTCTTATAATCTATATATTTAATTTTCTTTTTTCTACAAAAATTCACTGTATCTTTACCATAAATGTGCCCATGTATATTCAACGCTTCGATAAGGTCAGAAATTAACCTTATTTAGATGTGAAGAAAAAAATAAGTTCTGTTTTATACAGCGCCGTCTCATACGAACATAAGAATGAAGGAGACTGCAAGAGACCATAAGACCTACACTAGGCAGCTCCGTATCCATCACCACCTGTCATCCCCATCCATAAAGTTATCTAATCGTTTCTTAAAACAACTGATAGTTTCAGCGCTTACTACATGGTTACTAAGTTTATTCCATTCGTCGACCACCCTATTAGTAAACCAATTCTTGCCTATTTCCTTTTTAAATCTAAATTTGTCCAGTTTATAAGCATTACTGCGAGTCCTGCCCTGTTGTTTTAATATGATGACCTTGTTTGCATCACCCTTGTTAAAGCCTTTGATCCAATCGAACACCTCTATTAGATCACCCCACCATTCCCCCACCACACTTGTTAAAGCTGTTAATACTGTAGAATACAATTATGTTTCGCGTAGTAATGTATCATACAATTATTCAGCATCTGTCACTGCTACAAACTTCTCAAAGTGGCATACTGTTCCGTAATACGTCTTGAGAAATGCGTAAATTTACTAGAAGTCCTTTTTGTAACATTTCTCCCATTTTTTATTAAAAAAAAAAATCGTTGTAAGATTGACTAGCCAAAACATTTATCTTTTAAGATTTTTAAATAAATTCATTTCAATGGAATCATGCAATCATGCCAAATTCAGACAACAGTCGAGGTGAAAAATAGACAAGTTAATAAGCAAATAAACAAACAAATAAATAAACAAATGAAATACAAAAGGCGACTCTGTGGCGCTTAGCATTACAAACTTAATGTCGCTTGACTTTCGAAAGTTTAACCCCGTGACGAACAATTGTGATATTATAACAGTTTACACATCAATAACTCTTCTATATATGCAGTATATAATCAATGCATGTAAAAGCAAACTTTTGTATTCACTGAAACGGAAATTAACGTTTCTTTCGTTAAACTGTGTCAGGCTCTATTGTTCTCCATGGGTTCAAAAGTCATCACGAACACCCAGTATTGTATTCCTTTCACAGCTAAAGCTCATCTTAGTTCACCACCACCATGTGATAGTGCGGTGCCCCTTACAGAGGACTTTGTAGCTTGGGATGTAATGAACCATGCCCATGGTCCAACTCGCTCGCGGTAGGGTTCGAACCACCATCACCTCGACCTCCGTCGCAGGTAGTGGCGCTCGAAACCATTTGGCCAGGGAGACCCATGTAACTATATAAAATCAGTAATTACCAGTCAACGTCGAACAAATGATGTAAATCTTCATGACTTTCTTATTTATGTCTGTAGGTCGGCCACACACGTGCAGTTTAAACTGACAGTTACAACTGTTCAGTTATAACTGTCAGTTGAAACTGCACGTGTGTGGGTATCTCAGTGATACTGAGATCACACATGTGCAGTTTCAACTGACAGTTATAACTGAACAGTTGTAACTGTCAGTTTAAACTGCACGTGTATGGCCGGTCTTACACAGATGACTTGCTTTGGTGTGAAGCAAGACATCATCGTACTGTATTGTCACAGACACTTCACCAGCGCTTCTCTCCTTGAGGGACAATACAGTCTCTCAGAAGTGGTCACACAGATGACAAAGGAGAAATCCTTGTAGCTCTTAGCGAAACTAGTCAAGAATAAAACTCGGATTCATACCCCTGTCTTCCTCCCTTCCCACCCGCTTCAACTTGATCAACACATAGGAATGTTGCGTGCCTCTGGTCCGCTGGGGTGTCTTTAGTCCTCTTTTGGGTACCAAACGATGCCGGATGGAAGAAATAGACAGATTGAATTG
>NC_134801.1:22008342-22015842 GCF_046742065.1 Oratosquilla oratoria
ATCCAGCGGTCTGAGTTCGATTCCCGCCCAAGGCTGAAACGATATCAATATCACTGCCTTGCGCGCCGACATACCAATGCTCGTGGGGAAGGAGTTGTATCGGGCACACATTTGAGTTCTATACTCTCATCCGGGAGGATAACAGCTGTCGATCACGTGTCCAACACGTGATCCAAGTCCATGGTGAATCAAACACACACACACACACACACGACTCGTGACGCAGTTGATAGAGTTCCCGGCTGCCACTACGGCGGTCCGGGTTCGAATCCCGCCCAGGGCTGAAATAATTTCAGTATCGCTGCGCTGCTGGTTGTTACTCCAACTCTCGTGGGCGGGGAGTTTTGTGTGTGTGTGTGTGTGTGTGTGTGTGTGTGTGTGTGTGTGTGTGTGTGTGTGTGTGTGTGTATGCGCGTGTAAGGTCACAGCATTACCCATAGATCGGTCATATACGAGCCCTGAGCTCTCTTCCGGGAGGGAAATAGCTGTCGATCACGAGTCCAACACGTGGTCCAAAGACCATGGTGAATCTCAACACACACACAAATACGCACCCAAACTCTATGGTTCGCGTTTCGAGGACCCCCAGATACAATCGTTGGTACGATTATCGCTCAACGATGATCGTTCATGGCTCAACGTTGCTCGTGTAACGACTGACTAGAGCACTAATTCTTTGTTTTTGTGTGGGGTTGTTTTGCTTCGAGCGACTACCCACTAGTCGCTAAAAACAATCGCCACCCGTGTAGTTAATGAATGGAATAAACTTCCTGCAGAGGTAGTGCAGTATAGTTCAGTTCGAAGCTTTAAGATTCGTTTAGATAAACACCTAAGCAAGACGATGTAATGCCTGTCTTATTTTATTTATTTGCTTGTTATTTGTCTGTTTATTAATATTTGTTTGATTTTCACTTATTATTAGTTATCTGTTATTATTAATATTTACCTGTTTGTTTATTATTTAACTATACCTAAGCATTTATTTATTATTAATATTATCATATATTTTTTTTTTACTTATCATTATTATATTTTTTTCGCATCCGACCTAGTTATGGACCAAAAGGTCTCCTTTCGGCATGCTCCTCCTTTGTAATCCTTTGTCTGACGAGCATCGCTGACCCACGAACGATATAATCGATGAGCGATCATCGCACCGAGCCAAACGTACCTTTGGCACGAACAGAACCAGTAAAGGGGAACTGCATCGTTGAAAGGGGGACCTTTCACTCCGACAGTCGCCACCTCCAACGTTTTCAAACGTTTCATTCCGTCCACGGCCTAAGAGGATTTTATTCCACCCAGAGAGCAATCCCACTCAAGTCCACATCCATTATTCCTCTCGCACTTGTAATCGCCTTGGGCCGTCGGGAGGCGACTTCGATCAGCCTGAGGGTGGAGGAGCACCCTGTTCACTCGACACAATGAATTAGTCCGCTTATTCAAGTATGGCCGGGGATAATCTTACAATTTCAGAAATAATATATATTCTATCTATATCCTAAGGACTTCTTCCCTTTCACATGGGAGGTAATCGAGTCTTGCCTGCTCTCATCATTTTCAGAGCCATTTGCACTTCATCCTTTCTTGTTTCTCCTCCATCTTCCTCTGCCATCACCGTCATTTTCCTGGCGCCTCTTAATGCTACCACTTCCCTATCCTCCTCCACATTCAACATCTTCCCCTTGCCGCTTCCTCTTCCGTTAAGATTTGTCCATCTGCGCCTTTGCCGTCTCTTTTCTCCTTGACTCACCTCTCCTTCCTCTCTCATCTTCCTTCCAAACATCTTTTTATTACTTAAAAAAAAAAATCTGTCTTACGCCTATCACATTTTACGTCTGGTCTCCTTTATTCCTCCTTTATATTTTCTTTTGCTTCTCTTCTTTTTCCTTTGTACCTCTCATATGTTTCTCTCGTCCTACTTTGTAACCAGCCCCCGAATGATCGCTTCTTCTCTTCTACTACCATCTTCGCTTCATCATCCCACCACTCACTACTCTTCCTTCTGTTCACTCTCATCCCTTTCGTTTCACATATTGTCTAGCCACACTACCTTATACTGCGGAATATATAAGGATCTTGGTGAAATTCACTATTTAACGTCAAAAAGAAACGAAGTGTAACTGAAAATATTAAACGTATAAATGGGAAAAAAATCTGAAAAATATAACCCAGGTAGTCAGAAACATTGAATAAACTCTGTCAGGTTAAAAGTGGTACACAAACTCGGATGCGACCAAACGGGTGTCTATTTCATCCGATATTTCACTAAGCCCGAACCAGTCACCTTTGCTCCTTATGTTAGGACATCTAAGGTGTGTGACGGACACGTGACGGACACCTTTAGCTCGGGTTTCGTTGACCCGAGGCATATTTCGACGACCTGCGTGTCACAGAGGCCAAATCGCGAGCGTTCCAATTCTTAATTATCATTCAACACTGAAGTGATGAACTTACACCTGGAGACGTTCAATTGCCAGCAGGGCTATCATCGGTTGTAGTCGGGGTTCGAACATGCGCATCCGTGATTACGGGGAGGGAAGAGAGAAAGAGAGAGTAGGGAGGGGGGGAAGGGCAGAGAGAGAGATTACTTGCAGCCGAAACCACACCTTTGCCCAAGGTGTTCGACAAAAGAGTACAAGGGGCAATCACCAAGGACCAATGTGGTTCAAAATGTAGCCCACGTGGAGAGTTCACTATACAAATACAATCGCCTGATCCCTGACTGTCACAACATTGATGTACGTCTTACACGCGAAAGGACCCAAATGCTGAAAACGGGAATATTCAATTCACATCGTCACATCTCCACTACAGTACTGTATATGCTTACATGAAAGGGGCAGGGAAAAGAGGAAGAAGAGGAGGAGGAGGAGGAGGCCCGGGGGGGGGGAATGAAGAGGGGGAAGAATAGAAGAGAGGGGAGGGGAGGGGAAGAGGGTCTCCCTTCCACACGGGGGGCTATTCAATCACGGACGAATTCCGCCGGAGGAACTTTTGCAATTTTCCCCCCCCTTTCCCGGACTCTGCCTGTGTTTATTGCGTCTCGCCAGCCTTTCAATCAACGGATACCTTCGGCGGGAGGGAGGGAAATAGGACCCCCCCCCCCAACACACACCCTCAACGCCACCCTAAAAGCGTTCCTCTCCTGTTTCGAATCCAGGGATCCCAAGAATAGAGAGGGTTCGGAGGGAGGGAGGGAGGGAAATAGGATCCCTCCCCCCCCCAACACACACCCTTAACGCCACCCTAAAAGCGTCCCTCTCCTGTTTCGAATACAGGGATCCCACGAATAGAGAGGAACGTACCCGCGGCAGACTATGGAGAGGATCCTCTTCCGCGAATCTCAGGGGCGGCGAGGGGAGGATGGGGGGGGGGGTCATGGAGTAAAAGTGAGGGGAAATGATTTTGTGAAAATGAGGAAAGAGGTGGAGCGGGGGGTGAGGAGGGGGGAGACGGGAGAAGGCAACAGAGGGAGGAGAGGGGGAGGGGGAGGGGGAGGCAGGGAGAGAGAAAGAGAGGGGGAGACAGGAGAGAAAGCAACAGAGGGAGGACAGAGAGACAGACAGACCGAAAGACAGAGAGAGAGAGAGAGAGAGAGAGAGAGAGAGAGGGGGGGAGAGAGAGAGAGAGAGAGAGAAAGGGATGAAAAGGAAAGAGAGAGAGGAGGGGGGAGACAGGGGAGAAGGCAACAGAGGGAGGAGAGGGGGAGGGGGAGGGGGAGACAGGGAGAGAAAAAGAGAGGGGGAGACAGGAGAGAAAGCAACAGAGGGAGGTCAGAGAGACAGACAGAGAGAGAGAGAGAGGGGGGGGAGACAGGGGAGAAGGCAACAGAGGGAAGAGAGGGGGAGGGGGAGGGGGAGGGGGAGGGAGGTAGAGAGAAAGAGAGGGGGAGACAGGAGAGAAAGCAACAGAGGACAGACAGACAGACAGAGAGAGAGAGAGAGAAGGGAGACAGGGGAGAAGGCAACAGAGGGAGGAAAGACACACACACACACACACACACACACACACACAGAAAGAGAGAGGGAGAGAGAGAGAGAGAGAGAGAGAGAGAGAGAGAGAGAGAGAGAGAGAGAGAGAGGGGGGGGGAGACCGGAGTGAAGGCAAGAGAGGAATGAGGGAGGGGAAAGAGAGAGAGAGAGAGAGAGAGAGAGAGAGAGAGAAAGAGATTGCTGTTTTGGACTTTAATTTACCGACGCTTCTATCCTTGTGAGCAATCTCGCAATGGCATCGTACGCTGTAGTTCATGCATTGCTCTAGTTCGGTGGTCGGCAATCCTTATAGCTAGAAAAGCCATTTTTTAAAGTTAAATAAAAGGTTGTGCTGTCGGAGCTAAAAAAAAAAATAAATAAATAAAAAATAAAATAAATCAGGGAACACATTTCCACAAATCATAATAATTGATGGCTACAATTTTTTAAAGTTGAATATATACACACACACACATACACACACACACACACACATATATACATATATACTGTAATGTATCTATCATGTCTGGAATGTTTTGCTAATATACAGTATATGACGTCTCTGTTTTGATGGAATAATTATTTTGTAAGAAGCTTGTTGGAGCCACACAAGAGACCTGAGAGATCCACATCCGGTTCCTGAGCAGCAGGTTGCCCACCATTGGTCTAGTTAGTCGAGGGTGCCGGTATGGCCTACCCTATTTGAAACGGGTATAGTATGTGGCCTACCCTATTTGAAACGGGTATAGTATGTGGCCTACCCTATTTGAAACTGGTGTAGTATGTGGCCTACCTTATTTGAAACTGGTGTAGTATGTGGCCTACCCTATTTGAAAATGGTATAGTATGTGGCCTACCCTATTTGAAACTGGTATAGTATGTGGCCTACTCTATTTGAAACTGGTATAGTGAGTGGCCTACCTTTTTGAAACTGGTATAGTATATGCCTACATATTTGAAAATTGTATAGTATGTGGCCTACCCTTTTTGAAACTGGTAAAGTATGTGGCCTACCTCTTTGAAACTGGTATAGTGTGTGGTCTACCCTATTTGAATGTGTCCTACCTCAGGAATTTTTTGGAACAAGGTTAGGTTAGGTCAGGTTAGATACCTAACCTAACTGGAAAGGTAGGCCACATACTATACCAAAGAAAAAGAAATTAGTAGGCCACATCCAAAAGGTAAGCCACAGTCTATAACTGCACCATTTATAGTTGGTTTTGTGTCCCTTTTTCTCTCTCTTTTTTTTTGGGGGGGGGAGGGTTGATTGAGGTACTTGTGTTTTGTCATCTAGGACTTGATGTTATGTCATTGCTCTTTGAGGTGTAGACGACGGAGAAGGTGGTTCCTCCATAGTGTTGTATAAATCGGACATTTAGTTGCACTTGTAATACTGTGAAGGTTTCCATGAGTAGATGGGCGGGGGGTTGCTTCCTGTCATAAGGTACCCGTGTGTATGGCAGGAATGTCTTGTTCTTATACGTACTAGTACTATTTAAAAAAAATTAATTATGTTAATACGAGGGCAGACATGGACCTATGTGAAGCTTGACTATTTCAGATACTATTCCCATCGGCTTTTCCACATGTTTAGTTATGCTGACTGGAGGATGCCGCCTTCCGAGCTGCTTTGTCGGCTTCTTCACTGACGGGAATGCCTCCATGTGAGGGCACCTGGCTTAAGGATACAGATCTGAAGCGAATGGAGATTTGGATGATTCATAAATGGATTCTGAGGATCAATGAGTGGCACAACTTGAGGATAGAAGCTGCTTGTAGGGCACTTCGTGAATCTAATGTTAGGACGCAGGAGAGTAGCGAAGAGAGAGTAGCGAAGAGTTCAGCGGCGAAGACTGAGGCCACTGAGGGCGGTAGGTATTCGGGCTTTGCTTTATTTGGGGACACTGCTGCGTGACCTAATTCGTGGTCCGAACGGGGGCCATCGGTCTGTATGTTGACACCTGTTGAACGAGTTAATGGGTGTGAAAACAACTACTCTTCTTCAAATGGCTCCAGCTGACTTTTTTTTTTTTTTTTTTAAGGTCTTTTTCAAATGGCTCCAGCTGACCTTTTTTTTTTTTAAGGTGGATAAATTTAGCCTCGTTGACACCGGGGATGGTTTAGTAGACACTAGTACCAGCGACTTGCAAACTCCCCCTCTACTTGTCCAATGTCAACGAAAAGTTACCAAACTTGCCTCCAAATTATCCTAGTGTGAACAGTTACTTGCCGGGCAAGTTAACTTGCAGCTAGCACTACGAGTTTAGCGTGAGGCACGGGTGTATTGATGAAGTAACCCTGGAATAAAATTGATGGCAACTTCCAGTGTTGGTAGCAAGTCTCCCCCCCCCCTTTTTTTTAATGTATTGGAATGATGTGGTTATTTGCCAAATTACTGGTGGGTTGTACGAATTGGTGTGGGACATTGGGTTGGTAATGAAGTTGAGATATTTCAGTAATACCAGGGTTCGAATATCCAGGGTCGGGTATCCACTAGCTGCGTACAATTTTCTTCATGGAGTGCTGCGAAGGGTACCTGAACTGAAGCGTAGTCTGAAGAATCGTATTGGATTTACAGTAGCATTAGTGCTGCAAAAGTAGTGGAGGGTGAGGCCTGGCATCCGTCGACATGTTTGCTATCTATGAGGGCCAGGTACAACTTTCATAGCGATCATACGAAAATCGACTAAAACATATGAATCTGTTTTCTCTAAAAAAGCGTAGACTCACAGGTGACTTGATACAGGGCTTTAAGATTCTAAAAGGAATTGACATAAAAAGTGACGAAATGTTCACACTGAATGAGAACCCGACAAGATACAATGGTCTCAAACTGTCAGGAAACATTTAATTTGGAAGTGGGTAGAAACAACTTCGCCAACCGCGTAGTTAATGAATGGAATAAACTTCCTGCAGAGGCAGTGTAATATAGTTCAGTTCGAAGCTTTAAGATTCGTTAAGATAAACACTTAAGCAAGATGCTGTAATGCCTGTCCTTTGATCTATATTATTTAAATATTTGTTTGTTATTATTTGTTTATTATTGTTCGCTTGATTTTCATTTATTATTAAACTGTAAATTTATTAATATTTACTATTTTCTTGTTTGTTTATTATCTAACTATACCTAAGGATTTATTTATTTTAATTATTATTTATGCTGTTATGATTTTTTTTATTTATTTATATATCATGATTTTTTTCGCATCAGACCTAGTTATGGAACAAAAGGTCTTCTGTCGGCATGCTCTGCCTTGATAATCCTTTGTAATCATTTGTCTGCTCTCCAATTTGTGTGAAATAGCAGGACATTTCTAACTATCCAAAATAAGGAGTCCAGATGGGTCTTTTGTCGATGATCAGGCCCACAAATCGGGTCTTTAGTATCACTGAGAGGGTTATGTTTCCTAGTTATATTGATAAAGAACCTTTGCAGCAACTTCATCTACAGTAGTGCATGAATTTCTTATCGTGCCCCAAAGAGTATTGTGGATAAGAGAGTGAGAATACCTTCGGTTGTTTG
>NC_134801.1:22018342-22040842 GCF_046742065.1 Oratosquilla oratoria
GATTGGGACAAGAGAGAGAGACAGAGACAGATAGAGATGGCGGGTGAGGGGATAAGAGACAGAAATATGACGGTAGGAGGGATAAAGAGTTAGAGAGATAAGGCGGGGCGGAAAGAGAGGAGGAGGGATAGAGAGAGAGGGAGAGAAATATGGCCGGGGGGGGGATAGAGATCCAGAGAGATATGATATGGGGGTAGTGAGAGGGCGAAAAAGAGAAAGAGAGAAATATGGCGGGATGAGGAATAATAAGACAAAGAGAAAGATATAAAGGGACATATACCGGGTTGAAGGAGAGAGGGGGTGGTAGGGAGACAAAGAGAGAGAGAGGGTCAGTGAGAGAGTGAGATGTGGCGGGGGGGGGGGGAAGAGAGGGGGAGGGGCAAAGAAAGAGAAATATGGCGAGGGGTGGGACAGAGATAGATACGATAGGGGGTGGGGAAAAAGAGAGTTGTAACAGTTATAAGTTCAGGCGATAGTACATTTGGCTGGATCTGAGCAAGGGACACCATGAGCGAGGGCCGAGCAATGCGCACATATGCCTTCGAGGCGACGACATCGCTGTCTAGTGTGTTCAAAGCGCCGGAAGTTGAAGCATCAGCGTGGGTATGGACAGTATTTCTTTACTTCGTACTTTAGGTATCCTATAGTCACGTAGGTTGGAAATTGTGGTTGACTGAAAAACCTTTTTAATGTACGACTGCTGATCTTGGTACATTTTATGGTTTTCATAATCCGATATAATCTTACTACTTTTGATCGTTTTCTATTATTCTCAATGGTTCTTCTATGTAGTATTGCAGTGGACTACTCCTACACTGGTATTAAATATTTCACGTGGCGTTGTTTGGATTGGGGTGTCAGCCTGGGTTATCAAGACTTTGACTTGGTTACACTGACCTGATTGTGGTTCTAATGTTAGGGTTTCTTCTCAAGGTCACATATAGCGGGGATTTCTGCATTTATCTTCATATTCCTTATATATTCCCGAGGGGAATTTCTCTGTTATTAATTCCTTGTTGGTGGATTTTAGGACCTAGAATTTTGGGAGTTTCGGGTCAGAGACCGCTTAGTTTCGGTATGGGTCAAATTGGTAGCTGGCAGGGGGTAAAGGTACATTTTTCTCGATGCGATTATCGCTCAACGATGATCGTTCATGGCTCAATGGTGATCGTCAAACTATTGTCTAGAACATTAATTCTTTGTTTTTGAATGGGGTTGTTTTGCTCCCCGAGCTGCAAAGTACGAGGATGATCACTTTAAACAAACCTACAACCAACGCGCTTACCATAATATGATGCCAGGTAGTAGGATGCGCGTCACCCGCCACTGGCTGCGGTAATAGGGCCAATAATCGCTCTGAGCAAAACGTATCTTAAGAAAGCAACGTCTTTTCTTGAAATCGGGGTTACAGTCACTGTGGTGTCTGGGTCTGATGATAACTCCGACGGCGGCGATTATCATCTGCGTTGGACATTTGATCCGCTATAACAACTGTAGACTGTTCTTGAGTTTGATGTGCGTGCGTGTGTGTGTGTGTGTGTGTGTGTGTGTGTGTGTGTGTGTGTGATTCACCTTGGTCTTTGGATCACGTATTGGACTCATGATCGACATTTCCCTCCCGGAGGAGAGCTCAGAGCTCGTATGACCGATCTATGGGTAATGCTATGACCTTACAAGCACACACACACCCAACTCCCCACCCACGAGAGTTGGAGTAACGACTCGAAGCGCAGCGATACTGAAATAATTTCAGCCTTGGGCAGGATTCGAACCAGGTACTGCCGGTACCGCCATACTAACAGTCTGGTACTCTACCAACCGCGCCACCCAGTGTGTGTGTGTGTGTGTGTGTGTGTGTGTGTGTGTGTGTGTGTGTGTGTGTGTGCTTGGAGAGGGTTGTTGCTCCCTCCTTATTGCTGTTTGTTTATCACTATAAATGTCACATATGGATAACCTTGCTAGGGGCGGCTTCACAACGAAGTTAGGTATGGAGGAAACTTTATCTAGGGCACCTTTCTTTAGCATCTTCTAGCCAAGGGGTCGGCAACCTTAGGAAGAGACTGTGACAGCTTCTCTGATTTGTAGAACCCTGTATGCCAACAGCGCATTTTGGTACGCAAGTTAATGTCAATTCATATACACTGTTTTAATAACAGTGGGAATGTCGGTAAATGTTAGATCTTGGGCGATCTGGTTCTAGTTTGATCTCTTGTCCTCACTTTTTTTAAAGTAGTGATGCTTTATTCGATACTATAACAATATTTCAAAATCAGTTGGCGTGCCAGGGCCGACCCTGTCGCGTGCAATGTTTGGCACGCGTGCCATAGATTGCCCACCACTGATCTAGAGCACTGGATCTTCACCTCTTGCCATGTGGGTTGTGACTTAAGGCTTCCAAACATCACCATCTGCCCCCACCCCCACCCCACCCCAACCATCTCGCACCATTGCTGGAGGACTTTTGGTTGTTAGTTGGAAGAATGAAGTTACTGTTTATGATTGGGAGTAAAGACCGAGAGTGACTGAATACATTGTTAGTCTCAGTCTCTCACTAACTCTCGATATCATCTCCCGAAAGGGGTCTAACCCAGGGTCACCACTTGAGGGCGGTGATGGCGAGGCATCAGCATCAGCTGGATTCCCTTCAGCCCGCTTTCGAATCCCACTTCTAGAAATTGCCTCCTCCTTAGGCAGGAGACGAGATGGAGACCGCTCCAAGACCTTGAAACGGGATTCATAGCGGGTAAGGACAACCTACCACACAGAGAGAGAACGAGAAAGAGTGAGAGACAGAAAGAGAGAAAGACGGAGATCGGGAGAGTGTGAGATAAAGAAAGATCGATAGAGAGAGAGAGAGAGAGAGCGAGAAATTGGAAGAATTTTTGTTACGCATAAAACACAAAGTCTTTTGATGAGGTGGTGACGATGGGACAGAGGGGAAATGCTGAAGAGGAGGAGGAGGAGGAGGAAGAAAGGGTGAAGGAGGAGGAGAGGGTGGAGGAGACGGTGTAGGAGATGGGGTGAGGAGCGAGTGAAGGATGATGATAAGCAGAGGTAGAGGAAGAGGAAGAAGTGGAAGATTTGGTTGTGGTGGTGGAGGAGGAGGAGGAAGAGAAGGAGAAGGAGGAGGATGATATGAGAATTCTCGGCGAGTCTTCTTCAGTTCTTGGAACCGCAGACAACAGAACTGCTTCAGTAGGTAAAGTGCCTCTGTGATTAAAAACTCTTTTGACGATTCCCGAAGACAGAAAAAAAAAGGGATCTTAATTACCAAGTCATTTCTCTCCTGGTCAACACTAGACTGTTCTATCTTCATTCGTTTGATGGAGCGCGGACCCTCCCCCCCCACAGAAGAAGCCCTCACCCCTTTAGTCCCCCCTCCCCTCTGCTCCCCCCCCCTGGCAGCTTTTGCTGAAATACAGACTTACGAACAAGTTACGTTCAGAAAGGCCGTTCGTAAATCGAAATGTTCGTTATTCATCATAATTTCAAAGGTACTCAAATCTACATACATAAGTATAATATACTCGTAGTCAGTACATGTTTATCCTAAAACGCATTGATAATGATACAAAAAATGAATATAAATTGTAATAATAATTCAATTTTTTTTTTTTTCCTCCTTTCTTTGAAACAGGTAAATTAGGCTTGAGGTGATGGATTGTTTGCGGTCCTGTTCGTTTGTAAGAACAGGAGCGTCTGTTAATAATATGGCATCACGGTCAGTCACGCAGGTCGTCAAAGTAGTTCGACGTAGTATTTGGCGTTGTGACGGACATGCTGAAGACAAAACCACAACGTATCTGGAGTGAAGGACCTCTATCTGGATCAGGAGAGGATCAAGAGTCATGACCCATTGATACTGCCGGCTACCCACCATCAACATGAACAAATATATTCTGTAAATTACCATTCATCACTCGCGGCACAAGCAGAAACAGATCCAACTGCAAACCAGGTAATAAACAAGAAGAGAGAGAGAGAGAGAGAGAGAGAGAGAGTAGAGAGAGAGAGAGAGAGAGAGAGAGAGAGAGAGAGAGAGAGAGAGAGAGAGAGAGAGAGAGAGAGAGAGAGAGAGAGAGAGAGAGAGAGAGAGAGAGAGAGAGAGAGAGAGAGAGAGAGAGAGAGAGAGAGAGAGAGAGAGAGAGAGAGAGAGAGAGAGAGAGGGAGAGAGATAGAGAGAGAGGGAGGAGAGAGAGAGAGAAAGAGAGAGAGAAAGAGAGAGAGAGAGAGAGAGAGAGAGAGAGAGAGAGAGAGAGAGAGAGAGAGAGAGAGAGAGAGAGAGAGAGAGAGAGAGAGAGAGAGAGAGAGAGAGAGAGAGAGAGAGAGAGAGAGAGAGAGAGAAAGAGAGAGAGAGAGAGAGACATCAAACATACTTACCCATCTACCCTTCTCGGCCTTCATGGAACCGAAGAGGCTTTTGAGTTCTTTGACGGTGATCGAGTAGCTGGCCAGCACGCCAAGCAGTTCTATGAGCAGGTCTGGAACAAATACAAAAATACAAATAAATACAGAGATTACACAACACGATTCCATTTAACAAAACACAAGCTTGACTTGCTTTCGTACTCAATGACATTTCTTACTTTCACTCCTGTGGAACTGGCCCCTAATTATGGACACCGGGCATTGCAGTGGCCAGTGACCATGCACAAGGAGCTGAGGTAAATGGGAGACAAGTGGTTCTTGCAGGGATGTAAGATGTGTAAAGGGTGTGTGCATCCCTTCGCTGCAATGCAGAACCAAGGCTGCAAGACACAGCACCTCCACGGCAAGGCCCGGCAAATGAAGCTGGTTAAGCCCCATCATTTTATTATATGGCGATCTTCTACCATCATTACTCAAGTAATTACAGACCAAACAGGAAGGAATCCCTTTGTGCCGCAGCAATTTACCATCCATTCACATCCACACTATTTCTTGCCAACTCCCTTCCCTGTTCGACAGGCATTCCCCTTGTACCCAAAGCCCCTTTCACTCCAGCCATCCCATTCTCGGTCTTACCCTCAAGTCACTCCATCCACCTCTGTTTTCCATACTCTTTTTGTTTGTCTTCCTTCATTAATTCTTTCCATGTGCCAAACCATCCCAGTATTTTTGACCAACTTTTAAAGTAGCTCTCATTTCATCCCCCCTCTCTCCCTCACCTCCTCCTCTCTCACTATCTTCGTAATCCCCACCCACTGTGCTTCTTAAATATTTCATTTCGGAGACATTTTGATTCCTTTCTGCCTCCCCTAAGTTACAACTCTTTGCCTCATACATTGTTATGGGTACAGTCACCCCTTCGATAAAGTCTTTGCGTTCATCCCAAGATGCATATTTCTCATGACAATTTTCATTGCCCCACACATCTATTTGCTCCCCTCACTCTTTATCCCCATCCCTTACTCCACTCCCTGCTACATGTGACCCTCAATACGTGCTTAAATTTCTTCACTTCCTCTGGCCTCTCTCCGGCTCACTTTAGACTCATTGCCATTCTCTCCCGTTGTACATCTCTGTAATTAGCCCAGTGTTTCCCAACCTTTTCGAAATGATTACCGCAAAATTCAATTTCGCAGTTATCAATTACCCCATTGAACATATACCCGGTAATACCGGATGTTTTTTTGGCTGTCACCTGATGAACTGCTTGGGCTATAGCCCGCTACTGGCTGTATATATTTAAGGATCCAACACAAATGAGTATGGTGATATATATGTAATTGGAGAGAGTTTAACTGATTGACTTGGTCAGGCTACCTCTTCTCACACAGAACATCCATTACCCCAAAAATATGGGTCCATTACCCCACTGGGGTAATTTACCCCGGGGTTGGGAAACACTGAGATTAGCCTATATTTACTTTCAGCTTTCCCCTCTCCAAATTCCGTCACTACCTCCCTTAGGCCCTTCTCTGACCCACCCACGAATCCAATGTCATATTCAGATATGAAATGGCTCATCTACTTCCTTCCACGCTCACCAGCTCCAAACCCCTGTTCATAACCCTTGCGTCTATTTCCTTTACCACCCCATCCCTGTTCACGTTGAACAACCATGGTGAGATTACATAACCCTGTCGCAACGCCCACCTTCACCACCCTTTCAATTTCCTATCCTACCACAACCTTTACTATTTACATAAAATGATCGCCGACCCTTACCAGACAAAGGATTACAAAGGCGGAGCATGCAGATAGGAGACCTTTTGGTCCATATTTAGGTCGGATGCGAAAAAAATCATAATAATAAATTAATAAATAAAAACTATAATAATGTAAATAACAAATAAAATACATAAATAAATGTATAGGTATAGTTAAATAATAAACAAACAGGTAAATAGTAAATAATAAATTGACATAACTAATAATAAATGAGAATCAAACAGACAAATGATAACAAAACAAAAACTAATAATATAAAATAAATGATAATCATTACAGCATCTTGCTTAGGTGTTTATCTAAATGATTCTTAAAGCTTCAAATTGAACTACATTGCACTTCCCCTATCCCATACATTTGAAACACATTTTACAATGTCTTTCCGTCAACCTTGTCTATGCCTTCACCAAATCCATGGGAGACAAAAAGACATCCTCACCTTTGGCCAAAAACCTCTCGCATGTTTACTTTAAGACAAAAATTCTATCTACGCCCCTTTATTCTCTTTTAACCCACATAATTCTTCATCAATTAATCCGTTTTCCTCGTTTTACTCTCAACATCGTTCCATATGCCTTCACAACTACATTTAACAGACTGAGCCCTCTAAACCCATTACATTCACGCAACAGGGCAGGACTCGCAGTAATGGTTATAAATTGGACAAATTTAGATCTAAAAAGGAAATAGACAAGAATTGGTTTACTAATAGGATGGTCGACGAATGAAATAAACTTAGTAACCATGTAGTAAGCGCTGAAACTATCAGTTGTTTTAAGAAACGATTAGACAGCTTTATGGATGGGGATGACAGGTGGTGATGGATACGGAGGTGCCTAGTGTAGGCCTTATGGTCTCTTGGAGTCTCCTTCATTCTATGTTCCCTTTTCCCTTGTATAATGGAACTATACATGCATTCCTCCAGTCCTCTGGCGCATTCCTCTCCCTCAGGTACACATTAAACAACTTCACTAGGCAATCCACTGTAACTGCTCCTCCCTTTGTCAGACAGTACGTGATACCCATCCAACCCCGGTGCACTGGGATATTTCATCACTTTTAATTGCTCTTTGCATCTCGTCTTTTCCGACTTCCATAACAGTCTCGTCCTATCACATTCTTCTGGCATCTCCAACTGCTACAATCGAGTAAAAGCAGCAACGACTGCAACAGTACTGTAGTAGAGAGGCCAAACGCAGAATATGGGATCCGATGTATCTAACGTTTTGCCCAGCAGGGCTTCTTCAGAAGAAGCCCTGCTGGGCGAAACGTTAAATACATTGGATCCCATACTCTGCGTTTGGCCTCTCTCCTACAGTACTACAATCAATCCCTCTCCAGCCTCTTTCACATTCAGGACCTGAAATACTCTACCCATCTCCCCTTTAAAGCCTTCACTTCCATTAAAATATATCCTCACAGTCCCTTTAACTTTTCTTCTCTAAACGACTCATTCCCTTACTCTACATTTTATTTCTAAACATCTTTTTATTCTTTTCAAATTTCTCCATCTCTCTTCTTCCTCTCCCTCACATTCCATTTGTTCATCCCGAGCACTTCTCTGACTTCCCTTTCTTCTCTCTCCACTTTTAACTTCTACCACATAATGATACCACAATCCCCTACCCCCCTCTCCCCTGAAAATATTCACGTACAGAACTCGTTCAATCCTTCCTTTTGGTACATACATACCAACGGCTTTTCCCCCTTACAAAAGAAAGAGAGAGAGAGAGAGAGAGAGAGAGAGAGAGAGAGAGAGAGAGAGAGAGAGAGAGAGAGAGAGAGAGAGAGGACATAAAATCCACTCCCACCCATTCCATCCCCCACATACTCCATTCCCATTCACCTCCCTCCCTCCCTCTTATCTTGGCTCCTCCTGGATGATGGGTCATCCCTGCATCTCGCCTACTGCCCTGAGTCAGAAGCAATTCAGCAAGATTTCCCTTCCTTTTGGTACTATAAGAAATACACACACACACACACACACACACACACATATATATATATATATATATATATATATATATATATATAAATACACACACATGCATATACTCGTAGGCACATATTGTAGATGATAGAGACAGAATTCAACTGCATTCATGGGCCCAATTGTATATATGTACTCTGATGCAAGAGGTAGAATAGGCTCTACATTCCCGTTATCAAAACGAGCTCAACAATTTAAACCAGTGACGTCACTGTGCCCGTTAACTTTAATTGATTCTACAAAGTATTTAACCAAACCCGAGCCTAGAATCTGACCCGCGCTGCTTGATCCCACCTTTACATTTTGTTTACATTTTGACCATATTTGGAAGACCTCTTGTTTACATTTTGACCATATTTGGAAGACCTCTTGTTTACATTTTGACCATATTTGGAAGACCTCGTTTACATTTTGACCATATTTGGAAGACCTCGTTTATATTTTGACCATATTTGGAAGACCTCGTTTACATTTTGACCATTTTTGGAAGACCTCTTGTTTACATTTTGACCATATTTGGAGGACCTCTTATTTACATTCTGACCATATTTTTATGCGAAAGACATGATTCTGCGTTTAACAGAAGCTATTGCCGTTCATGACGATTTGTAACTCTACAGCTAACGCCAGGCACTGGGAAAGAGGGAGGAAGAGAAAGAGAGAGTGAGAGAAGAGAGAAAGGGAGCGGAAACTGAGGAAGGAGAGGCAAAAGGATAGTAGGAAGGGAGGGAGAGGGAGAAGGAGGGAGAGATAAATGGAGAGGGGGAAGAGGAGAATGAGAGAATGAAGGGAAGAGGGAGTGAAAAAATGGAGGAGTGAGGGAGGCAAAGGAGGAGGGAGTGAAAAAATGGGGGAGTGGGTGAGGGAGTGAAAGGAGGAGGGAGGGAAAAAATGGAGGAGTGGGTGAGGGAGTGAAGGAAGGAGGGAGTGAAAAAATGGAGGAGTGGGGTGAGGAAGTGAAAGAAGGAGGGAGTGAAAAAATGGAGGAGTGAGGTGAGGGAGTGAAGGAAGGAGGGAGTGAAAAAAATGGAGGAGTGGGTGAGGGAGTGAAAGGAGGAAAGAGTGGAAAATGGAGGAGTGGGTGAGGGAGTGAAAAAATGGAGGAGTGGGTGAGGGAGTGAAAGGAGGAGGGAGTGAAAAAATGGAGGAGTGGATGAGGGAGTGAAAGGAAGAGAGAGTGAAAAAATGGAGAAGTGAGTGAGGGAGTGAAAGGAGGAAGGAGTGAAAAATGGAGGAGTGGGTGAGGGAGTGAAGGGAAGGGGGAGTGAAAAAATGGAGGAGTGGATGAGGGACTGAAGGGAAGAGGGAGTGAAAAAATGGAGGAGTGAGGTGAGGAAGTGAAAGGAGGAGGGAGTGAAAAAATGGAGGAGTGGGTGAGGGAGTGAAAGGATGAGGGAGTGAAAAAATGGAGGAGTGAGGTGAGGGAGTGAAGGAAGGAGGGAGTGAAAAAATGGAGGAGTGGGTGAAGGAGTGAAAGGAGGAGAGAGTGAAAAAATGGAGGAATGGGTGAGTGAAAGTAAGAGGGAATGAAGGGAGTGGGTGAGGGAGTGAAGGGAAGAGGGAGTGAAAAAATGGAGGAGTGGATGAGGGAGTGAACGGAGGAAGGAGAGAAAAAATGGAGGAGTGGGTGAGGGAGTGAAAGAATGGAGGAGTGAGAGTGAAAGGAGGAGTGATTGAAAAAATGGAGGAGTGAGGTGAGGAAGTGAAAGGAGGAGGGAATGAAAAAATGGAGGAGTGGATGAGGGAGTGAAAGGCGGAGGGAGTGAAAAAATTATGGAGTGGAGGAGGGAGTGAAAAATGGAGGAGTGGATGAAGGAGTGAAGGGAGGAAGGAGTGAAAAAATGGAGGAGTGGGTGAGGGAGTGAAAGAATGGAGGAGTGTATGAGGGAGTGAAAGGAGGAGGGAGTGAAAAAATGGAGGAGTGAGTGAGGGAGTGAAAGGAGGAAGGAGTGAAAAATGGAGGAGTGGGTGAGGGAGTGAAGGGAAGAGGGAGTGAAAAAATGGAGGAGTGGATGAGGGAGTGAAGGGAAGAGGGAGTGAAAAAATGGAGGAGTGAGAGAGTGAAGGGAAGAGGGAGTGAAACAATGGAGGAGTGGATGAGGGAGTGAAAGGAGGAGGGAGTGAAAAATGTAGGAGTGAGGTGAGGGAGTGAAAGGAGGAGGGAGTGAAAAAATGGAGGAGTGGGTGAGGGAGTGAAGGGAGCAGGGAGTGAAAAAATGGAGGAGTGAGGTGAGGGAGTGAAGGAAGGAGGGAGTGAAAAATGGAGGAGTGAGTGAGGGTGTGAAAGGAGGAGGGAGTGAAAAAATGGAGGAGTGGGCGAGGGAGTGAAGGAAGGAGGGAGTGAAAAAATGGAGGAGTGAGAGAGTGAAGGGAAGAGGGAGTGAAGGGAAGAGGGAGTGAAAAAATGGAGGAGTGGGAGAGGGAGTGAAAGGAGGAAGGAGTGAAAAAATGGAGGAGTGAGGGAGTGAAGGGAAGAGGGAGTGAAAAAATGGAGGAGTGGGTGAGGGCGTGAAAGGAGGAGGGAGTGAAAAAATGGAGGAGTGTGAGAGTGAAGGGAAGAGGGAGTGAAAAAATGGAGGAATGAGAGAGTGAAGGGAGGGAAGAGAGAGAAAGGGAGTGAACAAATTACCGAAGCGGAGTAGGGAAAGCGAAAGAGAAAAGGAGACAAAAGAAGAAAGAATAAGAAAAAAAGAAAATAGAAAAGAGAAGAAGAGACAACGAGAAAGGGAAAAAGAGCGAGGAAGAGAAAGAGGAAGAAGAAATGAAGAAAAAAGAAAAGAAAAAAAAAAAAACGACAAAGACGAAGAAAAGGAGAGACGAAAAAATCCGATAAAGACGAACAAAAGGAGAGAAAGAGAGAACGAAAAAGAGAGAGATTCCTTGATCGGGCAGTTTCTGGCCTCCCTATCGGATATTGCTCTCAAAACCGCCAAAACGGCGCAAAGTAAAAACCTTAAGTGACGCGTGAAATTGGAAACCCGGATGGTCCGTTTGTGTCCCTCTCCTCTGAGCCTTCCATTCTCCCGATTCCTGCCCCCCTCCCCCCCGTCTGAATAAAATCGCCAGACGATCAAAGGGAGAAAAAATGTCCACGACATGGACATACATTTAATAATCATGCGGTGCATTCTATTCTCCGTCAAGGGTTTCAACAAGGGTAAAGCAGGCAAGGTCATCATATTAAGACAGCAGGGCAGGTCTCGTAGTAATGGATTTAAATCAAAGGGAGAAAAATGTCCACGACATGGACATAGATTTAGTAATCATGCAGCGCATTCTATTCTCCGTCAAGGGTTTCAACCAGGGTCAAGCAGGCAAGGTCATCATATTAAGACAGCTTGGCAGGTCTCGTAGTAATGGATTTAAATCAAAGGGAGAAAAATGTCCACGACATGGACATAGATTTAGTAATCATGCAGCGCATTCTATTCTCCGTCAAGGGTTTCAACAAGGGTAAACCAGGCAAGGTCATCATATTAAGACAGCAGGGCAGGTCTCGTAGTAATGGATTTAAATTGGGCAAATTTAGATTTAATAAGGAAATAGGCAAGATTTGGTTTATCAACAGAGTGATTAAAGAATGAAATAGACTTAGTAACCATCTAGTTAGTGAACGCTGAAACAACTGGATTAGATTAGATAACTACGCATAGGGATGATAGATGGTAAGGGGCATGGAACTGACTAGTGTAGGCCTAATTAAGGTCTCTTGCAATCTCCTCCATTCTTATGACTCTCGGTGTCAGCCAAACGCCAAAGAGGGCCTCATTGTTGACAAATTCTTTGGCGCCAGCCAGAACAAGATAACTAAGCTGACTACGCTTTAACTCTTTCATGGCGGAACTGTTTACTGAGCAAGTTATAAAATTTCGTCTTGCGTCAAAAAAACAACAACAACCACTTAACTCAACAGGGTTAAAGAGTATCTAACCACTTAACTTAACAGGGTTAAAGCGTATCTAACCACTTAACAGGGTTAAAGCATATCTAACCACTTAACAGGGTTAAAGAGTATCTAACCACTTAACTTAACAGGGTTAAAGCGTATCTAACCACTTAACAGGGTTAAAGCATATCTAACCACTTAACAGGGTTAAAGAGTATCTAACCACTTAACTTAACAGGGTTAAAGCGTATCTAACCACTTAACAGGTTTAAAGCATATCTAACCACTTAACAGGGTTAAAGCGTATCTAACCACTCAACAGGGTTAAAGCGTATCTAACCACTTAATAGGGTTAAAGCGTATCTAACCACTTAACAGGGTTAAAGCGTATCTAACCACCTAACTTAACAGGGTTAAAGCGTATCTAACCACTCAACTTAACAGGGTTAAAGCGTATCTAGCCACTTAACAGGGTTAAAGCGTATCTAACCACCTAACTTAACAGGGTTAAAGCGTATCTTAGTGCAATCCTCTGACGGACAATTATAAACTTGCATTTTTTTTTTTTTCCCCTATAAGACTGTTCGGCCGTAAAAGAATGTCCTTCCTCCCGTCAAAAAGTGGTACAGAAAAGGTCATCACATTAAGACAACTCGTAGTAATGGATCTCAATTGGACAAAATTATGTTTAAGAAGGAAAAAGTCAAGAATTGGTTTACTAATAACATGGTTAACGAATCGAACTGACTTAGTAACTATGCATTGAGCGCTGAGACAATTGGTTGTTTGTTTTAAGAGAAGATAACTTAATGGATGGGATGACTGGTAGTAATGGACATGGAACTCCCTAGTGTAGGCCTTATGGTCTCTTGCAGCCTCCTTCATTCTTACGTTTTTATGTGTTCTTTCCGTGTAGGATGGTGCAGTTCCCGGTATGCGATTTCATTATTGTTAATATTATTACTACTATCATTATTATTATCATTATTATTATTATTATTTATTTTTTTAATGATTGGCGAAGTTGTCAGTACTGTCCCTTTCATTCCAATGGCCCATAATTAATCGCTCCATGGTTCCAAGGACAAATATCGTTCCTGCCCCGTTCCTCTGATATACGCTCTTCTTGCATTATACTGATGATATACGACATGTCCTTTTTACTCTGAGGATGGAGATAACTTATGTTCTGGGGCATCGTCATTATGGCACTGTTCCGTGGGCATCGTCATTATGGCACTGTTCCGTGGACATACTTCATTATGGCACTGTTCCGTGGGCATCGTCATTATGGCACTGTTCCGTGGGCATCGTCATTATGGCACTGTTCCGTGGGCATCGTCATTATGGCATTGTTCCGTGGGCATCGTCATTATGGCACTGTTCCATGCGCATCGTCATTATGGCACTGTTCCGTGGACATATGTCATTATGGCACTGTTCCATGAGCATCGTCATTATGGCACTGTTCCGTGGACATACGTCATTATGGCATTGTTCCGTGGTCATTCATCATTATGGCACTGTTCCGTGATCATCCGTCATTATGGCACTGTTCCATGGTCATTCGTCTTTCTTGCACTGTCCCAAGGTTGGCTGTTGTTCTTGGAAGACTCGTGTCGTCACTCAATGAATCGACCGGCCAAGGACGAGGGAGATGTCAGATTTCTTCCTTTGAAGCTTCTTCTTCTTCTTCCTCTCCTCCTTATTCTTCTTATTCTTATTCTTCTTCCTCCTCTCCTCCTCCTCCTTCTTCTTCTTCTTCTTTTCCCTTCCGCACCGGGTAGACTTCCACTTCTGTCTACCATCAGCCCAACTACACGATCTGAGACAACTTCCTCGGGAAGGAAATGGACCATATAGCGTCCGCCGCCGCTCTAACAGCTGCAGCCTCTCTTTTCTACTGCCCCTGTCCCCCTCTGAATAGCTACACTATTCCACCTCCTCTCCACAAGGTGTGTCTTACATAAACACCACCGCACGGGCTCAAACAAAGCCCGTGGGAGTGATACTTCACCCCCCCCAAAAAAAAAGAGCCTCCCTCCACCCTTCTTTATCTGGTGTCACTCTTTCTTCATGTTCCAACAGCCGTCTGGTTATTGCCTCCCCCGTCCTGGACGCCCTTCTTCGCGAGCAAGGCTGACTTCGGGGTTCCAAGCACACTAGCACGTAACCGCTTTCCTGTGCAAAATGCTAGTCTTAGTGTGCCGCGTTGGTTCAAACAAGCCCGAAGTGGTGAAGATCCCTTTTATGACTGCGCGGTGCCCACTTCCACCAGTGTGTGTGTGTGTGTGTGTGTGTGTGTGTGTGTGTGTGTGTGTGTGTGTGTGTGTGTGTGTGTGTGTGTGTGTGTGTGTGTGTGTGTGTGTGTGTGTGTGTGTGTGTGTGTGTGTGTGTGTGTGTGTGTGTGTGTGTGAGAGTGTGTGAGAGAGAGAGAGAGAGAGAGAGAGAGAGAGAGAGAGAGAGAGAGAGAGAGAGAGAGAGAGAGAGAGAGAGAGAGAGAGAAAGAAGTTCCAGTAATGTCTTCTCAAGCAGGAGGGAGGGAACCCTATCAGAACGCACATTCATAAGAACATAAGAACGAAGGAGACTGCAAGAGACCATAAGGCCTACACTAGGCATTCGGGGAATCAAGTTTCTCGAGTGTTCGTCGACTCTTGGTATAACTAGGAACGAATTATGCAAGTTGAAACGGGAATATTGTCGTAATTCGTCACATATGAAGAAACGGACTTTAAGGCTCGTTTCACACGTATCGACTTTTCGCCGTGCGCCGTCCACTACACGACGTCGTACTTTCAAATAACCATGGTTGGCTATGGAGGCTTTCACACGTCACGACCGCGAGTGAAAGCGTCCATAGACACCAATAATTACTTGAGAGCACGGCGTCGTGTCGTGGACGGCGCACGGCGAAAAGTCGATACGTGTGAAATGGGCCTTAGGTTTCCTTTCGTTCTGGCTGTCGCCAAGGGGTTACGTTCGTCTCCGTGGCACTTCTTTTGGGTGGGGGGTGGGGGCAAAGGCACCCAACCCGTCCCGACTGGCCTCTTCTGTACCGGGTGGGTGCCGCTTCTGTTTTTATTTGGGATGCTGTTAGATTATTTGTTTCGTTTCCATGGCATCTTCCTGATTTGTCTCTTTCCAAAATGACAAAATCCACCTAATTCCGGATCTTCCGTTCCCTCTTCTCCCCCCCTCTAACTACCATGACCTACTATCCTTAACTCTTTCCTCTAATTCGTACTATCCCAACACGACTACCAGGTATTTTCTTCATTTCTCTTCTTCTGGCAATCAACATATTAAATATCCTGAATCCCTCTTGCCCAAGGTCCGCGGCCCCCAGAGCACTGGCAACGGCCACCGGTGCTGCCCTCGAGTCTTTCCTATTCACCAATCAACGAGCAATCAGAGTTTCTATTCATCTCCGACTTCAAAGGCGGCTTCATTCTGTTTCAGGAAGCAGATGCCTCTTCACCAATTTAAGGGTTAAATTTCTTTCTTTTTAATGGGTTGTTCGATTTTTTTAGTGTGTGTGTGTGTGTGTGTGTGTGTGTGTGTGTGTGTGTGTGTGTGTGTGTGTGTGTGTGTGTGTGTGTGTGTGTGTGTGTGTGTGCGTGTGTGTCTGTGCGTGGTCTGGTGTTTCTGGGAGCCTTTCGCCCTCAAAGCATAAAGGAACTTCAACAATACTAAATACTATGAGGATTCATTCCAACTTTGAACAATACTAAATACGATGAGGATTCATTCCAACTTTGAGCTAGCGTGTTCAAATAAAAATATAGCGCGTCAAATAGAATGAGAGGGACTACCGAGTCACGAGTCCCGGCTATATAAGGAGTGGAGACGGCATTGCTCCATCAAAGCCCCGGCCTTTCGTCCAAGTGATCACATATTGGAGACTTTCGTGGGGTGGAACCCTTGTAATGAACACAGAATGCATCCCCCGCTACCCGTCTACTGACATTCCCACCGCGCCGGCTCATTCCGCCGGGGTCGTCTCATGTTGGCGCCACGTGTGGACGCGCCATCACGCATCACCACGTCCAAGAGCAGGTAACGGGTGAAAATTTTAACTGCTTCTGGTTCTTACTATAACATTTCATACCATGGAAAGGTGACTAAAGGCGTCTTGCGCTGAAGGAAGGATGAATCCCACTAGCGCTCACGCACCGTTGCACCTGGAGCCTTTCAAGTGAATAGGAGGGACGGCCGGTTCCGTGCGTGGGACCAAGTGCGGTGGACTAAGTACCGAGAGAGAGAGAGAGAGAGAGAGAGAGAGAGAGAGAGAGAGAGAGACAGACAGAGAGAGAGAGAGAGGCCGTAAGTGGGCTGTGTTTGCGCATATTTGCTCCAACCTTCCAACTCTCCTTCCTACGCCCCCCTCACCTCTATTTTCAACATGGTGTCACCGTACAATTTTATTCAACTGGGATCTGGTCTCCGGCGAGATAATGATTCAAAATTGAAGAGAATTATTATTTTCTTTTTTCACGAACAAACATTGGCTCCGCCGCAACGGCTACGCCGGGGATGCCTGCGCTCCGGCGTTGCCCAGGCCTACGGCCTTTGCAATGAATAGATTTAGGTGGAAATTAAAGAGAATGACAAAAACACGCCTTTGAGTGAATAGGAAAGGCCTAACATAATAGTTTGAAATTCTTAGTGCTGACTTCGATATCATCGTCGTCAGTGTCCTCTTAAGGCTGACTTCGATATCATCGTCGTCAGTGTCCTCTTAGTACTGACTTCGATATCATCGTCCTCATAGTGCTGACTTCGATGTCATCGTCGTCAGTGTCCTCTTAGTGCTGACTTCGATATCATCGTCGTTATTGTCCTCTTAGTGCTGACTTCGATATCATCGTCGTCAGTGTCCTCTTAGTGCTGACTTCGATATCATCGTCCTCTTAGTGCTGACTTCGATATCATCGTCGTCATTGTCCTCATAGTGCTGACTTCGATATCATCGTCGTCATTGTCCTCTTAGTGCTGACTTCGATATCATCGCCGTCAGTATCCTCGTCATCTTTCTTATCACTCGAAAATCTCTTCCCGAACACCCAAGAACCCTTATTACACGACACGGTACCAACGGTATGCCCCTCCCCCCATATCTACCCTTTCCGGCAGACACCCTAGAGGCCTAGACTCATCGAAAACGCGGGAGATTTCCCATAAAACTGGAAAAAAGTTATATTTCTAATTGGCATTAGTGTTACGTAAACACACAAACTAAGTGGATAAAATGAGTGTTCTTTAAGCGTTTATCTAAATGAATCTTCAAACTTTGTAATGTACCAGTTGGCATCACTTCTTGAGTAGAATAAACTTCCCGTTCGAAGTTTTGTGATTCAGCTGAAGAAACACCTCAGTTATATACTATCACGTCCATCAACTAATATGAGTGTTTGTTTGTCTGTTTACCATGAGCATCCGTCCTTTTTTAGGAATCAAATGGTCTTCCTATCTAGTATTGCAAGATGGAAACCATTTCTATGTTTAGAGCATACGACTGTTACTGGACACAGTTACTCGAGTTTTATTTTCACATCTTTCGCGAAAGCGTTCTTGCAAACTCAATATTCTCTTGACTTTTCTTTTCTGTAAAATTGTTCCCCAATGCTGCAGATAATTGTGTAACTGTAAACTAAGACTAAGGACTTTTAACCCAATACTTTAAGTAGCCTACCCGCGCAATAGTAGCCCTGAGAAACATGTATTATGATGGTCAGGGTAAGACACATCGTTTCGTTTGTTGAAACTTTTCAAGACAAAGGTTCAATCTTCACGTAATATGAGAAAAAAAAATTGTAAAATGTTACACTTGGTCAGTATTATTATATGGATGTGAAACTTGGACAATTAGTAAACAAATGCAGGACATGATAAAAGCAATAGAAACGTGGATTTGGAGAAGGATGCTGAAAATTTCATGGACAGAATTTAAAACAAACGAAGAAATACTGCAGCAAATAGGTACACAGAGGGAAATAATAACACCTATCAGGAAAAGACAGTTATACTTTGTAGGACACGTCATGAGAAAACAACAATTAGAAGATACGTGCCTAACAAGAAAAATAGAAGGAAAGAGGGCAAGAAGAAGACCACGCATTAAATATGCAGACGGATTAAGGACGTATATATTACTCGTTGTTGACTGTAAAAAGTAAGGGATGAGTATATTAAATGTATGTGTAAGAAAGGTACTGTAAGGTTATAAAAGACAAAGTTAACATCATTGCATGGTTATTGTATTGAATTCATATCACTTTGTAAAAAAAAAAAAAAAAAAAAAAAAAAAAAAAAGGCATATAAGATGCCCTGGCGTATAGCATGACACACTTTAGGCCTTGATCAATTACAATGCAAGTCAATGGAGGCGTTCACACATACCCGCGCAAATTTTTCCCTTGACTATGCGGTAAAGTCGCGGTTTCCACGCAGTTCAAACCGCGAGTGTAAACAGGACCTCATAATCGACGGGGTTCTTCCGACATCGAAGCTGCTGTGCCTTAACCTCGACATTAACCCCATCAGCAGGTGGGGGGGTCGCACGAAACGGCAGTCTCCAACTCATGAGCAGATGGTCGTGAGTTCGATTCCCGGAACCCGCTGCGGGGTATATCGCTTTGGTTACCGACAGCCCTGGCCAGGCGGGGAGGCGACCCAAACATCGGTCTAAAAACCCCAGCGGCTCGCCGCAACCGACAGGGCTTAGCCCTACCACGGGTTTCTCACTTACCACCTCGTGGGAGTGGAACGGTAAGTAGCGGTTGATAGATTTATTATATTCATTTCCCTGGGAAAGAGGAAAGGAGCTAGATCCACGAAGGATCGGTCACATAGTCTCTACTATCTTTTACATAGATCGGGGTCCCAAGGATGGAAGTGTGCTGGGGGAAGCGACAAGGGTTTGGGTGGAGGCGTGTAGAGACTGGGGGAGGTTCCCGCTCCCCTTAACCATTTGCTGTTTGCATATGACGCAGAGCCGATGAGCATCAGCGAGAAAAGATTGTGGGGGATTCTGACCATAAGAACATAGCATAAGTATGAAGGAGACTGCAAGAGACCATAAGACCTACACTAGGCAGCTCCGTATCCATCACCACCTGTCATCCCCATCCATAAAGTTGTCTAATCGTTTCTTAAAACAACTGATAGTTTCAGCGCTTACTACATGGTTACTAAGTTTATTCCATTCGTCGACCACCCTATTAGTAAACCAATTCTTGCCTATTTCCTTTTTAAATCTAAATTTGTCCAGTTTATAAGCATTACTGCGAGTCCTGCCCTGTTGTTTTAATATGATGACATTGTTTGCATCACCCTTGTTAATTAAAGCCTTTGATCCACTTGAACACCTCTATTAGATCACCCCGCACTCTGCGTCTTTCCAGAGAGTGTAAGTTAAGGTGCCTAAGGAACACAAAGGAACACAAAGGAAGAACAAACAACAGTAGGCCTACTGGCCCTAACGAGGCTGTTTGTGTTTACTATACTAAGCTACAGTTAAGAAAGCAGGGCAACTAGGCGACAGACGATGAACTAACACTACTGCTACCACTATCCTGTCCAATTGCAATTAAATGCCGGGTTTTCATATCTTTTATTGCAAAGGATAATAGGATAATAGTGGGAGAGATGAGGGGAAGAGAGGGGAAAATGCTCAGTGGAAGTGGAGGAGAGTATCCTGACAAGGAAGGAGGGAGGGCGGAGGGAGGAGGGAGGAATGCCTGGAAGATCAGAGTTATTCGCATGGACAGAAAGACGTGGAGGGAGGGAGAGAGGGGAGAGGGGAGGGAGAGAGGGGAGAGGAGAGGGAGGGGGGAGAGGAAAAGGAGAGGAAGAGCGGGAAGAAAATGGAGAGGGAGAGGAGGGGCGAGAGAGAGAGGAAGGAAAAGGAGAGGGAGAGGAAGAGCGAGAGAGAGAGGAAGAGTATGAAAGAGTGAATGAATAACTGTGTGAAATTGCAAGTGTGTGTGTGTGTGTGTGTGTGTGTGTGTGTGTGTGTGTGTGTGTGTGTGTGTGCGCGTGTGAAAAAGAAACAGATAAAGAAAACGGAGTGAAAGAAGACGATCCATCTGGTCGAGAATGACGGAGAAAATAATTTCCTTCCTATCTGTTTTCGAAGGGAAACTGCAAATGGAAGATCTGGTGGACCCTTGGCACTATCGACCTCGCGTGCTAGCGCGCCGGGCTTGGAACGTTGCCCAGATCGGCTATGGAGGAGGAGTCCCCGGGAGTGGAGGGCAGCCAGAGGGGAATGACCTCCCTTTCCTTCGCCCTCCAGGAAGCGTATTGCCAGAATGCATAGAGAAGATGTAGATCGCCATGAGACAACCGCGACCGGTCGACGCTAAACGACTACATTCAACTCTAAAGCGGCCCATACACGATCAATTATATTGCGCAATTTCATTGTCAATACTCTGAATTGACAATTAAATTGACCGTGTATGGGCGATATATCGCCCATACACGGTCAATTTAATTGTCAATTCAGAGTATTGACAATGAAATTGCGCAATATAATTGATCGTGTATGGGCCGCTTAAGAGACGACGGGCTTTAAAAAAAAAAAAGAAAAAAAAAAAAGGGGGGGGGGGGCTTCCCGCTACAGACAGGGCTTGCCCTACCAGGGGTTTCTCACTTCCCACTCCATGGAAGTGAAACATGTGGTCTGTTATAGAAAAGTCACTCGTCCAAGAAGATGCGTCCACATAGACAGGGACCTGTGATCGTGGCCTTTGTCCTGTACATTATAGTAAACACACTACTCGCTCACATGCGACGAACTAGAGGAAACAAGGCATCATTGTGTGGACACAAGCCGGAGAACACGGAGGAAGGCAAACGACCTGGAATAACTGCGACCAATCACAGATGACCTAACAAACCGTCGTTTTATGGACCTTTCATCACAGTCATACGAATGGTATTAAAAGAAAAACGAGGACATAAAAATATTCATGGCATTTCTTTTTTTGAATACATTGTTAAGTAACGCCACCCTGGTTTACCCTAATCCAACCTACCCTATAGTATCCTACTGAACTCTACTTTGACCTGAGCTGACCTGAGTTAACCTAACCTAATCAAAACTAACCTTGCCTAAGCCCGATTAAGCCAATAACCATCAAAATAGCTTCACTAAACTGCATATATCCATCCATTTCGTCGTTCTGCAAGGTCGGCCAACCTACACTAGGTATATGTAACCCAAACCAGGGGTTCCTGACCTGGAGGGGGAGGGGGAGGGGGGAAAGGGGAGGGGGAGGGGGAGATGTCGACATCCCTCTGGAGGGCGTGATTAATTACCTTCAGTGGGAGAGAGGTGAGGGCGGAGAGCGAGGCCAATAGGAATAGAAGAGAATGTCCGTATGTATGCGATTGAACAATAAGTATTAAAAAAACATTATTTATCTTTTTTTTTTCTTTCAATTATCTAATTCATTGCCATCGATATTATCACTACTATCATAAAACAAACACACACTCACTCACACACATACACACACCTCGTGGAGCTGTGGTGAGAGTTCTCGCCTGCCACTACGGCGGTCCGGGTTCGACTCCCGCCCAGGGCTGAAATAATTTCAGTATCGCTACGCTGCGGGGTGTTACTCCAACTCTCGTGGGCGGGGAGTTGGGTGTGTGTGTGCGTGTAAGGTCACAGTATTACCATAGATCGGTCATACGAGCTTTGAGCTCTCATCCGAGAGGTTAATAACTGTCGATCACGAGTCCAACACGTGATCCAAGACAAAGGATTACAAAGGATTACAAAGGCGGAGCATGCCGACAGGAGACCTTTTGATCCATATCTAGGTCGGATGCAAAAAAAAAAAAAAAAAAAAAAACAAATTAATAATAAATAAAAACTATAATAATGTAAATAACAAATAAAATACATAAATAAATGCATAGGTATAGTTGAATAACAAACAAACAGGTAAATAGTAAATGATGATAAATTGACATATAACTAATAATAAATGAAAATTCAGACAGACAAATGTTAACAAAACAAAAACAAATAATATAAGATAAATTATAATCATTACAGCATCTTACTTAGGTATTTATCTAAATGATTCTTAAAGCTTCGAACTGAACTACATTGCACTACCTGTGCAGAAAGTTTATTCCATTCATTAACTACACGGTTGGCAAAGTTGTTTCTACCCACTTCCAAATTGAATCTATTTCCGGACAGTTTGAGACCATTGTTTCTTGTCTGATTCTCATTCAATGTGAAAATTTTGTCACTTTTGATGTTGTCAATTCCCTTTAAAATCTTAAAGACCTGTATCAAGTCACCTCTTGAGTCTACGCTTTTTTAGGGAAAACAGATTCATGTGCTTTAGTCGATTTTTGTATGATTTATTTTTGATATTTGGAATCAGTTTTGTGGCTCGCCGTTGTACTTTTTCCAGTCTGTCAATGTCTTTAATGAGATTCG
>NC_134801.1:22048342-22053342 GCF_046742065.1 Oratosquilla oratoria
GATTTGCATCTCCTGTACGTTTCTCTGCTAACAAAATGTTTTTAATATCAACATTCCACCATTTAGGTTTGGCATTGCTTGATGGGCGTCCATCGCGCATTGGAGCCCATTTCTCAACCGCCTTCTTGAGTATATTAGAGAATATATCCCAAGTCTGTTCAACATCCTGGATTTCGTAAATATCTGACCAGCCGGTGTCTCCAAGTGTGCCTCTTAATTTGTCCAAGTCTGCTTTCTGGAAGTCTGGTACCTCTTCGAAGATTTTCTTGTGTAGCTCGATGTTACAGTCGATGTGGAAAGTGAGGATATTGTGGTCACTTACTGGTGCTGAATTTCGGTCCAACATTTACATCCGATACTTTGTTATCGCTAGTAGAAAGAACAATATCGAGAACATTCTGCCCACGTGTTGGCTCGCGAATGTGTTGGTACAAGGAACTTTCCAAGATATTTGAGTAGAACCCATGACCGGTGTGCAGATTTAGTGTTCCATCCCATACAGTCATTGGAAGGTTGAAATCTCCTATAATAAAAGCTTCGTTCTCGCTGCAAATATCTAGAATCTGCTCATATAGTTCATTCTCAATATACTGGTTTTGGGCAGGTGTGTGTGTGTGTGTGTGTGTGTGTGTGTGTGTGTATGTGTGTGTGTGTAAAAATAAAAAAAGGGGAGACGCATGGAACAGTATACAGGAGAAGGCACCCCGTGTGGAACGGGAGATATATATAAAAAAGAGGAGAATGTGTGGAAAGGGTGTAAAAAGGAAAGGAACGCGTGGGAAATCTATAACCACGGGAGAAGCTGTAAGGAGGCAGTACCGTGGGGGGAAATCAAAAGAAAGAGAAAACATGTAGAAATGCTGGAAAAAGAGAGGAACCTTGGAGAAAATGTCGCGACTTGTGTGCATAAGATGAAAAGAGAGAGAGAGAGAGAGAGAGAGAGAGAGAGAGAGAGAGAGAGAGAGAGAGAGAGACTTGGGACCACACAAACGTGGGAGCGTTTGTGTGGGAAACATGTAAACGGGCGAATGGTATGGAAACACTATGAGGAGGAAATGTGTGAATAGATTAAAAGAGGGACAAACTGCGAGAAAAGGGTGTAAAAGAGAGGAAACTTGCAAGAAAAATTGAGAACTTGCGCCAAAAGTATCTAAGTGGGGAAACTTGCGTGGAAAAGCTGCAAAAGAGGGAATACTCGCTTTGGAATAGACTTGAAAAAAGGGGGATACACTGGTGTGAAAATGATACATAAAACGGGGAGGAAGGAGAGATGATATAGCCGTGGCATGGACACAATTGAAAAGAGAGAGGACAGACATTGAAAACGTATGGACAAGATAAGAGGGGAGATTTACGTGGCAAAGATAAGCGAGGGGTGAGACGTGGGGAATATGTAAATGAAGGAAGATCCGCGCGGACAAGGCAAACCTGCGAACTGCCAGCGCCGCGGGTCTGCTGCAAGTCAAGGCGAGCCAAGGGCGGAGAAGACCGCGGGCCCTGAATTACGAGAAAGAAATAACCTTGGGGATCCAGAGGAAGTTTACAGAAGAAGGGGGACGAAGGGGGGGGAGGAGACAGAGAGAAAGGGGAAGAAGAGAAGGAATACGAGAGAGGGAGGAAGGAAAGGGGGAAGGGGGAGACAGAGAGAATGAGGAAGAAGAGGAGAAGAAATACGAGGGAGGCGGGAGGAGAGGGGAGGAGGAGTAGGGGGGAGACAATGAGAAAGGGGAAGAAGAGGAGGAGAGGGAATACAAGAGAAGGGAGGAAGAGGAGAGGGTGGCAGAGAGAAAGGGGAAGAAAAGGAGGAGAGGGAATACGAGGGGCGGGGGGAGAGGAGAGGGGAAGAGGAGAGGGGAGGAAGAGGAGAAGGGGGAGACAGAGTTAAAGGAGAAGAGGAGGAAGAAAGGGAATACGAGGCAGGGGGGAGGAGGAGGAGGAGGAAATAAAAGGGAGATTGAAAAAGATCGGAGGAGGAGGTGGAGGAGGAGGAGGGGGAGGAGGAGGATTAACGGAGTAAAGATGGGATCCGGGAAAGTATGTAGTGAAGAAGGAGAAAGGAGGGGAGGGGAAGGAAGAAAGGGACAATAAAAGAGGGAAGAAAGGAAGGAATATGACAGAATTGGACGGTAATGGGGGCTACGTAATCAAGGAAAGGTAAGGTTAGGGAAAATGAAAAGGAGGAGAAGGAAGGTAAATGTAAGGGAATGAGAGGAAAGGGAGGGGAAAGGAAGGGAGGGAAAAGAAGAACCGGAAAATAAAAGAGGGAAGGAAGGAAAGAAGGAAAATGACATAAATGGAAGGAAATGTGGGCAAAGGAAACGAAAGGGAAAGAGAAGGGAAAGATACAGGAAAACGAAGGTAAACTGAAGGAAAAGGAAGGAAGAGAGGGGAAGGGAAACCAAAGGGAGACGAGAGGAAGGGGAGAGGAAGGGAAAGGAGAGGAAGGGAAGAGAAAGGGAGAGGGGAGGAAAGGGAAGAGAAAGGGAGAGGAGAGGAAGGGAAGAGAAAGGGAGAAGAGAGGAAGGGAGAGGAGAATAATGGAAGAGAAAGGGAGAGGAGAGGAGGGGAGACGAGAGGAAGGGAAGAGAAAGGGAGAGGAGAGGAAGGGAGACGAAAGGAAGGGAAGAGAAAGGGAGAGGAGAGGAAGGAAGACGAGAGGAAGGGAGGAGGAAGGGAGAGGAGAGGAAGGGAAGAGAAAGGGAGAGGAGAGGAAGGGAGAGGAGAGGAAGGGAGAGGAGAGGAAGGGGAGAGGAAGGGAGACGAGAGGAAGGGAGACGAGAGGAAGGGAGGAGAGGAGAGGAAGGGGAGAGGAAGGGAAAAGAAAGGGAGAGGAGAGGAAGGGAGACGAGAGGAATGGAAGAGAAAGGGAGAGGAGAGGAAGGGAGAGGAGAGGAAGGGGAGAGGAAGGGAGACGAGAGGAAGGGAAGAGATAGGGAGAGGAGAGGAAGGGGAGAGGAAGGGAGACGAGAGGAAGGGAAGAGAGGGGGAGAGGAGAGGAGAGGAAGGGAGACGAGAGGAAAGGGGAGAGGAAAGGAAAGGGGAGAGGAAGGGAAGAGAAAGGGAGAGGAGAGGAAGGGAAGGGAAAGGGAGACGAGAGGAAGGGAAGAGAAAGGGAGAGGAGAGGAAGGGAAGAGAAAGGGAGAGGAGAGGAAGGGAAGAGAAAGGGAGAGGAGAGGAAGGGAAGAGAAAGGGAGAGGAGAAGAAGGGAAGAGAAAGGGAGAGGAGAGGAAGTGGAGAGAAAGGGAGAGGAGAGGAAGGGAAGAGAAAGGGAGACGAGAAGAAGGGAAGAGAAAGGGAGGGGAGAGGAAGGGAGAGGAGAGGAAGGGGAGAGGAAGGGAGAAGAGAGGAGGGGAAGAGAAAGGGAGAGGAGAGGGAGAGGAGAGGGAGAGGAGAGGAAGGGGAGAGGAAGGGAGAGGAGAGGAAGGGGAGAGGAAGGGAGAAGAGAGGAAGGGAAGAGAAAGGGAGAGGAGAGGAAGGGGAGGGGAAGGGCGAAGAGGTGAGAGAAGGGAAGGGAAAGGAAGGGAATCAAGCTTCGCTCAAGTAGTTAAGAACAGGGTGGATAACATAAAAGTACACAAATAATTAAATAAGCACTATAGATAAATAAATGAAATACAGATAGAAATAATTAAATCTATACACATATACTATTAAAAGAATGATCTAATAAAAAATAATGTGGATTTTGGGACGCCAGTCGTGTAACAGTTTCCTTCAGTACTTCGTTCTATACTCCCGGCATTCTCATTTTTCTATATTTTTTTTTAAAATCTATTTTACTTTCTCTTTTTATTTGGTAAGGCATTATTTGTAGCATGCGGGAAAATGCGTGCGCGCGCGCAGGCGTGTGTGTGTACCTAACTATATTTGTAACATACAACATAAGTTATGTTCAAGAGTTCTGTTTGTGCACCTGTCGGTTAAACACGTTTTTAAATTCGTGCGAGCGGGAGAGACCAAAAGAGAATGAAGGTGGAGAGAGATAGAGAGAGAGAAAGAGAGAGAGAGAGTTATAAAGAAGAATAAGAGGTATTGTGAGATGAAGAATGAGAAGACGAGGAGCTAAACAGAGACTTGTTTGTGGCCGAGAGAGAGAGAGAGAGAGAGAGAGAGAGAGAGAGAGAGAGAGAGTGAGAGAGAGAGAAAGAGTGAGAGAGAGAGAAAGAGTGAGAGAGAGAGTGAGTGAGTGAGAAGGGAGTGAGGACGATAAGAGGAGAGGAGTAGAATTGGACTTGTCCCCTGGGGGCGAGCAGCCGTTCCTGCTTCAACCCCCCACCCCCACTTCCACCCCGCCCCCCTCCCACTTCCACCCCGACCTCCTGGTCTTCAAAAGATCCGACTCTTCTATCCAGAGACTCCAAGGGCGTGTCTGGAACTTTGCTCTATTTGCCTTCACCTGAACAGCTAACGCTTAATTCTAAGAGTTGACCAAATTCCATTTTTTCTTCTTCCATGTCCTTTTTTTTTCTTACTTTCTCTTCGTGTGTTTTAACTAAGCGGACTATATTGAATAAACAAGCCAGGCACGAGAGAACAATAACAACAAAGATGAAGTTAGTGATCATGTGGATGTAATGAGAGAACTTCATATAGATTAATAATCTCATTGCTGTAGATTTCGACAAAGCATACATGTGCGCATATATATCAGATAATTTTTATGGCCGTCGCGCATAGGACTCGAACCTACTGCTCTGAGACCAAGAGGCTACCGAGACGGTGCCTCTTGGCCTCAGAGCGGTAGGTTCAAGTCCTATGTGCGATGGTATGGAAATTATCTGATTGATTTCGCTGTCCACTTGCGAATTTCTCTCTCTCACACACACACGCACACACTATATATATATATATATATATATATATATATATATATATATGCACACAAACACACACCCTCGGATCTAAAAAGTTGTCCGAGAAATAGGAATAGGATGAGAAGCATACGCCAGGAGGCGCGTAGGTGTGGACGAAGTCGTCAAATCTGCCGAACGCGCCTCGAC
>NC_134801.1:22058342-22060842 GCF_046742065.1 Oratosquilla oratoria
GCTTTGGGCCATTTTTAGACCTTCCTAAAGCATTGGCACTGATTCGCCCCACATCTCCTTGGAGCCATATTTCAATGTTCAAATACTAAAATGGGCGGTTAGCGTGTCTGAGAAGTACAGTTCCATAGAGAGGGAGAGGGAGAGAGATAAGGGGGAGTGAGAGAGGGAGAGAGAGAGAGAGGGGGGGGTAGCGGGAGGGATAGAGAGAGGGGGGAGCGGGAGAGATAGAATAGGGAGAGAGAGGGAGGGAGAGAGAGAGAGAGAGGCGGGGGAGCGGGAGAGATACAGAGAATAGGGAGAAACAGGGGGAGCGGGAGAGATAGAGAGAATAGGAAGAGGGAGAGGAAGAGAGAGAGAGAGAGAGGGGGGAGCGGGAGGGAGGGAGTGGGGGAAGGGGTAGCGGGAGAGATAGAATAGGGAGAGGGAGAGAGTGAGAGAGAGGGGGGAGCGGGAGGGAGAGAGCGAGAGAGAGGGGGTGGGGGAGTGGGAGAGAGAGAGAGAGTGAGAGAGAGGGGGCGGGAGGGGGAGAGAGAGGGGGAGGGGGAGCGGGAGAGATAGAACAGGGAGAGAGAGAGAGAGAGAGAGAGAGAGAGAGAGAGAGAGAGAGGGGGGAGGAGAGAAAGGGGGAGAGTGGAGAAAGAGAGAGAGAGAGGGAGAGAGAGAGAGAGAGAGAGAGAGAATAGCGGGGCATGCGAGCTGTTGGTGTTGTGAGAACCTTGCAAGGAAGGGCCACCTGACGGCAAAGTAACATCTGGTGAGTCGAAATACAATACGGAGGCGGACTGACAGCTGATGCTGCGAAATGAGAAGTGATGCTGACGACTGACAGCTGTGTCGACATTTTCATTTGTTTCCCTGTACATATGTACCAACATTGCAACACATGTTGTACTATATCTTCAAATTTGCTTAACTTTAATTCTGTTTTTCAATTGAATCACAGCCACCTTTAGCACCACCATTCAAAGGATCACTAAGGAGGAGCATGCTGACAGGAGACCTTTTGGTCCATAACTAGGTAGGGTGCGGGAAAAAATTACAATAATGATAAAAGAAAAACAAATACAAATTATAATAATATAAATAATAATAGATAAAAACAAATGCATGGGTATAGTTAAATAATAAGCAAACAATTAAATAGCAAATAATAATAAATTGACAATTAACTAGTAATGAATAAAAATCAAGCAAATAATAATAAACAAACATACTAATAACAAACAAATAAACAAACAATATAAAATAAATGGCAGATATTCTATCAGTACCAACATCGTCACTACCACTACCACTCTTAACACCACCACTAACACCTCCCAATACCAATGCCACCATGACTACCAACGCCACCACCACCAATCCCAAGGCTGGCACTAATGCCAACAAGAGCCATAAAGCGAACGAGGGAAGCGTCAATATTTATCCGATTACGCTCGTCGTCCCCCGTCATCGCGGGGGGGGGGGGGGCACCATCCTTCTGGTCAACTTCCGTCGCCACTTTCGGATGTGTACAGTCGCTCACAAGGGTCCTGCAGCTCTTTGCGGAAAGACCTTGGGCAAATACAACCTTTTGGCGATGAATCTTTGCGGTTAATAATTTTCCTTCTCATTAATCAATTGTCTTCCAGTAATAAACGGGTTTTCGTAAACAGAATACCATAAATTTGGAAACGCCGAGAGGTTACGCTTACATTAATTCGCCCCTTCTGCGAGACCCGAGCTAAATAAATAAAAACAAACAAACAAACAAACAAAGGGAAATAAAATGTGTTGATTCTGTTTATAGCCGACACCGGACAATTTCATCAACCCGAGGGAGGAGGGAGGAGGGAGGAGGTGGGAGGGGCGCGGGTCCCCCGGACGCCACCAGGTCCTTGACTAACGAAAGTCCACTTCGACCGAAGACCCGGACCCGGCCCGCGTGGGTAAAATCGCCTGACGTTTGCCCCCGGACAGAACCCCCACCCCCACCCCGTGGCCTACTGCAATGCGGGAGTTTAGCCCAACACCATGAGAACGTACGATGCGGAATTTCGGTTTTATTTTCGTTGGTACATCCACACGACTCTATTCGCTCGCCACTAGTCAGCTTTGCTACTAACATACGATAAGTGAAAGACATGCTAACAATTGAAATACAATCACACACACACACACACACACACAAACTTGATCTTGCGAGATACAAAAACGGGTCATCACGAGCATAGCTCCCCTTCCCGTATAATACAACTAGGTATTATTATACACACACACACACATATGTATATATATATATATATATATATATATAATATGCGTGTGTGTGTGTGTGTGTGTTTGTGTGTGTGTGTGACGTCTATATACTCCTCGAGTAATCTCGTGACTTCCCCTCCAGACGAATGAAATCAAACGGCGTCAGCCAAATTAACCCAATTGAAAGACTCCGGTGGATTAATTAGTTTACGAAATAGCTGCGTCGCGGTGAGCTCGCTCTCTGTTCTGGTGCCCAGCGAGC
>NC_134801.1:22063342-22088342 GCF_046742065.1 Oratosquilla oratoria
TATATATATATTAATGTCGGTGGTCCACTGACCACCACTACCCCAAGCTGCTAACACAGGCCTGAGTTGTTGTTGTTGTTTTTTCTGTTATGTTTTTTGGCTACCTCCCTAAGTTATTTGTATGGTTTTTTTTTTAGATAAATTTTAGTAATCTGGTTATGCTGAATTAAAAAATTAGAATGGTTTTGGTCAATCAGCTCACATTATCGAATTACACTGGATTGTTAAAACAATATTTTCATTCAAAATTCTAATATTTTTTATAATGACTTAGCTTTAAAGTTATACGATAAGGTAATGACTAAATTTTATAATGATTTTTATTAACATAGAAAACATGCCGGAATATACAGTACATCAATGTGGAAGAAAAGGCTTTTTCAATTATTTTCTATTGTGTTTTTCACCGGGCAAGTCACGTTTTAGACACCACAACAGTAATCTGCTAACATGTTTTTGTCCCATCGTCCCTGATACCTTTCTTCCATAGTGCGAATGTCTTGGTGGAACCTTTCACCTTATTTGGTGTAGTCTCCACGGTTATCATGAAAAAAAATCCAGATGCGATCTTAGAAAATGCATTTTTACTGACATACGTGCTCCCTGAGCCTTAAAACTCGGTATCAGTTCTTGAACAATGAACACGCATTCTGGACTTATTTTGTTTCCAAGGAAACTATTCACAATTGATTTGAAGGCTTGTCATGCATTCCTCTCTGTTTCACTTATTACTTTGTCGAAATGTTCATCCTTCATTACGCTTCTAATCTGAAGGCCATCGAAAATACCTGTATTCAACTTTGTATCACTGAATTGTGGAAATGTCTGCCTTATGAAAGCAAATGCTGGATTTCCTTTATTGATGGCCTTGACAAAATTCTTCATCAGTCCAAATCTTATATGAAGCGGTGGCAGCAAAATTTGATGAGGGTCGACCAGTGGATCAACAACCACATTGTGTGAGCCAGGTTGGAGTGTTTCTCTAGATGGCCATCCACTATGTTCGTAGTGTTTTTGTCATCGGCTCGGCTATCCCACAGAGAAAACATGGGTATTTAGTGTAACCTCCTTGTATTCCTAATATTAGGGACAACTTGAAAAGATATTATGTAAATATAATGAAATACGAGAAGGAGATAACTGAAATATACAAGATCAAATTACACTGCGAACACATATAAAACTGCAATCTTTTTTTCTTTAAATCTCCACAAATCTTCCAATTATGGTGACTGTACTTGAGAGCACTAAGATTTTCATATCCTCATGACTCTCAGTTAATTGAACTGAATGTGCAATAGAAACAGATGTAATCTCATTGCCAATGTTTAAAAAAACAGCTTTTAAACTTTGACTTGACGAGTCAATGAAAAGTCCCCATTCCACTGGACTATAAATTAAACTCAAGGCTTCAACCAGTCCTCCAATATCACTGCAATATTCTCATGAAGAGTTGTAATGATGTGAGAAAAAATTGCGCAACTCCTTATCTCATCTGCGATACCAGAAATATGTACGAGTAGTTCCTGATGCAAGTAAATTGCTTTCATCAAGGCGTGATCTAAGTAGCTGGGCAGACTCTTTTGACAACCCTTGTTAAGTCATTCAGTTATGATTGACTTAAAGGCTTTGGTTGGTTCTCATCGGGGATTGGAGGTTGATACGAAGCAGAGGTGTCCATATCTTCAAGCTGGGTATCACTGTCTTCAGCGATATCTATGTCCTTGGGTACACTTGGTACTGGAATTTCTGGACCACTTGCCTTCTGGCAAATGGGATATCAGGATATACAACATGGTGCTCGTTCTTCTTATTTACACCTATAAATTTCATATAGGTAAAATGTCAAAGTCACACGGGTTTTTATGAATGTAAGATATGTCAAAATATATAATTCTAAAATACATTAATGCGAGTATCGACTCTTAAGTTATCGTTATTATTTTCAAATATGAACTTACATTGTAAGTTAGTCCCTTTTCTCCACACCATGGGAACACTAAAAACTTAGGGATTTCATCTTGCCCTTCCTCCAACGTCTTAAACTTTCAACGCATGTTATACATGTATAAGGAGCAAAACTTTTATTTTGACCTTCAATTCGGATTCCAAAATAAGCGTGGTAACATGATTTTACAAAACGAGTAATTTTCGAACGTTAATCAGGCACAAATGTAGCAAAACCTGATAGGATAATTTTTTAATCTCCTGTTCATATCAAATCCCTACGATAGAATTCATGAATTCATAAACACACCCACCCCCGTGTACACACACATATATAAACGTGTGTGCGTGTGCATGTGTGTATAGATTTACAAAGCTGCACACTTCCAATTCCTACACTGTCTGAACGAGAACTGATCGTCTGCTGAAATAACGTATAACATGACAACACAGCTATACAAATCTCTACTTGAGGCCCCTGAATGTATATCTAAGCCATTCTACAGTAACTAATTACTTTTATTTACTTTATTATGTAATTAAGTAATAAATGTGCAACTTTTTCAGAAGACGACTCAGTTATTTGTGTAAAAGTACCAAACAAAAACCAAAGAAATTGAAAAATAGCGTGAAAACTAAAGCTGATTAAAGAAAAGTTATTTCATATTTTAATTCAGCACGTTTAATCTACCTGAAATCACTCAAAAGCACCTTGACAACAAAAATGACGCAGACCAGTGTAATCTATAAGGAAATTAATTTTTGTTGTACCTGCCAAACCATCCCTTTTCATTCTTATGTATTTATATATTGTTTATTCATACGCCATGGCTAGCAACCTTTCAGGATGGATAAGGGCAGAAATGTTGAAACAAAATATATATTTACTTTATTCTATTTTGGTTTGTTTTACTTTTCTGTCAAAGAACGACAACGTAGCAAAAAGGTGAAAGGGTCGAAACGCACAGAATATACGAACTCAATGTCGAGCATCAGTTTCCATGTACCAGTAACGGATACCTGCAAGTGGCGATCCTGTGAGACAGACAGCGGAGAGTATCATCTCCCCTTCTCATCACCCTCACTTCCATCTGGAGGTGTTGCCCCGAGGGGCTGACACTCGGTCTCGGGCCCCAAGGGCCTTTGTACTTGTACTTTGGCATAAGTACATTTGTAGGAACACGAACCTGCTACAGATTATCGTGGAGTGGTGTTTATGAATTCTTACATATACTCTCATATTAGTAACTGTGACAGGTATGGCCGTTGTCACACTGCCCGACACCGCCCGCACAGTTTGTTGTTTACGAAACTCACCCCTTATAAGTCATTAAACCCAAAAGGTTACGAGAATGTTTAACCAGCGGGCGGGAGATGGTGGTCGTTATATAAAGCCCTGGCTACTGTCGCCAGGTGATTTTATTACATTAATAGAACTTGCCCACAACCTGGCCGCATCCGGCGCCGCAGCGTAATGTGACACCGGCCTTCGTGAAGAGATCTTGAGGAGTCGTCTGGTGCGGAAGTGCAGGACCTCGCTGGTCCTCGCTGGAGGAAGACAGGGATGTAAGGGGTCTTCAACGGACTGTGTATGAAGTGGAGATATGAGAGAAATTCGCTGGTGACAGCGACATTAATCTGATAATGCAATAAAAAACACTAGGAACGTGTGTTTTCTAAATGCAAGGTAACCACTTTAGAAAACAAACCGAGCAGAGCGCTTTCGTATATTACATCTTCAGTGTAAATTACACTGAAGATGTAATATACGAAATCGCTCTGCTCCTTTTATTTTCTATAGTGGTTACCTTGCTTTTAATCTGATAATTTTTATGACAGTCGCATGCAGGATTCGAACCCACTGCTTTCGGCACCCGTGTGGCCGAAAGCAGATGGTTCGAATCCTGCCTGCGACTGTCATAAAAATGATCAGATTAATGTCGCTGTCACTAGCGAATTTCTCTCATGGAATGGCTAAAGCGTGAAAGGGATTTGTTCCGATCCTTACTCTTCTGCCACAAGTGGGCGTGGGCCTTGTGTAAAAAGTGGAGACGTGTTTTGACTCAGTCATGCCCCTTATGAGAGAAAGAGAGCCTTTGAAATACATGTCTAAAGCGAGTGCATGACATTGTAAAGGGGTTATCACACTGGGTTAATTTTCCTCCGACATTCTAACTCCAACCTCCATTTGAATAACTAGATTATGACTTCGTTTACAGAAATCTAGGCTTCTCTAAGAACATTTAAACAGTATGTCTAACATTCATATAGGCCTACAATCTCTTAGTTCATCATTCAAGTTTTGCTGTAAAATGGAAAGATAATTTGATGTTTGGAGATTTGAAAAATAAAATATTGAAACCGAAATCGTTTTTAATCAAACGAACTCTTAACGGCGTAGCCCGTGGAAGCCCAATGTGATAATCCTTTAACGGCGTGACTTGTGTGGTGGTTGCGCCTCGTGAACATGGACTCTGCTGCCGGGTCAATCCCATGCTTGCGCCGTTACAGTGCTGGCTGGTGACCTGACCGGAGACGTGCTGGGGCCGCTCTCGCAGACTGGCCAACATTTGCAAGCACACACGTTGGAAAATTAATATCCGCATGCAAACTAACATGTAAGGTCAGCATGTGCATGCAATCAAGCATGCAGGTGCGTCAGCATATGCACGCTAGCTAACATGTACGGAGGTCAGCATATGCATGCAAACCAACATGCAAGTATGTCAGCTCTAGCATGCACGAGAGCAAACATGCACAGAGATCAGTGTTTGCATGGGCGCAAGCACAGGGGCAAGTGCACGGATGAGAGGAGTGGTGTCCAAGTCAAGTGGAAGTGTGCAGCCGTTCCGAACAAGTGGTTGTCTCTGCGGTCAGGGGAATCGGTGAGTGCGCGTTGGTTGTGTGTGTGTGGGTAATTGTAGCGGGTTGTACCCAGTAAGTGATTGTAGTTGGTGGACGTCTGCAGTGCGTGTGTGTCGGTGGTGGGTGGGTGCCGGTGTTGGGTGGGCGTTTGCAGTGGGTGTGCGTCTGTGATGCGTGTGCATCTCTGTGATGTGTGTGCGTCTGTGTTGGGTGGGCGTCTGTGGTGGGTGGGCGTTTGCTGTGGGTGTGCGTCTGTGGAGGGTATGCGTCGGTGGAGAGTGCGCGTCTATGGTGGGTGTGCGTCTGTGGTGGATGTGCGTCTGTGCAGGATGTGGTGCGTTTACAGTGGATGTGCGTCTGTAGTGTGCATCTGTGGAGGGTGTGTGTCTATGGTGGGTGTTTGTCTGTGGTGGGTATACGTCTGTGGTGGGTATACGTCTGTGGTGGGTGAGAGTCTGTGGTAGGTGTGCGTCTATGGTGGGTATGCGTCTGTGGTGGGTGTGCATCTGTGGTGGGTGTGGATCTGTGGAGGGTGTGCGTATGTGGTGGGTATGCGTCTATGGTGGGTATGCGTCTGTGGTGGGTATTAGTCTATGGTGGGTATGCGTCTATGTTGGGTGGGCGTCTGGGGTGGGTGTGCGTCTAGGGTGGGTATGTATACGTCTGTGGTAGGTGTGCTTCTGTGGTAGGTGTGCTTCTGTGGAGGGTGTGCGTCTATGGTGGGTGTTCGTCTGTGGTGGGTGTGCATCTGTGGTGGGTATACGTCTGTGATGGGTGTGTGCCTGTGGTGGGCGAGTGTCTATGTTGGGTGGGCGTTTACAGAGGGTGTGCGTATGTGTTGGGTGGGCGTCTGTGGTGGGTATGCGTCTGTGGTGGGTATGTATGTGTCTGTGGTGGGTGGGTGTTTGTCGTACAAGCGCGTCTGAAGTGAGTGGACGTTTGTGGTGTGTAAACGTTTGTGTTCACTAAACGTTTGCCAATCAAACGTTTGTAGCAAGTGAGCACGCCGAGTTGAGGTAACATACCCAAAAGTACCCCATATCTACACTTGACAGGAAACATCAATCTCAATTCGCGGATAAATATAAGGAAGATTCCGGGGACCGTTGCCGAATACGCTGAGGTCACGGGTGATGAAAGTTAAACTGTGGGAAAACGTTTTTATGTTATGTTTGTGGGGTGAACGTTTGTCGAGTACAGGTTTGAAAGTTAAACGTTAGTGGTGTGTACACATGTCAACGTTTGTGGTGATCGACAGTCTGTGCTGAGTGAACGTTTACAGTGCATAAACGTTGGCTGGAATCAGAGTCTTTTGGCAGATAAACACTTGAGAAACGAACGTTTGCAACTCACGAATTTCTGTGAGTGAAATCTATGGTAGCATTTTTTTTTTTTTTGGGTGAAATATCACTCACACGTTTGTAGGGAATCAACGTTTGTGGTGAGTGGATCTCTGTGGTGAATAGACAAATGTGTTGGACGTTTGTGGTGGATGAACGTTTCCAGTGACTAAACGTTTGCGGTGAATGGACGTTAGTGGTGGATGAACGTTTGTGGTGGATGAAAAATGTGATATATGGACGTTTGTGGTGGAAGAACCTTTGTGATGAATGGATGTTTGTGATGGATGAACGTTTGTTGTGGATGGACGTTTATGGTGAACATTGCTGTGAATGGACATCATCATCATCATCAATTGGGGCGTCATACGCCAGGGAGCGCGTTACATCACTCACGCCGGCGCCAATCCCCGACGGTCTCTCCGAGGGGAAAGCTCCCATGCAGACACCCTTCCATCCCACTCCATACAACTCTTCGACAGGTTCGACCAACTTGCATCAGCAATGAAGTCTGTGGACGTCGTCCCCTTTGTCTCCTCCTCCATCGAGAGTTGTCTCTCGTGGAGACAACGCTGAAGAGGATCAACATCAGGGAAACGTGTCACATGCCCAGGGAGCCGGAGTTAACGTTGACGAATTAAGAGGGTAACTGGCCTAAACTGAGTCTCACAGTAAAGTCTCTGGTTCGATACTGAGTCCTTCCAGTCATACCCCATAATTTTCGGAAGGCACTTAGTACCAAAGACATCGAGACGCCTCTTCAAGTAGGCATTCAATGTCCATGTCTCACAGCTGTACAGCAAGACAGGGATCACAAGTGACTTGGAGGATTCCCATTTTAGTCCTCCCGCACAAATAACAACAAAGTCATATACTTAGTACGAGCGAGTCCATAACACCATGACCAATGCCAATCCTCCGAAGTACTTCCTGACATGACCCACCACTGTTATGCACTACGCTACCAAAGCATGTGACGCTTTCCAAAACCTCAATCTCCTCGCCACATGTATGGACATGGATGTCTATAGTCAATTAAAGTTTGTGATGAAAGCTCCTGGGGAGATCACTTATGGAACACAGAAGAGATGGTAGCGAGTTCACTGAAGCTTCTGGCAGACCATTTCATTCAGTGTCGTGAAACCCCCTTCACGCTAAATGGGTTCAACGTGGCGCAATTAACACTTGGTCGGGTCCTCAAGTGTCACTTGACGTCCTCCTCGAAAAGGACGGGACCCCCCCCCCCAACCAACAGGTGGCCGGGGACACCACCGCCCCCGTCTCCCTTTCTTCTAACATGGAGATCTTGGTCCCCTTCAGTGCGGGACGACGTCACTTCTCCTTTTGTTGTGGCTGACGCCCCATTCTTTCATTTCCCTACTCCGTAGAGAGAGAAAGAGAGAGAGGGGGAGAGAGAGGGGGAGAGAGGGGGAGAGAGAGGGGGAGAGAGAGGGGGAGAGAGGGGGAGAGAGGGGGAGAGAGGGGGAGGGAGAGGGAGGGAGGGAGGGGGAGGGAGAGAGAGGGAGAGAGAGAGAGGGAGAGAGAAAAAGAGAGAGGTGGGGAGAGAAAGATAAAGAGAGAGGGGGAGGGGGAGAGGGAGAGGGGGAGGGGGAGAGGGAGAGGGACAGGGGAGAGAGAAAAAGAGAGAGAGGGGAGGTGAGAGAGAGATAGAGGAGGGAAGTAAGGAGAGAGGGGGGAGGGAGAGGGGGGGGAGAGAGAGAGAGAGAGAGAGAGAGAGAGAGAGAGAGAGAGAGAGAGAGAGAGAGAGAGAGGGAGAGAGAAAAAGAGAGAGGTGGGGAGGGAAAGATAATGAGAGAGGGGGAGGGGGAGGGAGAGAGAGGGTGAAGAGAAAAAGAGAGAGAGAGGGAGGAGGGGAAAGAGAGAGGCTGAGAGAGAGAGAGAGAGAGAGAGAGAGAGAGAGAGAGAGAGAGAGAGAGAGAGAGAAAGTGGTTAAATGAAAAGTGACGTTTGATTTTGCCTACGGTTGGATAGAGGCCCTGCTGTTTTATTAACTTTGATTTTTTCTATACATCTTTATTTTTTCTTGTGTTATATTTACAGTAGTAAGTTTCCTCTAGACTTATCACAGGTTTCAGCAAGGACTTCAGTGTGAGGTGTTTCATTTATGAATACTGAGCTTAAACAGTTCTTCAAAATACATGTATAACACATTCCTTCATTTGAATATTCAAGTTCACCATCAGCAGATAATAGTGGCCCAATATGATTCTTAATAACCTTTTTATCTTTAATGTAACTATAGAGATCTTTGGGATTCCCTTTGGATTTATCAGTGATATTAATTTCGTATTGTCAGGTTTTTTTTTTTTTTTTGTCATTTCTAAATCCCTCTATTATCACATAACTTTGATAGTTGTTAAGTGCACCAGAACACTTTAACTTCTTATAAGCCTGCCTCTTTTTTTTTTTTTTTTAATTTTCTTTGTCAAGCCATTTTGGGTGAGCCTGATTGGGGGGGGGGGGTCATCTGTTTTCAAATGGGATGCAAGTACAAATCATCTTGGTACAGGTATTTTGAAATATTTCCCATATCTGATCTACAGGTCATTTGTTTAATTTTGCTTCCCAGTCTGTAAGCTGAAGCTTCTGACATAGCCCTATGAACTGAGCTTTACTGAGATCAGATATTTCAGATACACAACTACCTGTTCTATTTTTTTTCCAGGTTGAATCTAAACTGTGATCACTACTTTCATTGGTTTCACCAAATTCTACATTGGTTATCAAGCTTTCATGGCTAGTGATCAATAGATCGAGTACATTTTCCTGTCTTGCGGGCTCTTTTACATGACTGTCACAAAGAAAATCTATCATGTGGCTACCTATATTGCCATGTATGATGGTCGTCCAATCTATGTCGGTAAAATTGAAATCACCCATTTTCAGAAGTCCTGGTTGCAGAAACTAGACAGTTCTTGAAACAACAGTTTATCATCTGCTAATGATAATGTTTTTGGTCTGTATATTACACCTACATTCATCTTTGTCCATAAACTATCATATGCATCCTGTTTCACTTTCTGGTTTGGGTTAATTCTACCCATAAACTATCATATGCATCCTGTTTCACTTTCAGTAATACACAGGCATGGATATTGCTATTAACATACAACAGAACATCCCCACATTTCTTGTGGTTTCTATCCTGGTGAAAGTGTTTAAATCCTATAATATTAAATTTAGATTCAAAATCTTTACCATTTAACCATGTCTTGGTTATTTCTATCATATAGATTTTTACTTTTGACAAATGACTGGATTTCTTGGAATTTGTCCCTAACACTGAGCATTAAAGTACATGATTTTTAGAAACTCATGATTTTTTCTTTCTGACTCATTATCATTTTCCACATCGTGCCTTATATAATTTTGCTCTTTATTGTCACCTTGCTCTACAATGGCATTTGGTCCTGCATTGATATTCGATGCCTCATGGACATTTGGTCCCTCATGGACATATAGTTACTCTCTGTCATTGTGTCCTATGCTGACCATTTGTTGTTCATTGACTTTCTATCTGGCATTGACATTTAGTTCTTCAGTATCATTATATCCAATATAGAAAACTCATCCTTCACTGACATCACATTCTATAGTGATATTTTGTCCTCCTCTGACATTACATTGCACTGTGATGAAAGATCCTACTGTCTACACACACACATAAAAAAAAATCACCATAAAAATTCCACCCAGTGTATAAGAAGTGCCTGGTAGGGGTAGCCCTGTCAGTTATATATATATATATATCACAGATGAAAAATGTAGTAGCACATAGCACATTTGTAAATCAAAACTAAAACCTAAGTCGGAGCAGAAGAAACTGGAAATGGTGAGTCTATATATTTTGATTGTAAGCTACAGTCCTCTTCAATAGTACTACTGAAGAGGACTAGCTTACAGTCAAAATATATAGACTCACCGTTTCCAGTTTTTTCTTCTATTCCAACTGTGGTTTTAGCTTATATATATATATATATAATATATATATATATATATATATTATATATATATATATATATATATATTATATATATATATATATATATATATATATACACAATATATATATATATCACGGTAAAACCATTGTTGGAGTAGAAAAGACTGGAAACGGGGAACCTTTATATTTCGATTGCAAACTGCAATCCTCTTCAGTAGATCTACTGAAGAGGATTGCAATCGAAATATATAGATTCCCCGTCTCCAGTCTTTTCTACTCCAACAGTGGTTTCACCGTGATTGACAAATGTGTGATTACATTTTTCACCTGTAATATATATATATATATATATATATATATATATATATATATATATATTCTAATTACATTACTGTTTATCTTAAGATGTAATACACAAAAGATCTTACTGTCTACAGTGGCCGCAAAAAAAATGTACACACTAAGGTTTTTTGGATAATAAAATGCAAAAGTATTACTTTCATGGGTTTTATTCACACTTTATATTTACAAATATTTTCCTTTAATATTTGGTCGTGTTTCCTTTGACCTTCAACACCATCTCAAGTCTCTTAGGCATCGATGTAGCGAGGTTCTCGAAGTATGCGAGGTCCATCTGCACCCAGTACTTCTTCAGCGCCTCCAGCTCGGAAATACTGGCGGGTAGCGACTTTTCCACCTCGTGTTTCATGATGTTCCACGCATTTTCTATCGGGTTCAAGTCCGGGGAATTACCAGGCCACTCTAAAACAGCGATATTGTGGTCATCAAGGAAGGTTTTCACTGCTTTGGACTTGTGGGCAGGGGCACCATCTTGCATGAAAAAAATCGCACTCGTGAATGTTCCAAAATGTCAGTAAATGTTCTCTTAGCACTTCAATATAATTTGCATATTTCATTGTAATGTTTTTAGGAAGAAAATAAAGCCCCCCCCTGCCCTTGTTCCCACTAAAGGCACCCCATACCATAACACTGTCAGGGTGCTTCACCGTTTTAACCGTGTAGCGAGGATCGTACCGTGACACAGAACTGGGGCGACAGCCCACTTTTGAGCCACCCCTGACAAGCCGAAAAGTACTCTCATCGCTGAACATTACTTTTTTCCACTGTTCAGGGGTCCAATCTTTGTATTTCTTGCAGAACTTCACCCTCTTCTTCTTCATCGCCTCTGTCAGGAGGGTTTTTTTGGCGGCGCAGCGAGCAGGGAGTTTCAGATCATTTTGCAGGCGGTGTTGAATCGTCCGAACAGACACCTTCTTCATGAGGTCAGGGTGCTTCTCCTTTAGTTCCACGGCAGTAATGGATGGTTCAGCTAACACCTCACGCTTCAAGACCTTGTCTGTTCGTGGGCCGGTCTTTCTTGGTGCTCCAGAGCCCTTCTTTCGAGGTGGAATGGTGCCGGGTGGGACGCTGGCGGCTGCCTTCTTCAGGTTGTAGACGACCCTTCTTGTCACCTTCAGGTCTACGGCCACACGTATCACAGACCAGTAGGGTGATGGCACGAGTCTTCTCCTCCATTGTAAGTTTATTTCGTCCCATTGTGGCAAGTGGTTGTGGAGTTATAGGCCGTCAAAGTTGGTGAGCGAGTGCAAAAGCGGGCACTGAGGAGCGCGTAAATTTAATCCTCACTCACCGAGCTTTTGAAGCTCACTGATGCTTGCTGTGGCGGGGAAGCATGACGTCAGCCTATCACATGGGTGCTACGTCACTCCCTAGCTCCTCCCACTATTCCTATGGTGGGAACGCAATAAAAATGTACACGCGGTTTCGCGTGTGTACATTTTTATTGCGGTGAAAATGTGTACATTTTTTTGGCGGCCACTGTACTGTCTATTTCGCTAGTGGCTTTTCTTGCATTTGTATCCCACGGTGAAGTGAGGTTCCTGCACATAAGTGTGTTTATTCATATTATATACAGTATATATATATATATATATATGCAAAGTAGACCACTTGGAAAAAGAAACTAACGAAGCAGAGCGCTTTCGTTATATTACATCTTCAGTGCAACAAGTACATAGTGATAGGAATACATAGACAATATATACATGATACAAAGGAACCAGGACAGTTTTGAATAAGCATACCGACCAATTACCCCCTAGAGAGCGGAAGGTCATTGTCAATTATCTTACGATGGTCGGGGCGGCATCAGGTCACAGTCGCCAAGGAGAGCGGAAGGTCATTGTCAATTATCTTACGATGGTCGGGCGACATCAGGTCACAGTCGCCAAAGGTCATTGTCAATTATCTTACGATGGTCGGGCGACATCAGGTCACAGTCGCCAAGGGTCACTGTTTCTACTACCCATATAGGGCGACATTAAGTCAATTTGTTGGATTACATTTTACATGATATTATCTTACTAATTTCTTGACAAATAAAATTATCAAGTTTGTACAAGCCTTTATGTAGGTTGGTATTTTGATTACTAGTGGTATGAATCAAACTGCACTCTATTAAATTTCTTGCTATTATGTTGTTGGTATAATAGATTGCCTGTGACCTGATGTCGCCCGACCATCGTAAGATAATTGACAATGACCTTCCGCTCTCCTTGGCGACTGTGACCTGATGTCGCCCGACCATCGTAAGATAATTGACAATGACCTTCCGCTCTCTAGGGGGTAATTGATCGGTATGCTTATTCAAAACTGTCCTGGTTCCTTTGTATCATGTATATATTGTCTATGTATTCCTATCACTATGTACTTGTTGCACTGAAGATGTAATATACGAAAGCGCTCTGCTTCGTTAGTTTCTTTTTCCAAGTGGTCTACTTTGCATAAGTGAACACACGTACCCGTGTTCTTATTAGCATATATATATATATATATACATACATACATATAGATATGTGTGTGTGTGTAGGAACAGTTTCTCCAAGGGATATAAATGCAAGAAAAACCACTGGAGAAAATAAACAGTAGACATTAAGATCTTTTGTGTAGTACATCTTCAGACAAACAGTACTGAGATTGGAATATTGAACAGCTTTTTGTACACACTGCCAAAAGAGAAAGATGGGAAGTGGGAATATGTGACCAAGAAGGTCAATGCCTTCACCCTCTCTTAGTGTTGCACTTTCTCAGACGATCAATCTGGGGGGGGAATTGTCATGTGATTAAACCTGTTAACTGTGATTGTCTTTGTGCTGGAAAAGACCATTGTTTCACTGTGCTGTTTCTGTTTTTATGCAGTACTATATTTGTGTTGAGATTTTTTTTTCGATTAGCTGATGTAGAACATGTCACAATTTTTACAAGGAACTTTGTATACCACATCTGAATTACTGGGCGTTGGGGGAATGACTGTTTTCAATGGCTTTATTTCATTATTTATTATCATTAATCTTTTTAAACTGTATGAAGTTTTTCATTGGACCAAACAACCATGAAATTTTTGTTATGCAATGCCCATAAAAAAAAAAAAAGTAGCCTTCAAATATCACACATCAAATATAGATACACACACATATATACATTATTTATATATAAGTATCAAAAATGGTCTCCCCCCTCCAGCAATTCAGGTGGTATAAAAGGTTCTTTGTAAAAATTGTGACATGCTCTACAACAGCCTCTCAGGTAAAGAAAATAAAACCAGGCCCTCTTAACACAAATACAGCATAAAAACAGTAAGGCCAAGCAATGGTTTCTCCTATCACAAAGCCAATCAAGACCATTACATTGACTGGGAGAGAAAAAAAAAAAAAAAAAGACAAAAAAAAAAAAAAAAAAAAAAAAAAAAAAAAAAAAAAAAAAAAAATTGCGCTATGGACGGTGGAAAAAAATGTAATTGACAAAAATATGATTTTGAGCTATGAATGCTGTATAAAAAAAAAAAAAAAAAAAAAAAATTGTAATTGACAAAATTATGAATTTGAGCTTTGGACATTTGTAAATGTGACCAACTGTTAACAGGTTTAACCAAGAGACAATTCCTCCAGATTGATTGACCAAGAAAGTGATACACTAGGAAAAGGTGAAGTTGTTGACCTTTTTGGTCACAGCTTCCCATGTCCCTTCTTTCTCTTGTTGGAGTGCATGCAAGAGACACTGTGAAGTGTGGTTACTGGTAGGGCTTACCGATTGTAGGCTGGTGTATGACTATCCTATTTTGGTGCTGATGGTAAGACTAAAGTCATCATAGGTTTTTGAGAAGCAGTCATTTCATGTTGCATCTTCTGCATCTCCCACACCTTTGTCACAGCCTACAAGCACCTGAGGTTGAACAGTCCATCACCCCTGTATCTGACAGGTATACCATCCTTGCAGTCACGGAAGCCATTCATCAAGCATAGCCAATACCATACAGTACTACCTCTCATTAACGGACTAAAAGGGGGTAATGGTGTCCGTTGATGTGAATAATCCGTTGATTTGGAGTGCTTTTTGGGTGGCATAGTGATTGCAGGCACTAAAAAACAGCACCAAAAACACAGCGAAAACACTGCAAACACAGCTAATTAACATCCGTTAATGAGAGGTCTCACTGTACTGAAGAGTGTAGGGGCAAGAGCGTAGCCTTGTTTCACACAACTGGTCACTGGGAAGGCTTCCAACTTGTCTCTGTCTTCCAGTACTTTTGTCATCATGCCATCATGAAACTGACGGACAATCGCAATGAATTTGTTGGGACATCCAAATTTCTTTATTGTCTTCCACAAGCCATCTCTGCTGAACATACTGACGGCCTTGGTCAGATCGATGTAGGTCAAAAATAGGTCCCTGTGCTGCTCTTGGTATTTTTCCTGGAGTTGACATGCAAAAAATATCATGTTGGCAGTTCCACGTCCTGCACAAAAGCTAAACTAGCTCTTTGGGCGGAGACAAGATATATATACAGTATATACACACACACACACAATTTAAGAACAAACTTGATACTGAAAGATACAAAGACGGGTCACTACGAGCATAGATCTCTTCCCATATAATACAACTAGGTAAATCTACACACACACACACACACTCGGTGGCACAGTTGGTAGAGTCCCAGGCTGTCAGTATGGCGGTACTGGCAGTACCTGATTTGAATCCTGCCCAGGGCTGAAATTATTTCAGTATTGCTGCGCTTCGAGTCATTACTCCAACTCTCGTGGGCAGGGAGTTGGGTGTGTGTGTGCGTGTAAGGTCATAGCATTACCCATAGATTGGTCATACGAGCTCTGAGCTCTCTTCCAGGAGGGAAATACAGTGAGACCTCTCATTAACGGACGTTAAATAGCTGTGTTTGCAGTGTTTTCGGTGCTTTTGGTGCTGTTGTTTAGTGCGTGCAATCACTATGCCACCCAAAAAACCACTCCAAAACACCAAAAACACAGCGAAAACATAGTTGTCAATCACGAGTCCAACATGTGATCCAAAGACCAAGGTGAATCACATATATATATGACCTATCTATATACCAAAGGCCTCTTTCCCTTTATTAAAGAGGCAGCCAGCCAAAGCATGCACCCACTCCAATGCCATTTACCACCCACCATTTCCCTCTCATCTTAGCTCCTTGTGGATGAAGGGTCATTACTGTCTCCTGTCAACTACCAGGGTCAGAAGCAATGCAACAAGACACTGTACATCCACAGCTGGGCCACTTCATTTACATGGCGACCCTCCTTCCTCCTCGCCTCTCGTGCTGACTACGTGAATATATCAGCCATACACAACCATTCTCCATTCACACCTGTCCTCAGCCTGTTCCCTTCGTTGTTCAACAAACATCAACCCCCCTTTAATCAAAGCCCGTTTCACCCCATCCACCCATTTCATCCTCAGCTGTCCCCTCATGTTCACTCCGTCTACCTTATCACAAGCCTTTTCCAATTCCATAAATGAAAACATAGATAAATAAATCCTTATCTTTTGCCAAAAACTCGCAATTCTGCCTTGCCACTGAAGTTTGATCCACACACCCTTTACCCTTCCTGAACCCACACTGCTGCTCATCAATTCATCAATTATTCCCTCTGTTCCTCTCCTAATCCTTCCAATTAAAACCCTCCCCAACTACACTTAACAGTCCTCTTAAACTACTACAATTGAATTTATCCCATTTTTCTTTGTTAAGCAGAACAATACAGGCACTCCTCCAGTCCTCAGACACCCACCACTCCTTTAAATACACATTAAGCAACCTCGCTAACAAATCCACTATAACTGTACCTTTCTTTTTCAGACACTCCGCAAGACACTTATCCAACTCAGGTGCATTGCCAGCTCTCATTTTTTTTTTCCAAATCTCGCACATCTTTTTTTATGTCTCATTTTCCTCTCCCACATTCATTTTCATAGCACCTCCCAATGCCAATCCCTATCCTCCTCCACATTTAACAATTATCTAAAATACTCAACCCATCTTCCTCTCACCGACTTCACTTCCATCAACATCTGCTCATCTGCACATTTTACCTTTTCCTCTCTGCCTGACTCACCTCCCCTTCCTCTATAAAGTTAATATATATATATTACATTTTAACATCCACAATGCACTTTAATTCTAAGCCATCAACATCGGGAGACCAAATGGAGGCAGGCATGCAGAAATTGTTTGGTCTCCCGATGTTGATGGCTTAGAATTAAAGTGCATTGTGGTTGTTAAAATGTATCTCTAATCACTAGGACCCATTCAGTGTTGTACACACACACACACACAAACACACACATATATATATATATATATATATATATATATATATATATATATATATACTCGTATATATATATATATATATATATATATATTTTTTTTAAGGAGAAAAAAATATGCTTACTCCATTTCACATCTGCTCTCCTCTTTGCCTCCCTTATCTTATATTTTGCCTCTCCTCTCTTTTTCTTGTACCTCTCATATGCTTCCCAAGTACTGCTTTACCAACAATTCTCAAATGCTCACTTCTTCTCTTCTACTGCCATCTCTTTCATGATCTCACTACTCATTATCCTTCCTTCTATTCCTTCTCATCTGCATTGTTCCACAAACCATCTTTGCAGACTGTCTCTTCCTCCTTGCAACAACCCCATTCCTCTTATATTCCTACATCTACTCTATCCCTCACCACCACCACCCACTGGTTTTCCTGGTATTCCTTTTCCTTCAAAATGTTTCCTCTAGGCATCTCTCTACCTTCTGCCCTTTTCTCCTTCCTTAAAAAAAAAAAAAAAAAAGACACTCCCCCATTACTTTCCCCAAGAGCATGGATATCAAAAACTCCTATCCTTTCTTTGGATACCAGTACATAGTCCACCAATGCCTTACCAATCACTTTTCTATCCACCATCGTTTTCCATCTATACTTACAATTGACTCTTCTTAACACGTTAGCTGTCATGAACTCCATTTTAGACGCAACTCCAACGTCAACTCTCCACTATAATATTACGTGGCACTCTCAAATTTCTTACTACATCAATCAACTCATCCTCTACTCTAGCACTGAGCTATCCCAACTTTGCTATAATGACATTCCTCCCAAAAGACTCGGTACTAACGTAAGTCTATCCAAAAGGCCTTTCCTCTTCACTTTTCTCATTAACAGGTCCATGCACACTTACAAAAACCCACATTCCCATCTTAGTTTCAACTTGAACTACATTAACCTTGAAGATAGTTCCCTCCACTCCACTATGCACTTTCTTATCTCATCACTTACCAGCAGGGCCACTCCTTCCCTCCATCGCCCCCTCATCACTCCCTACACACTCACCATAACGCCCAAACACAAAATCACCCTTCCCTTTCAACTTAGTTTCATTTAACGCTAACACATCCATCTTCCCACAATTTTACTTTCCAGTCTTCTTTTAGGGTTTCCTCCTGCAGAACCTCTCAAGACTGATTTTGCCGACATCCGATTTACAGAACGACTGCAGAAACGTCAGTTAAAAGCGTCTGTCCCGGTTGCCTGAGCGCCCTCTTTCTATTATCATTTCTTTATTTTTATCTATTTATCTATTTATTTATTTTTTTGTGAAGGCTCTTCTCTCAATATGACCGTCGTGTGCAGCTGCTCCTCCATACACTGCGTTTCTCCAGGCGGCTTGGTCAAATGCAATATGATCCCAATGAGTCATGGTTGATCTGTAGTTGTTGCTGTCTTTGCACACATCTTCATGAGTTTTAGTCATCCTCTGAATCTCCATATATATATATATATATGTGTGTGTGTGTGTGTGTGTGTGTGTGTGTGATTCACCATGGAATTCATCATGGTCTTTGGATCACGTGTTGGACTCGTGATCGACATTTATTTCCCTCCCGAAGGAGATCTCAGACCGATCTATGGGTAATGCTGTGACCTTACATGCACACACACACCCCCAACTTCCCGCCCACACGAGATGAAATAACAACCCGCAGCGCAGCGATACTGAAATTACTTCAGTCCGGGGGGTATTCGAACCCGGACCTCCATAGTGACAGCCGGGAACTCTACTAACTGCTCCACGAGTTTGTGTGTGTGTGCGTGTGTGTGTGTGTATTTTACGGGAAGGGGAGCTATGCTCGTGGTGTCCTGTTTTCGTATCTCATTTTATCTAAACTATTTTTAAATTCATGTATTGTTTTTGCACACACCACTTTCTCATCTAACTTGTTCCAACTGTTTATTACTCTGTGAGGAAAGCTGTTCTTTTTCACATCTCTTCTATAGCTGTCTTTTTTTATTTTCTTTCCATGTCCTCTTGTATTTCTGTCATCCCATTTTATCAGATTCTCTCTATCAGTAATTTCTATGCCTTTCATGATTCTGTAAATAGCTATCAAATCTCCTCTCTCTCTTCTTTGCTCTAGTGTCTGTAGTTCAAGTTTTGCTAGTCTCTCTTCATAAGATAGTTTTGAGAGTGTTGGTGCCAATTTTGTAATTGCTCTTTGTATTCTTTCAAGTTTTTTTTATACATTTTTTTGCACTTGGTGACCATATCGTTGCTGCATATTCCAATCTTGGTCTTATCAGAGTGATTAGAATTTTCTTCACCATTTCTTCATCCAGGTATGTAAATGCAACTTTGATTGTTCTTACTAAATTATAGGTTTCTCCAAAAATCTTATTTATATGTTTTTCAGGTGACATATTATTCATAACAATGACTCCCAGGTCCTTTTCATTTTCTACTTTTTTTATTCCTTCTTATCCCAATTTATATGATCCTGTTATTCTGTTTTTACTTTTTCCAAATTCCATTATACTACACTTTTTTGTATTGAACTCCATCTCCCACTTCCTACTCCATTCCTGTACTATATTTAGATCTCTTTGTAGTGATTCACAATCTTCTTCCGTGTTCACTTTTTTCAATAGTTTTGTATCATCTGCAAAAAAGCTCATATAGCTTTCAATTCCTTCATCCATATCATTAACATATATAGCAAACATTATTGGGGCCAGAACTGTTCCTTGTGGAACACCGCTTATTACTTCATCCCATTTTGATTGTTGATCTCTTATCACTACTCTCATTTTTCTTTCTTGCAAAAAGTCTTCCATCCAATTTAGCAGTTTGCCCTGTATTCCTCCTTCAGTTTCTAATTTCTTAAGCAACTTTTTATGTGGTACTTTGTCAAAAGCTTTTTTTAGGTCTAGAAATGCACAATCAGCCCATCCATCTCTTTCTTGTATTATATCTATTAGCCTTGAATAGAAACATATTAAATTGGTGACGCATGATCGTCCTTGTCTGAATCCAAATTGCCTTGGATTGAGCACATTGTTTTTTTCTAAATATTTTACCCATCTATTTTTGACAATTCTTTCACAAATTTTTGCTATTGTACTTGTTAGAGAGACTGGTCTATAGTTGTTAGGGTCTTCTTTATTTCCTCCTTTATATATAGGTACTATATTTGCTTTTTTCCAATCTTCTGGAACTTTACCTTCTTTCAAGGAACTGTTTATTATGCTATGTATTATGTCTGCTAGTTCATTCCTGCATTCTTTCAAAATCCAGTTTGCTATTTCATCTGGTCCATGTGATTTTCTGATATCAAGATTACTCAAGTGGTTCAATATTTCATTCTTTGTTACTTCTATTTCTTCCATAGGGGGGACTTTCTCTTTCCATTCGATCTCTTCAGGTTGTATGTTCTCCCTTGTAAACACGGATTTAAAATGTTTGTTCATAATTTCCGCCATTTCAATTTCCTCTGTGTATTCAACTACTCCTTGTCTTAATTTCTCCAAATCTTGTTTGTTTTTCAGTTTGTTGTTTACAAATCTGTAGAATAGTTTTGGTTGATCTTTACACTTTTCTATGACATCTTTTTCATATTTTCTCTTTTCCTCTCTGCACGTTTGTACATATTCATTTCTATAACAAGTATATATTTTCCATTTTTCTGGTCTTCTGTTTTTCTTCCATTTGGTCCAAGCTTTGTCTCTTTTGTCTTTTATCTCCCTACAACTTTTGTTGTACCAGCATTTTACATATTCTTTTTCTTGTTTTTGTCTTGGGACATACTTTTCTACTCCTTTTTTATAGATTTTTGTCAAAATATTCCATTTCTCTTCTACTGTTGTATCTTCTTTGTGTATTCTTTCCCAGTTTTCATTTTGGAAGAATTCTCTTATTTTATCAAAATTTGTTTTTTCATACATCAATCTTCCTTTTCTATATTGTTCATTTCTTTTCATGTATTTTTTCTCATTTAGTTCTAGTTCTATCAATATGTGGTCACTTTTGCTTATTGGTGCCTGGTATTCTATCTTTTCCGCTATTTTAGGTTCTGATGTGATTAGGTCTAGTCTCGATGGTTCTTCTTCATTTCTATACCTAGTGTTCTCTTGGATCCATTGTGTCATTGTGTGGTCAATAATCATTTCAAGTAGAACACTTCCCCATGAGTCTTCTCCACCCTTTACGGTCATCTCTTCCCAGCATATTTCTTTGCAATTATAGTCGCCCATCATAACTATTCTTCCTCCATCTTCCATTATCTCGTTTAGTGTTACTCTTGTGTCTTCTAACATGCTTTTATGTTCATTCTCTTCCCATGAGGCTGTTTTTGGGGGCACGTAGTTTATTACAAACTTTCTGCTCTTCTTATCTCTATCTTCTACTTCTATCATTATCATCTCTACTCTATTGTTCCCATATGTGACTCTCTTCACGTTTATATCCTTCTTAGTCAGGAACATAACTCCACCCCCTTGTTTTATCTTTCTGTTTCTAATCCAATAATTATATGCATTGTGTCCTATGCTGTTGGGTGGTAGTGGGCCTTTTAATTTTGTCTCAACAATTCCCATTATGTCCGGATCTTTTTCTTTCAGATATTTGTTCAGTTCATTCTGTCCTGTTATTAATCCATCTATATTTGTGTAGGATACTCTTAACTTTCTGTTATTTCCACTTTATTCTCTGTTTCTTTTGTGTTTCTCTCTTTTATGTTCCATTTCTTCAACTTCATATTCACTACTCTCCAGTAGAATTCTTGTTTTTCTGTCTCCGTTCTGGCCTCGTTTTTTTTCTTAGCTTCATGTCTATTCCTTATTTCCTCCTCTCTTTCCTCTTTATTCATTTCCCTTTTTATCCATACCTTTTTATATTGTTCACTTGTTGCTAATTTCCCTGTTTTGGATAAGATATTCTCAGCCGTAGTTTGTGACCTGAATTTAATCTTAATTGGTCTGGTCTTGTCTGTACTATATTTCCCGAGCCTGAATTTCTCTTCGATTTGTTTCATTATTTCTGGTTCATCTTCCTGAACTAATTCTAGTAAATTTCTTACTTTTACATTTTCCTCTTTGATTCTTGTGGTTCTATCTGGGTTATGTTTCTCTTCCATTCCTAATATAATTATACATTTCTTTCTGTCTGCTAAGTCTCTTACTATATTCTCCTTCTGTCTCATCACTTTAATAACTGAGTCTTCAGTTTGTTCATTCATTTGCTGTCTGATTATGTCAGTGAATGCAACTTTGCTATTTTCTTGGATTTTTTTTCCAACCCTCCTTGTTCTCCTTGAAGACTTTATTCTCTTCTTTTACTTCTTTTAACTGTTTTTTTAATTCTTCAATTTCCTTAGTTAAGTTTTTGTTCGCCTTCTCTAGTTCTTCCAATTTTTCAACTCTCTGCACAATGTTGTTAACGTGACCGAACTTAAATTCCCAGTGCTCGATCATCTTATCAAGTTTCTCTTCTAGTCTTCTAGTCTTTAAATCCCTGGAAAATATTCTCATCATCTTCTACTGTATTGCTCTTATCTATACTTCTAATCTTTACATTTTTGTTAGACATTTCATCATCGCTAAATTGGTCCGGACCTCGTTTGTTTAGATTTCGTCTGCCTGCCTGGGCCAAGTCCTCACCTTCCTCATTTCCTTCCATTTCCCTCAGTAATCCCTCCCCTTCTCCTTTTTCCTTACTTTCCCTACACCACGAGCAATTTCCCCACCCTGTAAATACAATAGGTACTTCCTTTGCTTTGGGATCCACGAAATTTCACTTTTTCTTCAGAACGTCGTCTATGCCGTCCGTTCGTTGAAGTGTGTGTGTGTGTGTGTGTGTGTGTGTGTGTGTGTGTGTGTGTGTGTGTGTGTGTGTATTTACCTAGTTGTATTTTACGGGAAGGGGAGCTATGCTCGTGGGGTCCCGTCTTCATATCTCATTTTATCTAAACTATTTTTAAATTCATGTATTGTTTTTGCACACACCACTTTCTCATCTAACTTGTTCCAACTGTTTATTACTCTGTGAGGAAAGCTGTTCTTTTTCAAATCTCTTCTATAGCTGTCTTTTTTTTATTTTCTTTCCGTGTCCTCTTGTATTTCTGTTATCCCATTTGATCAGATTCTCTCTATCAGTAATTTCTATGCCTTTCATGCTTCTGTAAATAGCTATCAAATCTCCTCTCTCTCTTCTTTGCTCTAGTGTCTGTAGTTCAAGTTTTTCTAGTCTCTCTTCATATGATAGTTTTGAGAGCGTTGGTGCCAGTTTTGTAATTGCTCTTTGTATTCTTTCAAGTTTTTTTATACATTTTTTTGTACTTGGTGACCATATCGTTGCTGCATATTCCAATCTTGGTCTTATCAGGGTGATTAGGATTTTCTTCACCATTTCTTCATCCAGGTATGTAAATGCAACTTTGATTGTTCTTATTAAATTATAAGTTTCTCCAAAAATCTTATTTATATGTTTCTCAGGTGACATATTATTCATAACAATGACTCCCAGGTCCTTCTCATTTTCTACTTTTTTTTATTCCTTCTTCTCCCAATTTATATGCTCCTGTTATTCTGTTTTTGCTTTTTCCAAATTCCATTATACTACACTTTTTTGTATTGAACTCCATCTCCCACTTCCTACTCCATTCCTGTACTATATTTAGATCTCTGTAGTGATTCACAATCTTCTTCAGTTTCCACTCTTTTCAGTAGTTTTGCATCATCTGCAAAGAAGCTCATATAGCTTTCTATTCCTTCATCCATATCATTAATATATATAGCAAACATTATTGGGGCCAGTACTGTTCCCTGCGGAACACCGCTTATTACTTCATCCCATTTTGAGTGCTGGTTTCTTATCACTACTCTCATTTTTCTTTCTTGCAAAAAGTCTTCCATCCAATTTAGTAGTTTTCCCTGTATTCCTCCTTGAGTTTCTAATTTCTTAAGCAACTTATGTGGTACTTTGTCAAAAGCTTTCTTTAGGTCTAAAAATGCACAGTCCGCCCATCCATCTTTCTTGTATTATATCTATTAGCCTTGAATAGAAACATATTAAATTGGTGACGCATGATCGTCCTTGTCTGAATCCAAATTGCCTTGGATTGAGCACTTTGTTTTTTTCTAAATATTTTACCCATCTACTTTTGATAATTCTTTCACAAATTTTTGCTATTGTACTTGTTAGAGAGACTGGTCTATAGTTTGTAGGTTCTTCTTTATTTCCTCCTTTATATATAGGTACTATATTTGCTTTTTTCCAATCTTCTGGAACTTTTCCTTCTTTCAAGGAACTGTTTAGTATGCTATGTATTTTGTCTGCCAGTTCATTCCTGCATTCTTTCAGAATCCAGTTTGCTATATCATCTGGTCCATGCAATTTTCTGACATCAAGATTACTCAAGTGTGTCAGTATTTCATTCTTTGTTACTTCTATTTCTTCCATAGGGGGGACTTTCTCTTTCCATTCAATCTCTTCAGGTTGTATGTTCTCCCTTGTAAACACTGATTTAAAATGTTTGTTCATAATTTCCGCCATTTCCATTTCCTCAGTGTATTCAACTCCCTCTTGTCTTAATTTCTCCAAGTCTTGTTTGTTTTTCAGTTTATTGTTTACAAATCTGTAGAATAGTTTCGGTTGATCTTTACACTTTTCTATGACATCTTTTTCATATTTTCTCTTTTCCTCTCTGCACGTTTGTACATATTCATTTCTATAACAAGTATATATTTTCCATTTTTCAGGTCTTCTGTCTTTTTTCCATCTGGTCCAGGCTTTGTCTCTTTTGTCTTTTAGCTCCCTACAACTTTTGTTGTACCAGCATTTTACATATTCTTTTTCTTGTTTTTGTCTTGGGACATACTTTTCCACTCCTTTTTTGTAAATTTTTGTCAAAATATTCCATTTCTCTTCCACTGTTGTTTCTTCTTTGTATATTTCTTCTCAGTTTTCTTGTTGAAAGAATTCTCTTATTTTATCAAAGTTTGTTTTTTTCATACATCATTCTTCCTTTTCTATATTGCTCATTTCTTTTCCTATATTTTTCTTCATTAAGTTCCAGTTCAATCAATATGTGGTCACTTTTACTTATTGGTGTTTTATATTCAATCTTGTCCACTATTCTAGGTTCAGATGTAATTATTAAATCTAGTCTCGATGGTTCTTCTTCATTTCTATACCTGGTGTTCTCCTGTATCCATTGTGT
>NC_134801.1:22093342-22125842 GCF_046742065.1 Oratosquilla oratoria
ATTGGATAGATTTAAATGAGTGCATAGAGGGTTTAGGAAGAAATGTCAATGTAATAGTACTGGGAGACCTTAATGCTAGGGTGGGAAATGGTCCAATCGATGGAGTGGTTGGGAAGTGTGGAGTTCCAGGAAAGAATCGTAGTGGAGAGTTGATGGTGGAAATGTGTCTAGAAAGAGAGTTGATGATAGCAAATACAGTGTTTCGGAAGAAAGTCAAGCATAAGTACACATGGGAGAGGGTGGTGGAGGGAAGGGTGGTAGATAGAGCACTAATGGATTATGTAGTGGTAAATAGGATTATGATAGGAAGAGTTAAGGATGTACATGTGCTAAGGGGAGAGGGTGGGGGGAATATCAGATCATTTTTTGGTGGAAGGTAAGCTGAGAGTGGAGGATAGATGGAGAAAGAGGAAAGGGATAAAAGGTAGGGAGGTTCTTAGAGTGAACTCCTTGAATGAAAAGGAAAAGGAGAAGGAGTACGAAAAGAAGCTGAAGGAGGAGTGGGAGGGAGTAAAGGATGGAGCAGAGATGGGTGTGGAGGAGGAATGGGGATGGTTCAAGGAGGGAGTCTTAAAGTGTGCAAGGATGGTGTGTGGAACAAGAAGGACAGGGGGAAATAGAAGAAAGGGTAGTGAATGGTGGGATGAGGAAACAAAGAAGGTTGTAGAAGAGAAAGAAGCGAGCATTCACAGATTGGTTACAAAAGAGGACGGGGGAGTCATATGAGACGTACAAAGAAAAGAAAAGAGAAGTAAAGCAAAAGGTAAAGGAGGCAAAGAGGAGAGCAGATGTGAAATGGGGTAGGAGTATGACAGAAAAATTTGAAAGTAATAAAAAGACGCTTTGGAAAGAAATTAAGAGAGGAAGAGGAGGCGAATCAAGTAGGGAAGAAAATGTAAAAGGTACAGATGGAGAGATGATAATGGAAGAGATGGCAGTAAGGGGAAGATGGGCAGAATATTTTAGGGAGTTGCTAAATGTGAAGGAGGATAGGGAAGGAAAGATAGCTGCAGTGGGAAATGCGAAGAAAATGAGAGTGATGAGTGAGGAGAATGGAGGAGAAATAAGGAAGGATGAGGTGAAGGCAGTTGTAAAGATGATGAAAGCAGGTAAGGCACCTGGTCTGGATGGATGCCATGCAGAATGTCTGAAAAAGGGAGGTTCAGTGATGGTGGACTGGTTGGTGAGGTTATTTAATGTTTGCTGGAGAGAGGGTAGAGTACCAGAGGACTGGAGAAGTGCCTGTATAGTTCCTCTTTACAAGGGAAAAGGGGACAAGTGTGAATGTAGTAGTTTCAGAGGGATTGGCCTGTTAAGTGTAGTAGGGAAGGCTTATGGGAGGATCTTAATTGAGAGGATTAGGAGAGGAACAGAAGGAGTAATTGGTGAGGAACAGTGTGGATTTAGGACAGGTAGAGGTTGTGTAGATCAGATCTTTGTGGTAAGACAGATATGTGAGAAAGCTATAGGAAAGGGGAAGGATGTTTTTTGGGCTTTTATGGATCTGGAAAAGGCTTATGATAGGGTAGACAGAAAGGCACTGTGGGAGGTTATGCAGATTTATGGGATAGGAGGAAAGCTTTTGGGAGCTGTCAAGAGTTTTTATGAGAGTAGTAGAGCTTGTGTCAGGATTAGAAATGGAGAGAGTGAGTGGTTTGAAGTAAAGGTGGGACTTCGTCAAGGATGCGTTATGTCGCCCTGGCTGTTCAACTTATACATGGATGGGGTGGTGCGAGAGGTGAATGCTAGGGTACTGGGTCAGGGATTGGAGATGGTTAAAGAAAATGGAGAAAAGTGGGAGGTGAGCCAGCTGTTGTTTGCGGACGACACTGCGCTTGTGGCAGGGTCAGAGGAGGGATTGAGGAAGCTGGTGGCAGAGTTTGGGAGAGTATGTGATAGAAGAAACTAAAGATAAATGTGGGTAAAAGTAAGGTGATGAGATGTACAAGGGGTGAAAGTGGCAGTAGACTGGAAGTGAACATTAAGGGAGAGCGACTGGAGGAAGTGGATAGTTTTAGATACTTGGGTGCAAGTGTAGCAGGAAAAGGTGGAGTGAAGGTGGAGGTAGAATGTAGATTGAGAGAAGCGAGTAAATGCCTTGGTGGATTAAAGAGTGTAATGAGGAATAGACATTTGGGAATGGATGCGAAGAGGAGACTGTATGAAGGAGTGATTGTGCCAACAGCACTGTATGGGGCAGAAACGTGGAACATAAGAGAAGAAGAGAGAAGGAGTTTGAATGTGTTTGAGATGAGGTGTCTGAGAAGTATGGTGGGGGTTACTAGGCTGGATAGAGTGAGAAATGAGGAGGTGAGGTGGAGAACAGGGGTGAAAAAGGATTTGGGAGAGAGGGTTGATGAAAGAATATTAGGATGGTTTGGACACATGGAAAGAATGAGTGAAGAAAGACTAGCAAAAGAGGTATGGAAGGCAGATGTGGAGGGAGTGAACATGAGGGGACGTCCTAGGATGAGGTGGATGGATGGGGTGAAGGGGGCTTTGGGGAAGAGGGGAATGTCTGTTGAGGAAGGAAGGGAGAGGACGGAAGACAGAGGTGAGTGGAGAATGGTTGTATATGGATGATGTTGTGATTGCATGAGGAGGAATGGGCGGGGGTGGGGGTGGGGTAGTATGTGTGAGTAAATTTTGACGCAGCCCGAAGGGATTTCTCCCCGTCCTCTCCTTATATGCAAGGGGGGACGGAGAGGGGGGGTCGCCGATTAAATGAAGCGGCCTTGCTGTGGATGTGCTGTGTCTTGCGACACTGCTTCTGACCCAGGGCGGTGGGCAGGGTGCAGGGATGACCCGTCATCCAGGAGGTGCTCAGATGAGAGGGAGGGTGGGAGGGGTGTGGAGTGTATTTAGGGATGAAATGGGTGGGAGTGTTTTTATGCCTTTCCCTTTTTGGCTACCTCCCTTGGAAGGGGGAAAAAGCCTGGGTATATGTATGTATTATTATAAATACCATTATCATCATTAACTTTATTTATCATTACTATTATCATTACTATTAATATTATCATTATTACTATCATAATATTATCATTATCATTAATATAATTTTGTGCATTGGTAAATGAACATGTTAGTTATCTTTTTTGTGTGCATACACTGTATTTTGTTTAAAAAATAAAATATTATGCGGCCCACGTTCATCTTTCATTTATCTGATCCGTTGTGGAAAAGTTCGGCGAACTCTGCTCTAGACATATCTTTCTTAATTTGTTCCCATGACCTCTTAGAACCTTCCTATCCCTCATCAAGAAACCAATGGCAATGTAGCCTATCCCCATCAGCGAGCTGAATTCTGTAATCATATCTTTCAATGTTGGCAAACTCAGTGATTTTAGTCTCTCACCATGCTGGAACCCAGTTAGATCGCTGCCCTTTGTATTCTCTTCATCCTGCTTATATCCTACACTCTGTGTAGGGGTCGTACCAGTGGCGCATATCATAATCTTGGATGGATGATAGTTCGATTGTCTCATCAACACTTCATATATATATATATATATATATATATATATATATATATATATATATAAATAAGCTCCACCGCAAGGACTCGAATCTTTGCCGTAGCCACTGCTTACTTTGTACGGCCTGGCTGGCTCGATGCTATCGCTTTTATTTCAGAATAAGCAGTCGCTACGGCAAAGGTTGGAGTCCTTGCGGTGGAGCTTATTTCCATTTGTCAAAATGACACACAACACACACACACACACACACACATATATATATATATATATATATATATATATATATATATATATTATTTGTGTGTGTGTTCATGCGCGTGCGTATGTGCAGTATGCGTGTATATGTAAACTTCGGCAATTTTAATTCCACAAAATTCGTTTTATTCCCACCTCTATCTCTCTCTCACTCTATGATGGTGCTTAGCAACTTCTGTTGAGCAACGCCTAATATATATTCAATGATGACGCAACGAGAGGTCACCAGGGAACGAAGGGGGGAACTGCACGAACCCCCTTCGCATCCCAGGGGGTGCACAGGGATGAAGTGAAGGTCCTTGTGGCGGCAGCTGTAACGTAATTAAAAGTGCCACTCGGATTAAATGTGACTTTCGAGAATAAAATATATATATAGAGCGAATAAACGACATTGTTATGGATGCAGAGATTTCCACCGGACAAGCGACATAAACAATAAACTACGACAGACACTTCATTGAATAAGTATACATATACTGTTGTCATGGGAGGGGCGCCGGCGCCGCCCCGCTATACAAAAAAAAAAAAAAAAAAAAAAAAAAAAAAAAAAAAAAAAAAAAAAAAATATATATATATATATATATATATATATATATATATGCTAATAAGAACACGAGTATGTGTGTTCATTTATGCAAAGTACACTTGGAAAAAGAAACTAACGAAGTAGGGCGTACTTTTCGCACTGGATGTAATATACGAAAGCGCTCTGCTTCGTTAGTTTCTTTTTCCAAGTGGTCTACTTTGCATATATATATATATATATATATATATATATATATATATATATATATATATGCTAATAAGAACACGGGTACGTGTATTCACTTATGCAAAGTACACTTGGAAAAATAAACTAACGAAGCAGGGCGTACTTTTTGCACTGAAGATGTAATATACGAAAGCGCTCTGCTTCGTTAGTTTCTTTTTCCAAGTGGTCTACTTTGCATATACAGGTATATATATATATATATATATATATATATATATATATAGATATATATATATATATATATATGGAAAAAGTTTCATCTACACAAAAAAAGCTTCGACAGAAACACATGATACGGCAGGGTCCTGGCACATCTCGTAAAAGTACATATTGCATTCCAATTCAAAAATGAAGTCACAATAATAAACCCACTTTACATAAACGTATCCATATCAACGTGGGAGGGGGGGGGCTTTTTCGACCTAAGAAAACGTTCATGCAAGCCTCTTGGCTAAAAATGTAACTGAGCGTGTGTGTCGAAAAAGTGCGGTTCTCTGGTTCAGTGTGGTGCATAAAACGAGTCTCCGGCGGATGGTTCCTTCCGTGGGAATGTCAGCTAACTAACCTTTGGTTCGTTGGAAACTCGAATGGTCGTGTACATTCATTCCCCGAACAAATACGTGTTTATGTATCGTACCATTCAACTATGTCAGCTAACCAGCCATTGGTTCGTTGTAAACTCGGATGGTTGTGTGCATTCGTCCCCCGGACAAATGCGTGTTCATGTATTGTATCGCTCAACTACGTCAGCTAACCAACCCTTGGTTCGTTGTAAACTCGGATGGTCGTGTATATTCATTCCCCGAACAAATGCGTGTTCATGCATCGTACCGTTCAACTATGTCAGCTAACCAGCTTTAGGTTCGTTGTAAAATCGGATGATTGTGTGCATTCGTCCCCCGAAAAAATGTGTGTTCATGTATCGTACCGTTCAACTATGTGAAGTTCAGTTGTTCGATCCTGTGCAGGAACTGACTCGTTACGTGACGCACAACCTCTCTCCCCTTCCCCCATGTCCTCGTTTAAGGATTGACCTTTGACCCAAGAAGCGCTGAAATGAGTGGACTGTTAACTAGGTCTTAATTTTGTATGAAGCGAGTATGGGCTATTGGTATATGTGCTATCGTCTTAATTTATAACTGCTACAGCTGAGTCTTCTCGCCTGACCCGGCTCGGACAGGTAATGTCCTTCTTGCCTTCAAAGCTGGTCCAAAAGAAATAGTAACCTAAACGAGGTAATTGACCCCCACTCGCTATCGAAGTTATTCATTTGTAATGCAGAATTACAATCCAACTTGTTCAACATTACCCCTACAGTAACTATAATATAAAACTAAACTGAGATCAAATGTAGAACCCCCCACCACACACACACACACACACACAATGTTCGATAAAGGTCCGGAGTGCCCCGTCGTCGTTCTGTGCCGTCACTGAGGTCATGGTAATGTTTATCACTCAATTTACGGTTTGGGAGCATTTAATAATAATAAATAATAATTATAATAATAATAATATAATAATAATAATAATAATAATAATAATAATAATAATAATAAAATAAAATAATAATAATAACAATAATAACAATAATAATAAATAATAATAATAATAATAAATAATAATAATAAATAATAATAATAATAATAATAATACGTTACCATGACCTGAGTGACGGCACAGAGCGACGGCGGAAAACTTCAGACCTTTATCGAACAATGTATGTGGGTGTGGGGGGGGGGAAGTTCCTACAATTGAACCTTAAATTATATTGTTACATATATAATACATTAAATGTATCCGATTGAATTGTTCACCATGTTCAAAATAAATATTGGTATGTGAACTAAGCGATGAAATAAGTACAAATATTATAATAGAATATGATATTCAGAAAATTCCTTAGCATAGAATAGAAATTAATTACATTTGCAAGCTCGACGTTTTTATGTCGCCTAAAAAAAGGATTCCGAAAACTAAGAATTGTATAACATCTAGATTCCGAAAACTAAGAATTGTATAACATCTATGTGAAAAGAACTGTATTATTGCTGATACAGATAACTAGTACATCTCTTGTACTATTTATAGATGTCCATACAGTAGAGATGGAGAAAGTGTGTTACTGAGTGGACGCCGCGAGATGGGAAGCGTGGAAGAGGGACACCAGACAGAAGGTGGAGAGACGAGATTGAGAAGTTTGCTGGAGTGACGTGGCAGAGGTTGTCGCGGTCGTGTGAGTCATAGAATGCTATGAAAGAGGCCTTTGTTCAGCAGTATACTACGGATAGCTGATTTGATTGATTGATACAGTTACCAAACGTTAAAATAGATAAAAATTCCTCAAACGTCATCCATACTTGTGGCTGCCGGAGAGCTCGTGTATACTCGATCTCGTAGGCCCTTGGTTAGGCTCGGCAAGTCACTTTTTCAGAAATGAAGTGATAGCATTCATGGTATACAGATGTGTTAGTTACCTGTATCAGCAATAATACAGTTAGTTCTGTTCACGTAGATGTTATAGTTTAGTTTTCGTAACCGCGGTTTTTATGTGACATAAAAACCTCGAACTTGCAAAGGTAATATTTTCTATTCTATGCCAAGAGGAATTATCTGAATATCATATTCTAATGTAAAATTTGTATTTATTTCATCGCTTAGTTCACTTACCCATCTTTATTTTGAACAAGATGAATATTTCAATTGGATGCATTCTAATCGTTTAATTTTACATTATAATTACTGTAGGGGGTAATACTTAATATGTATCTTCACACATTGAACAAGTTGGATTATAATTCTGCATTACAAATAACTAACCTCGATTGCGAGTCCATCCACTGTGTGGGTCAATTACCTCGTTAAAGCTACAGCTTCGTTCTGTCTAGCTTTTAAGGCAAGAAGGACATTAACTGTCCGAGCCGGGTCAGGCGAGACGGCTCTGCTGTAGCAATCTAAGTTCAGGCGATAGTACATGTGTGTGTGGGTATACACACATACATACATACATACATACATATATATATATGTATATATATATATATATATATACATGCACACATACATAAATACATTCATACATTGGTGAGAAATGTAGTAACACATTTGTAAATCACAATTAACACCACAGTCGGACGAAAGAAAGAGTTGCGTAAGCGAAACTATATATATTCGATTGCTAACTCCAATCCTCTTCACTACTGAAGAGGATTGCAGTTAACAATCGAAATATATAGTTTCGCTTACGTAACTCTTTCGTCCGACTGTGGTGTTAATTGTGACATCCATACATGTTCGTGTGTCAATAAAGACCTGTTTCCAAACAAATGAGTGTGAGCGTGTATGTGTGTGTGTATGTGTGTGTGTGTGTGTGTGTGTGTGTGTGTGTGTGTGTGTGTGTGTGTGTGTGTGTGTGTGTGTGTGTGTGTGTGTCGTTTAGATGTACGTTCAATTCTTCGACTGAAGATCATAATTGTGTGCCAGTCAAGTCTGTCCCCCAAGTAACCGAGCCTGTGTCTGTGATTGACAAGTATTAGACACAAAACCACGTTTCATCTCAGTTCATTATCTAGATATACTAATAAAAATGTTCTGATGCAACACAAATTATTATTATCCACTTAAAAAAGGAAAATGTAACAGTTTGGTCACAACATCGACTGCTATCTAAGATGAAAAATGAATACAAAAATACAAATGCCACGGGCCATAGAAAAGCGCAGACTCTGAGATACCAAAATCGAAATGTACTTACAATTGTAGTCCTCTGCAATGTACAAAGCTTTAATGTAGTCATACAAGTTATACAATCATAAAGAAGTAGAAACGATTTATAGCTAAGTGACCCCCCACCCCCCAAAGAAAAAAAAAAAAAATCCCGACCCCTGCAGTGTCATTGCCCACCGATAATGAGGTACCAGACCTGTGGTTACACTACCCTTACGTACGTAGGGACCCGCTTCTCCTAAGCTGCTCAAGGTGTGCTGGAAATCACGCACCCTCACGTTCTTCGAGTCATTAACAGATTCAGCTGTGGCAAAATCACCCATCCTAGCTGTGGACAACTGTCCGTGTGAGGGAATTAGCTTTTTTACTTTGAAAGTGAAAGCAACGGGAAAACTCTTACCGAAAGGTAAAGCCGTTGTCATATTATTACTATGTATGGACTGGCTCAATAGGTTTTGTGCTCTCTCTCTCTCTCTCTCTCTCACACACACACCACATGGTGACCTTAGTGAATCACATCAAACATTTTCGTTTTGTCTCCCTCCTTTTCTTCCCCTCTCTCTCTGTGTGTCTTGTCACACACACACACACACACACACACACACACACACACACACACACACACACACACACACTTCTCCCTCCCTCCTTCTCTATCTCTTCTCACGCACACACACACTGTTCTCCCTCCCTCCTTCCCTATCTCTTCTCACGCACACGCGCGTGCACACACACACAAACTACGTTTTCCCTCCCTCCTACTCTACCTATCTCGTTATACGCACGCACGCACACACACACACACACACACACACACACACACACACACACACACACACACACACTTTGTTCTCCCTCCCTCCTTCCCTATCTCTTCTCACGCGCGTGCACACACACACACACTTTGTTCTCCCTCCCTCCTTCCCTATCTCTTCTCACGCACACACACACACACACACATACACACAAGCGCGCGCACGTGTGTGGGTGGGGAGGGGAAGCAAACCATCCCGTATCCCAGCTGAAGGAAAGGGAAGACGGCGCGAAAGCCAAGATAGCAGCGGGTCCATACGTACATGGGAGAAGTGTGACCGGGGCTGAGGCAATCACCTGCTACGCCTTTACTCAGTTCCACAAGATAAAAGCCACCGGTCGGTCTCAAACTTGGCCCTGTGCCAACACCAATCCCTGAAACCAGCGTTGCCCAACCTGAGGTGCTAGCACCACCTGGGGGTGCTGAAATCAATTATAAATGGGGGTGCTGGGAATAAATGCACACAAAAATCACATTGACATATATGTATCACTGATTACCTAGTTGTGCACATTTGACTTTTCCCGTGCTATTTCATTCTTCTATGGTGTTCTTATTTCTTCTGCAAAAACAATATTGTCAATTTGTTTCTGTTCTAAGGAATCAAGAGAATAAATCATCAAACAGTACACTTCATTTTCTTTTATCCTTCTAGTAACAAGATAGGGGTGCTGGACTGCTTAGACATGGCAACAGGGGGTGCTATGGTCATAAAAGGTTGGGAAACGCTGCCTAAATTAAACCCTATTTGGTCAATTATGTGAGTCGCACACACCCAGATCTCCCCCGCCCCTCCAAAATTATAGCGTTCCCGGCAAGTAGAAATAAAGCTGATCAAGGGGATCCCAAAAGCCCAACATCAACATTTCCTTGCTCGTGAGATAAGATGAACAGATTCCCCAAAGGAAAATGGTTATCTCGAACAAATGATACGTTTAAGGTTTCATTCACACAACATTCCGTATCTGCCAAAGAAAAATGGACATCTCGAACAAATGATACGTTTAAGGTTTCATTCACACAACATTCCGTATCTGCCCCACGTTTCCCTTAAAACAGTGGTTCCCAAACTTTTTCTGCTTGCTAACCAGTTTACCATGCCACATTAAGCATGTTACCCCATTCACAGAATGTTGTCAACATTAATATAAGACTGAAGGTGGAGGAAGCAGACGAGGAGTAATGGGAAAACTTCAAGCTTTAACGTTTCGACCCGCAGGGTCTCGATCACAAAGCTTTGTGATCAAGACCCTGCAGGTCAAAACGTTAAAGCATGAAATTCTCCCATTATTCCTCGTCTGCTTCTTCCACCTTCAGTCTTATTTGTCATAATATAGTCATTTATACATATATATATATGTATATATATACATGTATATACATATACAGTATATATACATATACATATATATATACATATATATATACACATATATATATACATATATATATACATATATATATATATATATATATATATATATATGGTTAAATCAAAATACTAGATATTTTCTTTTTTTATTGTATTTGAACATTGTGCATCTCTAATGACTATTGCCAAAGATGTCAGGAAAATCAGTGGGATGGATGGAATTGCATGCTTGAAGCTAATTGAGGAATTCTTGGCTTCTTGATTTTCAGAATTCTTAACTTTTTTTCTGTCACCCCTCCGTTACCCCCGAGAATTGATTACATTACACCCAGGGGGTAATTTACCCCAAGTTTGGGAACCACGGCCTTAAGAGGTTCACACCTTACTCCCCCCCCTCCACATCCAACCCCTCCACCAGTTTGGGAGCCACGGATCTACACATTAAAACACAAAACTAATATTATAGCTCATTTAACTTATATCAGATGCTATGTAATTATGTGACCTAAAACCAGCTGAAGCCAACTGTGATGCGCTGCTGAAGGCAGATAAGGAGAAAAGAGGAGGGAAAAAAGAGAGAAAAAAGGTTAAATAGCTCAAGATAAATCCTTTGTGTGTACCAGGGAATGTATCAAAACAAAACAACCCGATCCATCCAGCCTTAAAATGGATTTGTCCCGCTTCTTCGCGTAAAGGTATCCTCCATATTGTAGTTTTAGCATTTATTTATTTATTTGTCTATTCATTTATCTGTTCATTCTCATTTTATTACTGTTATTATTATTATCATTATTAATATTCTTCACACACTTTAATGACTTAAGGCTCATTCAAGGTCACCAAGTCTAAATGTTCTGAGGGTTTTATGTACTTATTCATTCTTATTTTACTACTGTTATTATTATCATTATTATTATTATTATCATTATTATCATCGTCATCATTAATACTAATAGTATTTTCCCACACTTTAATGATCGAAGGATTCGGGGTCACCAAGTCTATATGTTCAGAATGTTTTAGCATTTATTTATCTATTCTTATTTTATTATTATTATTATTATTATTATTATTATTATTATTCTCCTCATTAATATTTTTCCCACACTTCAATGACCAAAGGGTCATTGAAGGTCACCAAGTCATATGTTCAGAATGTGACCTCTTTCACAGAACAATTCTGTTCAAAATCAACGTTCACCTGGGACCCACAACAAATACCACATTCCGGAAAAGCACGAAACCGTTCTGAGTACTGTGGCACTCTTCAGAATCTTCAGTCTGGCAAATATTAAGAGCTTTCGTTCTAGAGGAGAGAGGGAAGAGGGAGAGAGGGACAAAGAGGTGAGGGAGGTGACAGAGATTGGAGTGGGGAAACGAGGGGAGAGAAAGGGATGATGGGGGAGACAGAAGAGAGAGAGAGAGAGAGAGAGAGAGAGAGAGAGAGAGAGAGAGAGAGAGAGAGAGAGCTACATCACATACTGACGACTAAAATTACGTCTACTGATGGTCTATGAGGACACCTCAGCTTACTCTAAAACAAGGTCAATGAATAACAATTATATTAGATATACTGTAAGATCTTTAAATGTAAGAATAAAATAAAATAAATGAAATCCTGGCGCTAACATATATATATATATATATATATATATATATATATATATATATATATATATATATATATAATGACACCTGCAGCTATACATAGGTCGAAGTGAAATTAATTACCTTGGCGATTCAATGAAATAATGAGCAATTCATGGGTGCATTTATTTGTAAAGCAAAAACAGAAAATTGCCATAATATCGTAGAAAACGGGGGAGGGGTGGGGATCTACGCCTTTACTGTTGTAGCTCGACATGAACAAAGGGGGCAGGTAAAGTAATATAAACCAGGCAAAATATATGGGATGGGGGATGAGAAAGGTTAACTTTTTGTCTACCCAAAGTCTATGTACACCAAGTCTGTTCACTGGGTGAAGGCGGGACTTAATTTGTGACGTCATAGGAAGGCGGGGTTTTAATAGTGACGTCACAGGAAGGCGGGACATTATTAGTGACTTCATAGGAAGGCGGGACTTTCTTAGTGACGTCACAAGAAGGCGAGACTTTATTAGTGACGTCATAGGAAGCGGGTGTTTATTAGTGACGTCACATTAAGGCGGGGCTTTATTAGTGACGTCATAGAAAGGCGGGACATTATTAGTTACGTCATAAGAATGAGGAACTTTATTAGTGACGTCATAGGAATGCGGGACTTAATTACTGACGTCATAAGAATGCGAAACTTTATTAGTTACTTCATAGGAAGGCAGGTTTTTATTAGTGACGTCATAAGAAGGCGAGACTTAATTAGTGACATCACAAGAACACGGGACTTTATTAGTGACGTCATAGGAATGTGGGACTTTATTAGTGACGTCATAAGAACGCGGGATTTAATTGGTGACGTCATAGGAAGGCGGGACTTAATTATTGACGTCATATATATATATATATATATATGTGTGTGTGTGTATATATGTATATATATATACATATATATATATATATATATATATATATATATATATATATTACGTAACCTCATGTCTACTCAAGGGAAACAACCGTAAACAGACTTTGTACACGCAAGACTTTGGTACAAACATGAACATGCCTACTTGCGACTTTGTTATAAATTTTCCGAAAAAGTAGGAAGTTCTTATGTATGGTTTTGTTAAAAAAATAAACAAACGGGACATAGGTTATCATGAAACCAGAATACAGGGACAGCTCTATGCAGGGGTAACGCTACAGTGTGTTCTCTATCACCTTACAAAGACAAATGAAATATATATATCAATCTCGAGTTTCATTGGTTCGAAACCTACAACCCCACAACGGCTAGCGACAGTCCTGGAGCCCTTCCGTAAATCCCTCTGTGTTGCATTAGTGTGGGGCAGTTCGTGCCACCGACTTATAGTTGCTGCAGGAGGGGATCTGTGGAAAATTCCATACTGCTGTTTTGCTAACTGGTGAATCTGGACAAAGTTTACTGGTGAAATCGATGCGTCAGACTTTCCGTTAAAGAACTTCTCGCGAGTTCTCCCCCGAAAGATGTATAAAATCCTCTGGAACCAAAACAGCGACTATATGGCCCTATTCACACTACCGGTCTGAACCGCATGGAAACCGTGGCGGTATCGCATGGTCAAAGAAAAACTGAGGTGTTGTGTGTGAACACTTCCTCTGACTCACACTGTAATTGAACAGCCGCGGTTCAAACCGCTTGTGTGAACACGGCCAGAGAACTTGGGCTAGAGCCGGAGATCGAGTGCCAACCTCTTGGGGCTGCACCTCCGAAGGGAGGTGAAGATGTTGACTCGTTCTGAAGATGGACAGGAATGGTCCTTCATCATTGATATATATATTTTTTTTTTTTTTTTTTTTTTTTTTTTTTTTAGAAATCAAATCAAATAAGAAAATTTACGAATTGAAATGTGAAAAATGCAATAAATGCTGACAATAATCTATTACATATTCGATCAAAGTAAGCAGGGCAGTTGTTCTACATCCCCAGGAGACAACACGCCACAAGCTATCGTGAGAGATTATGAATAACTAGTCCACATTAATAACTCGTCGAATCGTAAGATGGATAATTTGATTGTAATTATAAATGTAATTATCGCAGTCAGACGCGCCTTCGGGAGATATCCATCATCATCTTTACCATGTTAAAAGTTAGATATGCGGAACGAACTGACTAACGGGATTATCACACCGGGCTATTTTTCCTTCAACATCCTATCTCCAACTCCCATTTGAACAACTAGACTATGACTTCGCTAACAGAAATCTAGAGTTCTCTAAGAACGTTTCAACAGAATGTCTAATATTCTTATAGGTTTACAATCCTTTAGTTCACCATTCACCTTTGCTATACGACGGAAAGATAATTCGACATTTTGAGATTTGAAAATTCAAATATTGTAACCGAAGTCGTTTTCGCTCAACCGAATTCCCAACGGTCGGCGCAGGCGAATCCCAGGGAAGCCGTGTGATAACCTATTCTGTGGTTAAAGCAAAATATCAACAACTTCGACTATTTCCGCCACATTTCCCTACAATATGATTGGCAGTGCAGGGATGGTACAGAATAGCCTTGCAGAGGGGACCAATAGTACTGTGGCAATAATAGTGATTCCATATATTGTATCAGCAATAGTCATTCGATACACTGTATCAATAGTATCGAGACAATATATTTCATCATTATTGATCGCCTAGGGGCCGCATTAGTGAAGTTTACAACCGCCGACTGATCCCCTTCATCCTACATACCTACATCTTTAAAACAGTATCACGCTCGCACAACACGGACAGTGGTCTGTTTCTTCCCGGAAAGATCTACTAGAAACACTGAACAGATGCCGGTCTAGTACAATGGCAGCACGCTGGCCTCGTATTCACGAGGTAAGCAGATCAAGACTCGCCCGTACCCGTGAGCTTAAGCCAGTGGTTCACAACCTTTTCTGGCTTTAGTCACCCTTGCCAAGCCTTTCAGAAGTCCCCGTCACCCTTACTAGAAAATCTAAATTCTAGTTTGTCAGTATTTTGTTGATTCAACATCAGTGTAACAAGATTTTGTCCCTGGATAATATGAAAATACTCATCTTCACACTGATGTTGATTTAATGAACAAAAATGGATGACAGAGTCGGTAACACGAAAATTATTTTTGCCCCGAATTTTGGCGGCACTCTCAGTTCATCTCACGGCTCCCTTTGGTGTCGGGGCACACCGGTTGGGAACCACTGGCTTAAGCTGTTTACCGGGGAGGTTCCTGCTGTGGGGCCGGGAACTACGGTGGGGGGTTGAGTCTTGCCTCGGCTGACCTTCTGAATAGAGTCTTTGAGAAGATTGATATCGGAACTGAAACCCAGGAACTTTAACTTTTAACTTTAAAATGGAGTATGGATCTCCCTGAAATTAGACCTGGGGTCCATTTTCTAAAGCGGAAAACGAACTCCCCTCAACAGAAAATAGATTAGGTATTTCATTAAACATTACATATCAATAAATGTTGATATGTTATCTATTTATGAAAAAAAAACCTAGTATTTTGAGTGGGAGTCTACATCCCACAGCGGGGGGTCCATTTTCTATCTCACACCGTCTGCTGTGGGACGGTTATTCACTGTTACATGAGAGCATAAAAGTGGAGACTGCAAGAGACCATAAAGTCATCCAAAAAGTCATCTAATCTTCAAACAAGCAATTGTTTCAGCACTCGCACGGTTACCAAGTCTATTCCATTCGTTAAACCACTCTGTGGGTAAACCAGTTCTTGCCTATTTCCTCCTTAAACTAAAACCTGTTACAGAAACTCGGGGCAGCAACTGATCGAAATGCAACTCTTTCATCACCGGGTGGAAAATTTTTCTTGTTATTCTGGCTGCCGTCAGACGATTCTATTCACCCCTGCGACACCCCACCCCACCCCCCTTCCACCTGTCACCGGAATTGTGACAACTCATCTCTATTAACCTGTTCTGTCCCCGACAGCATTCGTCCTTTTACTCTACCTGCTTTTGGGTTATTTCGTTCATCTCTACGTAGCTGAGAGATTAAGACCCATTCACACGGTCAAACGGTTCGCCAAACCCATTTGTCAAACCTGTTTGTCAAAAATGTGTTTGATGATTATGTTATTATGTTTGACCGTATGAATGGGGTATTTGGTTGTCAAACACCTTTGTCAAACGTGTTTGACAACCAAATACCCCCATTCACACGGTCAGACATCACTTCAAACACTTGTTTGACAAACCGGGTTTGACAAACCGTTTGACCGTGTAAATGGCCCTTTACAGTCCGCATCAAACCTTCCCGTAACGGGCGGCACTTCTCCTTTCTTTATTTCTTTCGCTGGGGTATTCACCTTCATGGAAGCTCCTCTCGATACGGAGGGTGCTAAAATGGATCCAAACAAACTAGTGACCTACGACAAACGAGGTGTTATCACAAATCCGAAAAACAAATTTAAAATACATACATACATACATACATATACCAAGGCTTTTCCCCCTTACAAGGGAAGTAGCCAGCAAGAAAAAGGCATAAAACCATTCCCACCAATTCCATCCCTAAATACACTCCACTCCCCTCCCCTCCTGGATGACGGGTCATTCCTGCACCTTATCCACTACCCTGGGTCAGAGGCAGTGTCGCAAGGCACAAAAGAAACCCAAAAATGGATAAACAAACTGGAAAAAAAAAAAAAAAAATCAAACTATGCTAAACCAGGAAGTTGTTAAAATTGACCGGAAACAAGTTTAGTAAAGTGTACGACAAACAACGATATCAAAATTGACCCAAACAACCTCAAAGTGACATATGACGAAGGCGAGGAAACGAGAGAACAACGGACACGGTAATGACACTTACGAGGACAGGGGGAGACGCAAGTTACGACAGCGTCCTTCTCACGTGCCGAAGGAAGAAAGAGCACCCGCTCACAAATCATCTAACATAGTGATTCTTAACCTGGGGGGGCGCCCCCCTGGAGAGGCGTAAGTGATTTTCAGGGAGGGGGCCGCTCGAACCTCAGAAGAGAAGTAGAATTCTTACCAGTTACGTGTTATTTCCTTGACAAGAAACGAGTCAGTAATGTAAAGGTAAGCTTACGAGATAATGCAGAAGTCTCGTCGTTACGAACTCTTATTTTCAAGTGATTTTCAGGGAGGGGGGGGGGGCGCGAGCCTCAGGAGAAGAAGAATTTTTACCAGTTACGTGTTATTTCCTTGACAAGAAACGGGTTAGTAACGTAAAGGTAAGTTTACGAGAAAATGCAGAAGTCTCGTCGTTACTAACTCTTATTTTCAAAAGTCTCTCAGGCATACCAGTTTTTCATATGTACTGACGGAGTGGGGGGTCGCCGAATTAATGAAGCGGCTTTGCTGTGGATGTGCTGTGTCTTGCGACACTGCTTCTGACCCAGGGCAGTGGACAGGATGCAGGGATGACCCGTCATCCAGGAGGTGCCAAGATAAGAGGGAGGGAGGAGGGTGGAGGGGAGTGGAATATGTAGGGGATGGAATGGGTGGGAGTGGTTTCTATGCCTTTTTCTTTTTGGCTACCCCCCCGTGTAGGGGGAAAAAGCCTTTGGTATATGTATTATTATAATTATTATTATTACTATTATTATCATTACCATTATTACTATTATTATTATTATAAATTATTATTGTTGTTGTTGTTGTTGTAGCAAGAACAGGGTTGTGACCTGGAAGTTCGATCTAAGGTCTGCGGGTCCCAGTTCTCTGCAAGGTCGCGCCATCCTGCCCACAGCAGCACCAACAAAAACAATGTGTCACGAGACCTTTCGTCCGTCGAGAGGTCGGCAGCAGAAAAACAAGATAAAGAAATAAACGAACCCCCAAATATCTGGACAAAACAAAACAAGCGACAGACATTTGAAGTTTAAAGGGAATTTAAAAATTTCGAACCATCTCGGCGGGTAGTTTATTCCTTCTACTGGATACGTCCCTGGCGATTTTTTCATGCCTACCTGAACGTTACACAATACTTTAACCTAACAAATGATTGGAGATTTTAGTCATCTGCTTGGGACCCCTTCGGTACCGCCATTACCATCATCAATTGGGGGCATCATACCCCAGGAAGCGCGTTGCTTCACCTCCACGCCAGCGCCAGTCCCCTTCACGGTCCCTCCAAGCAAGCTCTCATGCAGACACCCTTCCCATCCCGGTTCGATCAACCTGCCCGATTAATCCCGATTAATCCTTTCCAAAACAGGTGGCGGGCGCCTTTACTTTCATCCTGGGAGACATCAGGATTTTCAATTCATCTCTTTGGAAACCCTTGACCGAATAGTTCAGGTCGACAGGGAGCGAACTGGCTCACTCACAGTCCGGCGCCAGTCGCCACAGTCTCTCCACGCAAACTCCCATGCACTCACCCTCTTTGGAAACCCTTGACCGAATAGTCCAAGTCGACAGGGAGCGAACTGGCTCACTCACAGTCCGGCGCCAGTCACCACAGTCCGGCGCCAATCGCCACAGTCTCTCTACGCAAACTCCCATGCACTCACCCTCTTTGGAAACCCTTGACCGAATAGTCCAGGTCGACAGGGAGCGAACTGTCTCACTCACAGTCCGGCGCCAGTCGCCACAGTCTCTCTAGGCAAACTCCCATGCACTCACCCGTCCCACATCTTCCGTGACTATTGGCATTTTCCCTCTTATCCTGACTGCCGTTAGACTATCTAATCTATCTCCATGACAACCCCTCGGCGGTGACAAGGTTAATTATGAATTTCGTTTCTAATATTGCTATAATCATCAGCAACTGCCCGTCCCCAAAATTATATGAAGTTTGGATTGCAAACTCCGTTGAATTCCGTGACGCCGAAACTGCCAACGTAGCATCCCTTTAAATGATATGTAAATAGATAACAAAAACAATCAAAATTAATACAAAATATAACCTAAGATATTACATAAAAATTATATACTTATATATATATATATATACTTATATATATATACATATATATATATATATATATATATATATATATATATATAATATATATATATAATTATATATATATATACATATATATATATATATATATATATATATATATATACATAAGAAGTTTTTCCATTAGACAATTCTTGTCAAAGTTGTAAGAAACATTCTGTTTGACAATGTTTGATTATAAGTTTTCTACAGCTCCAACTTTTCCTTTGACAAGAACTTTGTCGCCGGAGCAACAATGTAAACTCTATTCGTCATTTTGTACGGACGTACGAGTATTTCCCCCGTACCACTTGCTTCTTGAGAACGTAGCACAGAAATAAGTGGAGAGGAGGAAAATCTGAAGCAATATATGTGATAGAAATGAGTGGAGGAGAGATCACGTTGTGTGTTGACGTTGCGCATCAGTGTACAGTAATTTATAATCCTACTAATTTCTAACACCGGACAAAATTCAGGATATACCGGTTCTGTCCGGTATTTCCATCGGATATAACGGATCCTCGGTTATAACGGATCTTCGGATATAACGACAGACCACTGTCCCCATATCGTCCGTTATATCGAGGGTTTATCTATAGTTCTGCATAATAATGGTGACATAGATACAGCCTAGCGACCTGTGGGGATCCATGCATCTTACGGAGATCCTGGTTACCCCAACGCAGGTGATGGTGGTAGAGAGGGGCTAACACTCCCCTCGGGGGGTACGACGTTCTTCTGCTCGTGGGGTTCCATTGCTGGGGCATGACTGTTCCTATGATAAACCTTGCAGTACGAGAAGTTTGGCAAAAGAAGAGGAACCCGATTTGGAAACCAGCCGCCGGGGTAATTCCTCTTCCTAAGATTTTTTTCTATTTGCAAGAGCAGAGCTGACGTTCATGTCGAACTTGATCATACACGGCAGCTCCTCACCAATAACTGTTTCTCCACTGCTATGATTGAGAGGGACATCACGAATAAGCACAACAAATTCAAGACTACATCTGCAGAAAACCTGCACCTTAAATATTTTATATTGGATGTTTCCTCACGTCCCTCATGCGAACAAAATTGTCTAAGTCGGAGGAACGACGGCCAGTGGTGTTGAACACCGCGTCGAGCGAGCATGACCTGGGATCATGTTAAGAAATTAGCACAACTGGAAACCTCGTTAATGCTGGCGGTCTATGTAATTGGTATCTGTGGATGGGGGTGGGGGGAAGTGATGGTGCAAAAAAAATTGTGCAAGTACTGTGGGAGGTGGCGATTATGGTAAGGGTGAAAGTGACAAGGAAATAATGGATTTGGCGGTGGTGGAAGTGATGGTGATATTGAAGGTGGAAACGGTGTTGAAAAGTGGTGAAAATGGTGGTGGTGACAAGGGTGACAGTTGGTTCAATTTACGATTTAAGTGGCGATGGTGAAAGAAAAGACAAAGTGGAGGTGCTGGAGGTAAAAGTTGTGTAAGTCGTGATGGTGGAAATGGTGGAAGTGGCACAGTTAAAACGAAGGAGTGAAATTGGCAGTGGCGTGTGTAGTGCCGTTGAAAAGGTGTTGTTGGTGGTATTTTGTCAGCAATAACCAGCGCTTCTATCCTTGGGGACAAAATCCCACCGAAGAGGTGGCAAATGGAGAGACAGGAGGGATGAATTTGTGCGACTTTTTTGAGTGGTGGTGGCATCGTGTTAAAGTCGGTCTCACACACAGAGGTAGTGGTTAAAGTGTCACTGAAACTAGTCTTGAAATTGGTGTTGAAATTGGTGTAATAGTGAGTGACGGAAATGGTGAAATTGAGGGTAACACAGTGACGAAAATGGTGGAAGTGATGGTAAAGCTGAAGGTGGTGGTAGTGGAGGAGGAAGAGGAAGAGGAGGAGGAAGAGAAAGAGGATGTGGTGGAAGTATGGATGAACATGTCCGTTCGCCGACTGTCGTTGGATCCGTTGCCCCTCTTCTCTCTTGTGTAAGTCATAGTAATCGTTGCAATGACTTCTCAGTGAAATACACATCTATGGAGACGTAAGTGAAAAAATATAACTAAATAACTAAATGAATAGATATATCATAAAATATAAAAACGAACTTACGTGTGCATGTATGATTGTATGCGATATATATATATATATATATATATATATATATATATATATATATATATATATATATATATATATATATGGTAATAAGAGCACGGGTATTTGTGTTCTTTTATGCAAAGTAGACCAGTTGAAAAAAAACTAACGAAACAGCGCTTTCGTATATTACATTTTTTGCACTAAAGATGTAATATGCGAAAGCGCTCTGCTTCGTTAGTTTCTTTTTTCCAAGTGGTCTACTTTGCATATATTATATATATATATATATATATATATATATATATATATATATATATATTATATATATATATATATGTATATATATATGTATAATTATATATATATATATATTATATATAATTATACATACACACACACACACACATATATATATATATATATATATATATATAATTATATGCATATATCATACATACATATATATACTGTATATATATATATATATATATATTATATATAATTATACATATATATATATATATTATATACATATATACATATATATATATATATATATAATATATATACACACACACCCGTGCTTCATGCAAGCCCGTTGTATAAATGACTATCCCATCCTGAAATTCGTTCCTTGGAATGTGTGATTACGAACGCACGATGGCTTTGTCTTTATGAGGTCTTTACGAAGTCTCAACAGACGAGTTTTGATATTCAACAAATGCTTCCCCACTTGCTCCACTATAGAGGTAAGGAAAGAGAGAGATCTAGTGGAGTAGGATTCTTGATAAACCGAGAGGCTGCTGGTAACGTAGTCAAGTTCAGTAGTTTATCAGATAAGGTGGCTTGGATTGTGATAAGGCCGTATAAAAGGTACACTCAGGAAATAATTCAGCTTTGTGCACCAACTTCACAGAATTCAGACGATGAGACTGAGATGGATTGATTGATGGATCTCCCTTCCCGAACACGAACAGAGTTCATGCGTTCTATACTTGACATGTTCCGGATACATACACAGTATATATACTGCAGGTGAACAGACGTTGTACAAAATCAATTCGATCTCACGGCGAACTCGAGAATTGATTGGCAATCCCCACAGGAACATACATGAACCCCCACCACCCCCCACTTCCACTCCTCCAGCAGACCAGGCAATAATTACGAAGCTTTCGAAAACACGGTCGCACTTTTCAATATAAACACTAGTGACACTAATGTCACCCCGCTCTTACGGTGGTATTCTTGAAAAAAATCTTTCCCTTTCAAAGATTTATATAAGATTTTTGTAGGGAAAGTTTTTTTTTTTTTAAGAATGTCACGGTAAGATTCTTACGGTGGTATTCTTAAAAAAATTCTTTCCTTTCAAGGATTTATATAAGACTTTTAAAAGGAAAGATTTGTATAAGGAAAGATTGTTTTTACGAATATCACCGTAAGATTCTTACGGTGATATTCTTAAAAAAAATTCTTTCCCTTTCAAGGATTTTTTTTTTTTTTTTTTAGAATACCACCTTTACTTCCTCCCACTCAGAGGCCCTGGAAGCCTTTTACTCCTGTCTCCAATTGTTCGGAGAGACTGTGGCGTCTGAGGCCGACGTTTGAGCGAAGCAACACTGTTCCTGGCTTATGGATGCGAAACAACACGGTTCCTGGCGTATGGCGCCAACAGATGCAAAGCAACACGGTTCCTGGCGTATGGCGCCAATAGATGCAAAGCAACACGGTTCCTGGCGTATGGCGCCAATTGATGCGAAGCAACACGGTTCCTGGCGTATGGCGCCAATAGATGCGAAGCAACACGGTTCCTGGCGTATGGCGCCAATTGATGAGAAGCAACACGGTTCCTGGCGTATGGCGCCAATAGAAACGAAGCAACACGGTTCTTGGCGTATGACGCCAATAGATGCAAAGCAACATGGTTCTTGGCGTATGACGCCAATAGATACACACAGTTCCTGGCGTATGGCGCCAATAGATGAGAAGCAACACGGTTCCTGGCGTATGGCGCCAATAGATGCGAAGCAACACGGTTCCTGGCGTATGGCGCCAATTGATGCGAAGCAACACGGTTCCTGGCGTATGGCGCCAATAGATGCGAAGCAACATGGTTCTTGGCGTATGGCGCCAATTGATGCGAAGCAACATGGTTCCTGGCGTATGGCGCCAATAGATGTGAAGCAACATGGTTCCTGGCGTATGGCGCCAATAGATGAGAAGCAACACGGTTCATGGCGTATGGCGCCAATAGCTGCGAAGCAACACGGTTCCTGGCGTATGGCGCCAATAGAAGCGAAGCAACACGGTTCCTGGCGTATGGCGCCAATAGATGCAAAGCAACACGGTTCCTGGCGTATGGCGCCAATAGATGAGAAGCAACACGGTTCCTGGCGTATGGCGCCAATAGATGCGAAGCAACACGGTTCCTGGCGTATGGCGCCAATAGATGCGAAGCAACACGGTTCCTGGCGTATGGCGCCAATAGATACGAAGCAACAGGGTCCCTGGCGTATGGCGCCAATAGATGATGTCTCCAACTTCGAGTCCTGGACCATTCCTCTGTAAGGACCCTTTATTCTGGCCTTTCAGGAGCGGTGGTCTACGTATCCCCCCCCCCCCGCTCTCTCTCTCTCTCTGGTATCGGCCTTCCTTTTATGACTAGAGACTAATTTATACTCAATATCCTTCCGTTCTTCTACTATCCTAAAATCTACACTTCCACCTATCCGCTACTATACTGTCCCCTAAGACCGAAACGCTGGTGAATCATATTGGCAACGAAATACCAAGTCGAAGTCCCTCAGTCTATTGTCCCCCGGATCTCCTTTGCAAGAGAACCACGGCCAGCGGGCGTGCCCGAAATCACTCAAGGAATAGATATTGTGTTGTCCGGGGATTGTTGGTGACGGGCATTGTGGAACGAGGTGCCTTCTGTGCGGTGGCTGCATCCAGGGCAATTTGAATCTGAGGCCAGGCCCAGGCTCTGTTGGCTCTTTCAACGCTGGATGATGTCCTAAATACAATCATACCACTGTGGTTCTTACCTCAACACTGGAGGGATTTTGCTGTGGAGCTAATATGTGTGTGTGTGGTTCACCATGGTTTTGGATCACGTGTTGGACTCGTGATTGACAGCTTTTTCCCTCCCGGAAGAGAGCTCAGAGCTCATATATGACCGATCTATGGGTAATGATGTGACCTTCCACGCACACACACACACACACACAAAACTCCCCGCCCACGAGTTGGAGTAGCGACTCGCAACGCAACGACACTGAAATTATTACAGCCCTGGGCGGGATTCGAACCCGGACCGCCGTAGTGTCAGCCAGGAACTCTACCACTTGCGTCATCGAATCGTGTGTGTGTGTGTGTGTGTGTGTGTGTGTGTGTGTGTGTGTGTGTATTCACCTCGGATCTGCTGCTTGCCAGACACCACCCTACGGCAGTGAGCTCAGAGCTCATTGTGTGAGTGTGTGTGTGTGTGTGCGTGTATGTGTGTTTTGGAGTGTTGAGTTTGGTGGTTTGTCTTAAAGAGCTTTTTGAGTGATACGAGTGTCTTTTCAATATTCCAGGTCCCCTCAATCAAACGACAGACAACAGTTAAAAGCATGTGAAGAGCTTCCACCAAGAAACACTCAACTGAAGCCAAAATCCTATGTAGTGAAGATGTTGGAGGAGGAGGAGGAGGAGGAGGAGGAGGAGGAAGTAGTAGTAATAATAATAATAATAATAATAATAATAGTTGCCCGCTGCTTCACTGAATGAAAGACCGCATCGCCACAGTAGTTGGCAATGGTCTCCAGTCTTGTACTGTCTGTGGTGCATCAGTGTGCGTGGCTTTCTATGTCACCAACTGAAAGGAACAAGACACTCGCCAACAGAGAGAACTAAGTAAAAAAGTGAGGCGGACATTGGTCTGAAGGAGCCGGAGATCGACCGAGACCCCACCTGCAGCCAAATTATTTCGCCTGGACTCAACCCCAAGAAGCAGAATTCTCTCGCCAGTCGATCATTTTTTTTTATACAGAAGTAAACCTCTACGGGTAGAAGGATTAAAAGCTATCTTGACTACCCATTCCACAGCGAGCAAGAGAGTTTAATTTTTTTATTCTGGCAGCGTTGCCAGCTGGCTACTCGTTCTTGCGTTTCAAGTCCCTCAGGCCGATCTGTTGCATAACTTTATGAACCAACTGTGCACTTATTGTACACACACAAGCTCCCACGATGTGGGATGGGTGGGAAACCCGTGGTAGGGCAAAACCCTATCAATTGCGGCGAGCCGCTTGAGTATTTCTTGTACACACACAAACACAAAAAATAAAACAACAGATCACCCCCTCCAGTAAGGTGACACTGTACTTTCCTCGGCCTGACGGTAATTTTTTTTTCTTTTTTTCTTTTCTTTTAACCACGAGCAGACAACGGTCTCATCAAATGTAGATGGGATGCTACTGTCGGTGGAATCCACTTCCCCCAACCGCGCGTACTCAATCAACGGAATGAGTTTTCAGCAGAGGCGGTCCTGTGTAGCAGAGCTCAACTTTTGAGATTCATCTTGGTGAACATCTCAGTAATATTACTATAATGAGAGAGAAAAGAAAGAAAAAGAATGTGGAAAAGGAGGAGGAGGAGGAGGAGTTGGCGGAGGATTGGAGAGGCGAGGAGAGGGGAGGGGTGGGGAAGGGAGGAGATGGGAGGGGGAGGAGGAGGAGAAAAAGAGATTTGAAGGAAGAGAGGAATGAGGAGGAGGAGGAGGAGGAGGGCACGAGGTGGAAGGGTGGAGTGAGGAAGGAAGGAGTGGGGAAGGGAGGAGGGGGATGGGAGGAGTGGGGTGGGGAGGAGTAGGGAAGGGAGGAGTAGGGAAGGGAGGAGGGGAAGAGGGAGAGAAGGAGGAGATGTGAGGAGATGTGAGGAGATGGGAGGGGGAGGAAAAGTATGAGAAAAATAAGTGAGGTTGGAGAAGAGAAGAAAGAGGAGAAGTTGGTGAAGGGGAGGAGGGGGAGGTAGGGAGAGAGGGGGAGGAGAGGGGCGAGAAGGAGAAGGGATGGGGAGGAGGAGGAAGAGAAAATGAAGAGATGTTGGAGGATGAGGACGAGAAGGGCGACGAAGAAAATCATCTCTCGCCGCCCCCGACTAACCTGGCCCTGCGTTCGCCAGGACAAGATGCATGAGGAAAGTCACTTGGCGTTCACAAGACTCGTCGATAGCAAGGTAAAGGTTGTCATCAAGGTAGTGGTGGTTAAAGGTTATCATCAACGTGGTGGGGGGGAGGGGACGAAGGGGGGGGGGCGACTACTCCCTAAAGTTCCTACGTCATCCTTCAAAGACTTAGTTCTGGTTGACATCAGATCAGTGGTTTTTAACCTAGGGTACGAAACCTTAATCCTGGGGGTACGAGACATGATAGCCAGTGCAATGGCACTGTATATTTACCATGAGAAAGCATGCCCATTGTATTCTACTAATTGACATTTTTAATCTAAAATAAAAAAAAATCACCTTTGTTCAGTAACTGAATATATCTAATAATTTATCAACAAGGTTGATAAACAAATTTAGATTTAAAAAGGAAATAGGCAAGAATTGGTTTACTAATAGGGTGGTCGACGAATGGAATAGACTTAGTAACCATGTAGTAAACGCTGAAACTATCAGTTGTTTTAAGAAACGATTAGACAACTTTATGGATAGGGATGAAGGGATGACAGGTGGTGATGGATATGGAGCTGCCTAGTGTAGGCCTTAAGGTCTCTTGCAGTCTCCTTCATTCTTATGTTTGTATCACTAACCCTTTTCTTATGTTTGCATTGTATTTATATTGGATAGGGGCACGAGATAAAGAAATTGAGATAATCAAGGTGCACAGAAGAAGGTCAAGAGCCACTGCATCACAGGGACCTCCGGTAGTTGCCCAACGAAGAAAAACCGAGACGAATGGGATTCCTCCCAACACTTGCCAGCCGGCACCGGGGGAAGGCTGCCGGCAGGGAAGGCTGCCGGCAGCGACGGCCTGCCGGGTCAGTTGTTGTTATGGCTGATCCTCCGGCAGAACCGGGTCGCCATGGCGACGGGCCCCGGCTCCCGGCTCCCATAGCAGCAAGGGACCGTCCCTCCCTCCCTCAACCACTCATTCACTCCCACAGTGATGAGGGGAGGAAAGGATAAAGGAGATGGGAGGGTAAAGAGGGCAAGGAGGAAGAAAAGGGAAGGGGAAATAGGGAGAGAAGATGAGAAACGTATGGGGGGAATGGGAGGAAAAGAGGGAAAAGTAAAGACGACAAGAGAAGGGAAAGGGGAGGGGGGAAATAAAAGGGGGAAAAGGAATGAGGGAAAGGGCTATGGATAAACGGGAAGGGAGAAGGAAGGGGATGGGAAATGGGAGGGGGGAGAGAAAGAGGAGAAACGAATGGGGGAAATGGGACGGAGAGGGGGGGAGTTAATAAATACAAGTGAGGGGAAAGGGGATGGGGATGGGGAGAATAAAAGGGGAAAGGGGATTATGGGGGGGAGGGCTATGAATAATGGGGAAAAAGAGAGGAGAGAAGAGATGGGATGGGAAGGAGAGATAAGAGGAGGGAAGAGGGAAATCGAGTGGAAGGAAGAGGGGAAAGTGGAAGAGAGAAAGAGAGAGGGAAAGAAATGCAAAGAGTAGGAAGAGAGGGTAGCGGGATTGGGGTGCGGAGAGAGAGAGAGAGAGAGAGAGAGAGAGAGAGAGAGAGAGAGAGAGAGAGAGAGAGAGAGAGAGAGAGAGAGAGAGGGGGGGGGATAAGGGAAAAGGAATGGAGTGGATGGGGGGAAGGGGGACCCGTAGGAAGAGAGGTGGGGAGAGGAAGGAGAGAGGTGAGAAGCAGAAATGGGGGAAGACCGGGGAGAGCGATGAGGAAGGGGACGGGGGAAGGGGAAGGAGGAAAAGGGGGAAGGGGAAGGAGGAAAAGGGGGAAGGGGAAGGAGGAAAGGGGGGAAGGGAAAGGAGGAAAGGGGGGAAGGGGAAGGGGGGGAAGGGGGAGGAAAGGGGGAAGGGGAAGGAGGAAAGGGGGGAAGGGGAAAGAGGAAGAAAGGGGGTAAGGGGAAGGAGGAAAGGGGGTAAGGGGAAGGAGGAAAGGGGGAAGGGGAAAGAGGAGGAAAGGGGGAAGGGGAAAGAGGAAGAAAGGGGGTAAGGGGAAGGAGGAAAGGGGGTAAGGGGAAGGAGGAAAGGGGGTAAGGGGAAGGGGGTAAGGGGAAGGAGGAAAGGGGGAAGGGGAAAGAGGAAGAAAGGGGGGAAGGGGAAGGAGGAAAGGGGGGAAGGGGAAGGAGGAAAGGGGGAAGGGGAAGGAGGAAAGGGGGGAAGGGGAAGGAGGAGGAAAGGGGGGAAGGGGAAGGAGGAGGAAAGGGGAGAAGGGGAAGAAGGAGGAAAGGGGGGAAGGGGAAGGAGGACAGCGGGGAAGGGGAAGGAGGAAGAAAGGGGGGAAAGGGGAAGGAGGAGGAAAGGGGGAAGGGAAAGGAGGAGGAAAGGGGGAAGGGTAAGGAGGAGGAAAGGGGGAAGGGAAAGGAGGAGGAAAGGGGGAAGGGAAAGGAGGAGGAAAGGGGTGAAGGGGAAGGAGGAGGAAAGGGGGCAAGGGGAAGGAGGAAGAAAGGGGGGAAGGGGAAGGAGGAGGAAAGGGGGAAGGGGAAGGAGGAGGAAAGGGGGAAGGGGAAGGAGGAGGAGAGGGGGGAAGGGGAAGGAGGGGGAAGGGGAAGGAGGAGGAAAGGAGGGAAGGGGAAGGAGGAGGAAAGGGGGGAAGGAGGAGGAAAGGGGGGAAGGGTAAGGAGGAGGAAAGGGGTGAAGGGGGAAGGAGGAGGAAAGGGGTGAAGGGGAAGGAGGAGGAAAGTGGGAAGGGGAAGGAGGAAAGGGGGGAAGGGGAAGGAGGAGGAAAGGGGGAAGGGGAAGTAGGAAAGGGGGGAAGGAGGAAAGGGGGAAGGGGAAGGAGGAGGAAAGGGGGGAAGGGTAAGGAGGAGGAAAGGGGGAAGGGTAAGGAGGAGGAAAGGGGGAAGGGGGAAGGGTAAGGAGGAGGAAAGGGGGAAGGGGAAGTAGGAAAGGGGGGAAGGAGGAAAGGGGGGAAGGGTAAGGAGAAGGAAAAGGGGAGAAGGGGAAGGAGGAAAGGGGGAGGGGAAGGAGGAGGAAAGGGGGAAGGGGAAGGAGGAGGAAAGGGGGGATGGGGAAGGAGGAAAGGGGGAAGGGGAAGGAGGAGGAAAGGGGGAAGGGGAAGGAGGAGGAAAGGGGGGATGGGGAAGGAGGAGGAAAGGGGGAAGGGGAAGGAGGAGGAAAGGGGGAAGGGGAAGGAGGAAAGGAGGATAAGGGGAAGGAGGAAAGGGGGTAAGGGGAAGGAGGAGGAAAGGGGGGGAAGGTGAAGGAGGAGGAAAGGGGGTAAGGGGAAGGAGGAGGAAAGGGGGTAAGGGGAAGGAGGAGGAATAGGGGGAGGGAGGAAAGGGGGGAAGGGGAAGGAGGAATAAAGGGGGTAAGGGGAAGGAGGAGGAAAGGGGAGGGGGGGGCACCAAGGCAGAGGATTGCGAGAGTCAAAGCTTTGTTGACCAATAAATTCAATTTCCGTTTCGCGAACCGCCAGCCAATCAAAATCGCACACATCACAGATGGAATACAATGGGGAGGCAGTCTGCCACGTGACCATTTGGTCCATCAATGAGCCAGCAGCAAAATGTGTAAATAAATGCACGTGCACAACTCTACCACATCGTGGCGCAATTGGTTGAGTTCCCGGCCGCCACTACGGCCGTCCGGGATCGAATCCCGCCTAGGGCTGAAATAATTTTAGTATCGCTGCGCTGCGCTGCGGGTTGGGTGTGTGTGTGCGTGCAAGGTCACAGCATTACCCATAGATCGGTCATATATGAGCTCTGAGCTCTCTTCCGGGAGGGAAATAGCTGCCGATCATGAGTCCAACACGTGATCCAGGACCATGGTGAATCACAAAATGTGTAAATAAATGCACGTGCACAACTCTACCACATCGTGGCGCAGTTGGTTGAGTTCCCGGCCGCCACTACGGCCGTCCGGGTTCGAATACCGCCTAGGGCTGAAATAATTTTAGTATCGCTGCGCTGCGCTGCGGGTTGGGTGTGTGTGTGCGTGCAAGGTCACAGCATTACCCATAGATCGGTCATATATGAGCTCTGAGCTCTCTTCCGGGAGGGAAATAGCTGCCGATCATGAGTCCAACACGTGATCCAGGACCATGGTGAATCACACACACACACACACACACACACATATATATATATATATATATATATATATATATAATATATATGTACATATGTACATACAGACACACACACACACATATATATATCTATATATATATACATATATATATATGTATACATACGCATATACCAACACAGAAATATCTATACCCGCAAGTCCTTCAGACAGAGCCGCCTCACATCTCTCCTGAGATCGTTTAGCTAAGCCTCTTTGTGGCTGTGGCTGTGGTGCGCGCCTTGGCCTGGACGCTGCACTGTCTGTGTGCCGTCGCCGCCGCCACCGCCGCCCGCCGCGCGCATGTCTGCGTCTGAGCACCGCACACGCTTGATAGCCTCGATTAAGGACCAGTCACACTAATCCGATGCACAGATGGATCTAAAGTTCAGCTATAGAGCGAGCGAGTGTGTGCGCATATTGTATATGGTGTGCATATATATATATATATATATATATATATATATATATATATATATATATATATATATATAAAACCCAGGTACAGATGGATGGATGAAGTAAAGAAGGACGTGGAGAGGGTGGCACTAAGAGAGGACTGGAAAGAATTGGCAGAGGATAGAACCATCCGGAGAGGCATAGTGAAAGCGGTGAAGTGCCGTCCGGCCTAACAACCAACAGTTATATATATATATATATATATATATATATATATATATATATATATATATATGTGTGTGTGTGTGTGTATAATTTTTATGACAGTCGCATGTAGGATTCGAACCCACTGCTTTCGGCCAGCCGTAAGATTGCCTTCACAGAGCCTTCACCCATGTAACATTACAAGAACGTTACTTGGACTATGGTGCCAAGGGAGTTAATGAAGTTCAAGTTTGTTGACTTTATTCTGGTTAGTGCGAGTGTCGACCTAGGCTGAGTCGGGTGGTCAGGCTCCGAGGCGACCCGACCGCAAAGTTGACCGCGTGGGCCTTGGGTCGCGCTCCGCAGAGTTACATGTGCTGAAGAGAAATGAACCTTGGAGACCAAAACCTGGCTTCTTATATACACAGCCGACGTACCGAAAGGCAGCTAAGGACCCAGCCTCACCGAAATATGGCTCGGCAGGGCCAAGGTTGTGGTTTCATAAGGATACAAATGCCTGTAGTACAGGCGTATACAGGCGTAATATGGAATTAATCTACACAATAGTAATATAAGGCCGAAGGCCAGCTGGTTCTACACAACATATAAATTCCTTGCCCATCCCATTTCTGCAGCGACGATACTATAAGCCAAAATGTCGCGTAGACGCACATGTGGGGGACTGCTCACCACACCCACTCCACCACAAATACTATAATCCTACATGCGGCTCTCACGAGCGAATTTATATATATTATATATATATACATACATATATATATATACATATAATATACATATACACAGAAATGTGTATGCACGTGCGTGTGTGTGTGTACTTCACCTACCCACCCACATTCACACTAGGAACCTAATATTGAGAATTCACATTGATGGCGTGCATATAATCTGGTAATTCAATGTTGGCCTCAAGAATCACCAGTATGTACGTATACATTGTGCTCTCTCTCTTTCTCTCTCTCTCTCTCTCTCACACACACACAAAGGCACACTTTCTTGCCCACCAGAGCTGGGGTGCTGGTTCGCAGTACAGCGATGCTAAAATGTTCAGCCCTAAGTGAGACTCGAAATCGGATAAATGAATAAACGGTTGAGAGCGGTACCACTGCACCGTCGAGCCGTGTGTGTGTGTGTGTGTGTGTGTGTGTGTGTGTGTGTGTGTGTGTGTCACAGTATTGTCAATACACTAGTCTACATACAACACCTGATTTCTAATCCGGCACTCGAGTCCAAGACCTTGGCGAACCACACACACATGCAAACACGTGCATACACACACACACGTACATGTACACACGCACACACACAAACAAAAGAGTTTCCCTGTACGCCAAGACCATCACAAGTTCATGGAATGGGGGAGGACATCGCAGCCACCGGACCTGACTCCCATAGCAGAAACACGAAAATAACGAGTCTCTAATATTGACCCAAAGAATCCAGAGCTTATTTTTCTTCTTCTTCTTTCCTCACTCCAAATGCTCTCCATTCCTCTTTGTGACTGCCTTCCTCCTCCTCCTCCTCCCTTCTCCATTCACTTCATGATCCTCCTCCTCCCTTCTCCATTCACTTCATGATCCTCCTCCTCCTTCTCCTCCTCGCCACTTCT